>NC_046291.1:21060000-21660000 GCF_004115265.2 Rhinolophus ferrumequinum | reverse complement strand
AATGTTGCTTTTAGTTGTATTTCCCATGTCCTTATAAGCATGTTCAAATTTTTCCAATAAAAACATACAAAACCAACTTAATACTGAACCCCTCTCAAGGGAAGACTCTTAGTTTCTGTATCCTTCTTTCAGAGACCATCTTAATTGGATGATCTAGACATGCTCTCTGCCTCCCTTCCCTCTGTTCTTAAATCCACATGGACTTCTCTCTTACTCTGCTAACGCATATTTTGCTAAGGACACCAACTGCCTCCAAAGCCAACATACATGTACTCTTTCAGTCCTTTCCCTCAGAACCATTTCTCCCTTGAATTATTTGGCAAAAATTCTATGACTCCAACTGTTCTCTTATGGCCTTCTTTCCAGACTGTTTTTCCTCTGCCTACCCTTCAAATGTTGAGGTCCCAGAATTCTGTCTTTGATTTCCTTTTCCAGGGTATTCTTGCTGATTCTTGGAGTTCCATCATTCCATCTAGAAGCAGACAATATTCAAATCTATATTTTCAACCTACTTCCCCTCAGCTCTACACATGATTATATAGTATCTCCACCATATTTTCCAAAGGCAACTGAAACTACATGTCCAAAATTGAATCATTATCTTTTCTCCTCAAACTGGTTCTCCTGTCTCAATTTCTTAGCTCCATAAATGGCACCTTCATCTATCCAGCCTTAAGTGAGTGAGACCTGGGTATATTCATCCCTGGAGCTCAGTCTCAGCCTCATTTTCCTTTAGAAACTAGGCAAAAGCTCAATGTCCTGCATATTCCAACATCAATGAATTATTTTCACTTCCCCACATTTGCCATGCTATTTCAAACACTCATGGCCTTGACTGTTATATCAAGCTCTTCTTGCATTAAATCTACTGATATTTCAAGTCTCATTTTAAATATACATTCCCTTCAAGACCAAACCCCAGAGAGCTTTGGAGGAATGAAGACCATTCCTTCACTGTGCCTAAACTGGGACCACCTACATATTTTTAGCATATTATCTATTGTATGTCATTGCATTCATTTGCTTATACATTGTTGATTCCACAAATGTTAAATGTTTTGATGGCAGGGATTTGTCTTGTTCATTATTTTCCCAAAACATAACATAATTATGATTCATAGAACAGGTACAGTAAGCATTTAAAGGAAGGGAAGGATCTGGAAAGGGCAATTACAAAAGTTTTCTGTATAAATGGTGGCAGGGGGAGTCGTTTTGCAATTTGCTTTTTAACTGTAGAACTAATCATGAACCGATTATCCTTCAATTCCTCCGTGATTTTCCCAAACTATACTTGAATGTGGAAACTTTTTTCTAAGAAACTAGTAACAAAAATATTTTCCATTCCCTTTGTTAGATACCCTGGAAAATTTCTTCCACACAGTAAGGTCAACATACATCTGGACAGTTAGGCCCATGTCTGAGCTGGTCAGACAACAGAATGTTTACTTTGATCTAAAGAATACATATACAGTATACCCAGGGACATTTCCACCAATCAATCTACATGTCCAAATGTATCCATACTAAGCCACCACTGCAGAAAGTTCATAAAGTGTGACAAATTATTGATCAAACACCAATGAACTTTTGGCTCTTTATACTAGATAGAAATCATAACTGGACCAGGATCAGCTCTTGAACCAATGCCATAGGAGTAGAAAGGTGAAGCAAAATTACATGGCCATTTTCCAAAGTTGGAAGGTTTCCAGATTCGATTCTCAAGAATCTGAGTCTTCCTAGAAACTAGAAAAACTGAAGTTTTTTTTTGTGTTTTTTTTTGTTTGTTTCATAGCATCTTCAACAGAGAAGAAATCACTATATAGCAGATCCTCAAATAATTTTGTTCCACTGTTTCATAGTAACATTGATGAGAAGAAAAAAAAGTTCCTGGCCAGGGCCACTGTCTGTGTAAGGTTTGCATGTTCTCCCCATGTCTATGAGGATTTTCTCCAGGAACTCTGGTTTCCTCCCACATCTCACATACATGCATGTTAGATTAGCTGGCAAGCCTGAATTGTCCCCATCTGAGTGAATGTGGTATGTGTGAGTGTGTCCTGCCATGGAAGGGTGCCCTGTCCTGGGTGGGGTCCCACCTGGTGCCTCGAGCTGCCAGGAGAGGCATCAGTCATCAGTTGCTTATATATCAACAGCTAATTAATCTGTGAATGTATATTTACACACACACACACACACACACACACACACAATCCAAGTCAATGCTTTAAAAAGATAGCATAAAATTGTTAAATACATACAACGGTAGCTAGCAGACAGTAGCATTTGGTTCTTATTTGATTTTTCTATCAAGAAGTAAAAACTCTCTCATATCTTCCCCCTCCCCCAAAAAACATATTTATTTGTCCGTGGCATTTTTTTTAAATCCAGCAAGACAATTGTTTTCCTTCCATTGGAGGTACAACATATCACACAGGAAGAGAACTTCATAATTAAAACTCTCCCTGAGTACACATATACACAACCCACAGATAAACCCCATCTCAGCACTGTGATGGCAGCAAGCTTGTGCATGATGGATGGCTGCTTTGTCAGAACAGTCAGCCATGGATACCCCTTTGCCCCTCCACCCCATTTCTGTATTTAATTACATGGCAGTGGGAATACCAGGCAATAAAATTGCATTTTCATCCATAGCTGATTTCCATTTAGAGCTTGTCATGTTAATAGTGAAATAAATTGCTCTAATTGCCAGCAAACTTCATCAAATTCACATTTCTTCCTTATTTTATTCAATATTTATTAATCTTCATGTCCTAACTTGCCTGGCTGGTAAAAGCAGTCCTGTTTCTGAATAAATTTATATCCTCAGAGCCAATGTGGTTACATTTTTTCTTTTTAAAGTAACGCTCTAATTCTTAAAGTTTAGATTCATTTGTTCATATCACTTTTGGAAAATGTATTATGAATTCTTGCTTACAAATTTACTCATCCAACAATTATGGTTTGACACTTAAAAAACAATAATAATTTAAATAAAAACAAAAGTGAATTAAAATTATTTTTGTCTCCTGTGAATGTAACATATAATTGTACAGGTTTCTGGGTAGCATTTTTAATCGACTAAACAATATTTTGGTTTCCACATTTAATCTCTCCTGAAATGCTCCAAAAAGCCTTTGAGATAGTTTAAGAGGAAAAAACATAAATATCCCTGAATCATTAACATGAGTAAGAGAACAGATTTGACAATAAAATGCACATCAAACTTGAAGCCAGAAATCCTATGTTACAATCTGAGCTCAGTCATCCATTTAGCCTGTGAGTTTGGGCTCAGTCACTTAAATCTCCCAAAGCCTCAGTTTCCCATTTTGGTAACCAAGAGTTGGATCAACGACCTTCCAGGTTCCCATTAGTTCTAAAAATCTCTATTATTTTAGTGATAAAAGGAGAGGATATGAGGAAAGCATACAGTTCTACTGAAAGCAGTGAAACTTCTCTGACTAAGTACAAATATTAGCTCTTAGAGCCGGAGGCAAAAAAGGAAACACTGAGAGGCTCATGTCTCCCACTACTTCACTAAAAAATAAATCATGCTGATTACTGGCAGAAACAAACATTTTAAAAGCTAATTCTTTGCAAATATGTTACAATAGTACTTTGGATTATATAATCAAATCTATTCAATAGCAGTTATAAAAAAAGCATGCAGCCTTTTCTCATGTCCATCAAGAACTCAATGTTAAACTGCTATTCTAAAAGGCATTTCGGCAGGGATTTGAAGTAATACACACCAAGTTTGTAGCTTTCTGATCATTTATCAAAATGAAGACCATAGAGAATTGAATAATAAATGCTTAGAATAAGTGCTTAGTATGTTTCTAGAACTGGTGTCTTTAAATAACAATTCTTTGGGATTTTTTTTAATCACATACATACTATGAGATTGAGGTCACAGGCTAGTGTCTAAAATACAGGGATTTCACGTACTTGCTTTATATAACAGGTGATATGAGATAAAGCTAATATTTTATTTTGAAAATAAAAAGACTCGATTTATCACTGTGTCCCAAATTAGGCCACCAACAAACATCTTGATTAAATGTGTTCTCAAGGAGTAAGTTGAAGGTAGGTAAAGACATTTTTTTAAAAAATTTATATTAAATGTCTTGGGGTGCCATTGGTTAGTGAAATTACATAGGTTTCAAGTGTACAATTCTGTAATATATCATCTATATATCACATGTGTGCTCACCACCCAGTCAGTTCTCCTTCCATCACCATGTATTTGAGCCCCTTCGACAGTAGCTTTACATGTTCTCAAATGTTCAAAGAAATAATAGATTGAAGTCCCCAAACCATACATCATAAACAAGAAAGAAAGAATTCTGGTTTTGGTTTAAGAAAGCAGTTGCTGTTTCTTCTCTCTTTATCCTGTCTACCACTCTCCGCAAAAATCCTCTGCAATTCCTATAGAATAGATGATGTAAAATTGAATGGGTTCAGAGGAGAGTTCCTTGATGAAACATACTTGGTTGTTGACTTTGAGTTAAACGACAATAGTTGAGAAAGCATAAATATACTCCCTGGCAAATAATAAACACTAAATGTTAACTGACTATGAATTCATATAGAACTCCTCTTTCTGAATATTACTAGCCAAATTATAGCATATACAAAATTATTCACAGAAGCAATGAAATATTTATAAAGCATACCTTTTATCATTCATTCATTCACTTCAGGACAGCAAAAATCCTGAACATCTAAAACTGTATCATATGTTAGGCATTAGTTACAAATGAATAAGTCTGAGGAGGAAGTTTTGTTAATAACATTTAGAGTTGGCATTTTCTCTGTCAAACATCTCATTCTTACCTCCATTTATTCTCCAACTGATATTTCTATAAAAGGCTCTGAAGGAGCATAAAAAGACCAAAAGATATTTTGAAGTTACATAGTTCAACCCTTAGATATCTTCTGTCTAAAATATCAAAGGATGATCAATAGATACTGATAAAATATCTTGCCCTTCACACCCCCACTCCTGCCTCAATTAAAACGAATAAAGGTTAGTAATAATGAATAGAAATAAAGCTGTGAGCCTGATTCCTGCCATTTCTCTATACAGGATATTGGGGTCATGAATATCAGGCACGTACTTACTTGAACATAAAGTTGATTAAATGTGTTGAAACAATGTCAACGGACTTAGAGCTCTGTAATTTGGCCGTGCTAAAGGATCATCATATTTTGGTAATCAAATTGCAAACTGTAGACATGCTGGGGAAGTTGTACCAGAAGTTAATTACAGGGGATTTTTTTGGTAGAGTTTGGGTCTATAACCCATTATTGTGTATAAATCATCCTTTGCAGAATAAAAGTAATCTACCTGAGGTCCTTTTCAATGTAGCATATTTAAATTGCAAAATAAAAAAATACTTAACCTGAGGGAGGACATGCTGTCCACTAAACTTGGACTGAGCATCACAGGGTACTGAATTTTAAGAGAGCTCACCTCACCATCAATGTAAATTTCAATTCTGAAAATACAGCAATGGTGAGTAAAGACATATGGAGGGGAAAAAAAGTCAATGACTATGTTTTAAACAGTTCCCTAACTTAATGCCCTATGACTTGAGAACTTTATTATTTACAGGATCCAGGGAAACATATAGCCAAGCAACATTTTCAGTTTGTTTTGATTTTTCCAATCATTTTAAGCTGTGAACACACTGCAGATTTGATCCTTAAGAAATGTACAGTATACAGTCAGTAGCATATTTGTTCAATATTTATTGACTATTTATTATGAAATCAACATTTGGCTAGGTACTTTAGCAAAGATGAATGAGACCATTTTAGTTTTAGTTATTTTTCACCTTTAAAATAAAGATAATGACAATTACTTGTGAAATTATCCTGAGACTAAAATACTAGAATGAGATGTTTATAAAAGGGTCTACTACCATAATGACTGGTGCAAAGCAGGAACTTACTGAATACGTATTATCATTCATTGGTCTAAAAAGCGAATGAATACTCTTTAAATAGTAATTTTAAGATGAAGTAACTATTCAATAACAAAAGAGCAACAAAAGGCACTTCAGGTTATTACTTATACGAGTATATTTGCAACTCATCATCTTCATAAAGTGTCAATCTGTGTCACAACTTTCAGTGCCTTTATAAGATTTGAGTATATTAAGTGAAGAAATCAGAGATCTTTAATTCTTTGTTTTTCAGAATAAAATTATGATGGTTGTATTTTTATCAATGATAAAAAGTGGGACTTTTAAAAACTTATTTAACATTTTATCTCTCAGAAGTTTTTATCATCCCATATAATACAAAGAAAAAAAAGAACTTTTGAAATACTAAAATTGTACATCAATATGTTGGGCACTAATTTTAATGTTAAAAATCCCATACTTGAAGTAAAATCTTAAGGATCTGACTCTCCAAATTTTAAGGTACAATGTGACTGATTCCACAGAAACAGATACATTTTTCTATGTCAGCAAACTGGTTTCTATAATAAAATTCCTCTCATTTAAATGTCAGCTGATTATCTTAAAGTCTCATATAAGGACTACAATATTTATTTTTAATTATCTCATCACATCCAAAATTAAAATTCACCAGTCTCCCTGTTACAACCATAATTATTAATATTGATACTGTTTTAATATATTTCCAATTTGCATTTTCATTTATTCAAATATCATCACGTTGAACACTGTTAATTATACTCCATTGTTCAGGGTATCACATTTGTGCCAGTTAATACTGGCATCAGCAGCAAGACTGACATAAGCAATATTCAGCCTGCTTTTGTGGAAAGATTTGGGGAAGGTAAAACAGTCACCTAATTAACCTATGTTACTTCTCTGAAATCTTTAATAAATATTTGTTTTCATTTTTCATACAGTCAGTATTTGTTACTCCTTCTGGCTTAATAGACATAGGCATATGTTTGAAAGCCATGAGATTTCGATTTAGTTACTATTTCTAGCATCAATTCCCTCAGTAATCTTAGGCATACCATCAAAGGCCTTTGTGTTTGAATTTCTCCATCAAAAAAATAGATTTCAGAAGGTTCTTGAAGATTAAACTGAAAATTGGGAGAAAAATAAGTGAAAAATACTTCATTTCAAAAGAGAAATTAAACGGTTCACTTTCAACCATGAAAATCAGCAAATATTTATTAGCTATTCAGATTACAGAGCAGTGCTTTCCAAGAGAAATACAACGTGAACCACATATATAATTTAAATTTTCTAGCAGCCACAAATAAAAAGTACATGAGTCAAGTGTAATTCATAAATAATTGACTTTGTTTAACCTAATATACCCCAAATATTATGTAACGCATGTAATCAATATAAAATTAGAAACATATTTTATACTCTTTTCTTTGCCATAAGTCTTTTAAATCTTTTAAAAGTCCTTGAAACTAAATATATATTTTATACTTAAAGCACATCTCATTTTGGACTAGCCACATTTCAAGTGCTCAATAGTTACATGGGGCTAGTGGCTAAGGTATTACGAGAGGAGCAGAGAATGTCAGCTTCTTTGAGGCTAGACTTTGTACTTATACTTCTCAATTTACATGGTCTGGGATATTGCCAGACATATAGTAGAAGTCCAATAAATATTTGTTAAAGGAATTTTTCAAATTAATAATTTAGATTAGAGATGTGGTCCTCAAACTTTTAGTTACAATCAGAGATGAAAACAGTGTATGTGGAAACTATTTGGCAGAATAAGGAATATGAATAGGGAAATAGAAAGAAAAATAAAAAGAATGAGATAATAAAAGTGAAAGAGAGTGAAGCAAAGAAGTATAGAACAGGATAGAAAAAGAAGTAGATATAGAAGGATGAAGCATAATGTTAATGGCACCCATCTTTAATTGTTAAATAACTCTTATTATCATAGTGTTGCATTTTAAAAAATAACAGGCTCTCCATTGAATGGCCATTACACCTATAAACCTCAATGTCTCACTATGTTTACCACTGGTCATTTTACTAGCAAAGACAAAATTAATTGGCTTCTTTAAACATCAACTTTTGGACAACAGTTTTACCCATATTATCAATGTTAGAGAACCCTCTTCCACAGTGAGTGGTCTAAATTAATCTATTTCACATGAGCAATGCAATACTCCCATTCACAACCAATTAAACTATAGGCACCAAAATTATAATGACCAAGCACAGTTGCACCATAGAGCTATTTTGTTTTCTTACCTCTATTTAAAAAATATTCTCATGTCTGTTTGTATGAACTAGTATCAAGTTCTTAGAAAATACGGACAGAGGGTCCAAATTATATGAATGAAATAAACTCATCACATGTGTCCACATTTCCCCAAGTTCCAAATCTTTTAAAAACCACAAATAGGACAGTTTTTAAAGACTGTATCTATACCAAATTTAGAAACAAAAAGGATTCTATAAATTGACCAGAAACAGTGAGGAATTCCTTAGTGGGAGAAATTAGATGGGACAAAACTGACAAATGCAGAGAAAGCCATATCCACATCCTAAAATGTGCACATGCAAAATCTATTGAGAAGATAAAGGCAAATATAAAGACTCATAAACTTAAGCCCTGGTAAAAAAATACAAAAAGGACAGAAGACACCTGGGGGGCAATTGTCAAGATCACTATTTAAAGACTCAGTCCAATAATATCGAAAGCCATTCAACTCTTCACCCCATGCATCAGTAGATTTTCACCTTGAGGTAAAAGCACCTCACTGGACCCTGAAGAAAGTGAAGACTCTTGCTGGATAGTCATAGAGTCCTGAAATCTCTCTCAGAATCTTATATGTCAGCTCTTAAGCGCAGATGTGGGATGAGTAAGGGAAGTAAAAAACAGCAATGGAATGGGGCGCTCTTGGTACCTTCCACTTCAAGGAATGACCCTGGAGTAGAGCTTGTCAGAAAAAGACCCTGCTTACTTTGTAAAAGCGGGAGATTTGTAACCTGCCTGCCTTGTTAATAGGAGCATTGTAATGTGAAGCAATTCTTGTTTTGCTACCATATATCCTTGAATAATTCTGTTTATTTAGTGGGAGTCTTTGGAGGTAAAATTTCCAAGACTTTTTGAATAAGATGCATTTATTAGTCCATGAATTTATTTATTATTTTTCTCCCAACTGGATTATAAACTCTGGAAATAAGAAGGTCTATTTATCCACAAATTCATTGCTTTGGTGCTCAATAAATATTTGTTAGGGAAAAAAATATTGATATGATTGTTTTCAGGTACCCTTTTTAAGTTATATAAGAATAATTGATCAAATGAAAAGAGTAAACCTACTCTAAATAAACTATTTTACTTATGTACATAGTACATGTAGTTCTTTAAAAATTAAGACAGAACTCAGATATATACAGAAATAATTCTTGTCTCTTCTATTGGAGTGATTAAGACTGCAAACAGCAGAAATACATTTGAACATGTTAAACTGAACAGCTCTAAAGTGAGTAGAGGATCCCAAACTGCTTTCTTCTCTTCCTCCCTTTTCTTCTCTCTTATTTTCTTATTTTCTTTGCTTCTATTCTTTCTCTTTCTCATTCCTTTCCACCTCTTTCATCTTTTATTTATTTTTTAATTAAATTTTAGGCAGCAGATTGTTTCTAAGAAAGAAGATAACACCAATTTCTTATCATGCATTGCAAGCTCAATGCGGGAGCAAAGATCTTCCTGACAATTGCACAGATATAGATCTTTCCAACAAATGAATTAAACACACAGCTTCCTTCACATTTTCAACCTACCCTACAATTAACTGCAATGTAGCACAATGGAAGCCAAAGCAGAAACTGAACAATATGAAGTTTATAAGGAAAAATTACTAACATTATTCCAATTGTGAAATTTCATAAAATCAATAAATGGGCTTTTGAAAGTTATTATGAGCTGGTAAATATTGTGTCTCATAATTACAAAAACATTCATTAATGAAATATCAATAACAAATAAATGATATCAACTAGAGATCTTACAAGAAACTTTTAAGAAATTAATAAATTTCTGCCCTTGTGGACTCATTTTGTTACACTTAGCTTTTACCTTACATAATTTGTCATATATTTCATACACTTCAGAATATGCCAAGTGTCACACTTATGTGAAAAAATATACTCTAACCCAGCTATCTTTTATTCTGTTAACTACTCCATTTTATTTACATCATGCAACATATTCATTTTGATATTAAAGTGCCTCCATTTAAATAAATCAGAATGTGATTCAATGCTGTTTTCTACCACATCTCTGTAGAAGCACAATTAACGTGTCATTTTTATTAATATTATATCTCTTAGAATAACACTTTTTACCACGTTCTTACACATCACAATATAATTTTATTTTCTGGGATTATTCATTTAGGGGATTTGCTAATTATCTTTCTCAGTTTCTCATTTTTAAAAATTTCTTTATTCTTAATAAACTTGAGTAACGTCTGCCAATTTTGACCCATTTATACATTTAATTAACTATTTACTGTTTACTCTCTTCTACTAAAACATCAAAACGGCAAATAAGATTGAACCTCAAGTGTCTTAAGGCAATTTTCAGTACGACTCAATTTCCATTTGTTACTATTTCCCCATCAATTCAATTTAAACTATCTACAATTTCCAAATCCACTTCCAGATGCTTAGCTTAATAGTGAAAAAATATAGTTAAATTAATCATTAAGACCAGAGGGTCCTCTCCCTAAAAAAAAAATAAATAAATAAATAAAGCGGGATCACACTTTAAGATAAGTTGGCTAAATTAAACTTCTACTTAAAATGCTGAATTTATTAAAACACTGAGTTACGAAAGCATGTTATCAAGTTACTTTCAAACTTAACTGAGATCACTTTCGTCAAAAATGTTGGAAAAACACTGAATTGAAAATACTGGACACATGTTCATATGACTGAAGAGTTTTTCATACCCTTGCTTCAATTTAGTTGTTTTTATGTGTTTTTGTTTCCAACACATTTTTTTTTTTTACGAATACATTTTCAAGGTCTCTTTGTTCAATAACTTTGGACTCTTTCTTCAAACAAACACCTTTGGTGACTTACAGCTTCCCAAAGTGGATGTAAAGAGGTTGAGATGAAAGTTTGTGGGGAAATATACATACAAATATCAGTTAAAAACATAATTAATTAGAAAAATATCATATTTTGAAAATTTACTTATACATTATCAACAAATTTTCAAGAAATAAAACAGTGTAAAAAGGGGAAAAAAAGAATGCTAAAATTACCATATTTGAGTACCTTCCTTTCAAGAAGGATCAACTATTTATACTCCTGAAAGATGTTTAGTACTATAAACAACTGATTAGCATGTGAATTCACTTACTACTCAAGTCATTTAGAAAGAAATTAAAGGAAAGTGTCGATTAAGAATGCATATTTGAGCCAATTACTCAGTTGTGATCTACATTCAGGTCTTTTAACCCAGAAAGAGACTTTCCTTTTCATTTCTATTTTACTATGGGCTAATCATTATAAATAATCATCAACATTATTTCTTTCATTATTTTTCTATTTTTCTTTATTAACAGATGTAGAGACTAAGAGTTTAAAATTTAATTGTACAATGGAGTGAAGCTGAATTAATTAATAATCCCACGTCTGTGTGAGCATTTAAGCTAATTTACTTTTTCTTAAAAAAAAAAAAAAGACTGGTCATATCTTGAGGTACTTTTATGTACTCTGAGATTATTCAAGTCATGAAGAAATAGAAACTCCGAGTATTACACATTACACACCAGAATAAAAAAGTTCTAAGAACTGTAGGCAAGGATTGCAGAAAACGCATATTATTTAAAAGCCTCATAGTTCTTTTAATATTTGAACTTACTTAAAAAAAAATTTGATCTTTACTGTTACTGCAAATAAGACTGAAAAAAAAAGAATAGAATATTACTATGCCTCTCTGATTTTCTCCATTTGCACATTTCTTCTTGGGATGAAATAAGAAACAATGATCAAGTCACACATCATTTTGAGTACCTGCGTTAGAGATTTTGTTTTTCTCTCAATTAGATCACTCTTAGACTAGCATTTCAAAAATTCAAACTCAACAGGTGTCTCTTAAGGAAATTCTAGGTAAGATACACACAGGTATGCATATACAGACATATACAATACAAATACACACTGACTCACATACATCACAAATACAATTATTATATTTCACTTCTATGAAATTTCTTCAAATTATTTTTAAAATAGTTTTGATTTGATAGTGATTCTATGCCGGCAACATAAATAATACCATGCAAGAGCTCTAAAGAATCCAATGTTACAGGCTGGTTTCTGGAACTTTTCCTGAGTTATGCAAAAATCCTCCCATGTCTGGGTAGAGAGCACAGTGGTTTTGATTTTCCAAATGGTTTGTACCACTTCACCAATACACGCAAAAAGTATACTTAGCTTTCCTTAGTACAACACACAACAGTCAGATTTCAGACATTTCGTTGAGTATGAATTTTCACTTTTTGAATTTTGATGCTGAAGGACAGAAACATATTATGCAATATAATAAGGTTCCTGACACTACAAAAAGCTAATACTTTCTAAAAGCAATAACTGAATTTACTGAAAACACAAGGACCTAATATGGACCTAAGATAAACTTATTGTCACTCAGGAAGAACAAGCAGAGCAGTTGCATCATGAGAGTCATCTAAATCTTTTAATAAATACATCTCCAAATATCAATTAGATGAGGAAGTAAAAAGCCAAATATTAATTCTTACCAGTAAAAGTTAAAAAAAATGTCCAAGAAATTTTGTGAGCATGAATAACATTGTTTTAATGTTATGCCATGGCTTTAAATGGCGATTATCCTTTGAGGGAATTATCACAAAGCATCTTCTTTCATGTGGAACTTTGATTTTTTTTTTATTCTCCTAATAATCTCTTTGTGCATAAGAGAAACTGTTTTTCATTTGTTTTCTGTTACCTAGAGTAGGATGACGCACTGTCAGAATCACACACACACACACACACCCATCCTTTTGGACTCTATAGAAATGTGTATTTCCTTTTGGGGAGGTGGGAATCAAAGAGAATCTAACCCCCAAAGTAGTCTTTAATCAAATCTGATGGTTATGCCCTTGCAGCAAGTTGATCTGAAGCACCCCGCCTCCTTTCCATCATCAATCTTCCTCAGCATTGCATTCATCAAGCTGCATGGCAACTCTCATTCACACTAAATAAGCTTTCAGGTGAATTTACTTTGGAATCCTGAACAATCCAGTGTAAATTCAAAATCACTCTTTTATAGAATTGCACCCAGATAGCCCCTGGCATTCTGATAAAAAGCGTTTTGTCAATAAAATGCTGAGAGAAATCGCTCGTTTGGAATGTATGGTGTCAGCGAGGAGACTAGTAGCTGAGTAAGCATCGCCTTAAAAAATGGAAATACTTTTTAGTGGTTAAAAGACACTTGCATGAGATGATTGCACAACTATGTGTATATACTAAAAACCATTGACTTGTATCCTTTAAGTGGGTGCATTTATGGTATGGGAATTATAGTTCAATAAAGCTTTGAAAAAATGCTTGTTTTTTATAGTTGGTGTGGATAAATGATACTTTATCATTAATCTATTTGACTCAGCTACATGTCTGAGGGAGTTATTTGGGAGCAACTAAATTGAAGATAACTAGATTAAAATCTAGCGTTTTCTGTCCCCTTACCCATTTGTAATATATTCTTTATTCGATATTTTCAAAATTCTGCAGCTAAGGCATTTTCTAGTTTTTAAAAAAAATTAAGTGCCTGAGAAAGATTTTCTATGTTCCATTTCACATTTTATAAGTATTTTAATGTATACAAATAACAGTGTTTCAGCAATTTACTTAAACTTATTTCCATTACATTTCCCCCAATTAATAATTCTACATAGTCAAAAACATAGGTTTAAAAAAAAACTATTAGAGATTCCTTGATCTCATAATTTTATTTTCAGAATCTTCATTTAAAATAGCATAGTAAAACAGCTTTGTGATCAATGAAAAACTTCTACCTAAAGATATTACATTGATTAAAAATCATATTTGATCTTTAATTCCAAAGTAATAGTTCTCAAATTTTACCATCCACCTGAACTAGGAATTACTTGGACAGCTTGTTAAAAATAGATTCTAGACCCCATCCATGGCCAAGTCTCTTATGCTTTGGCACTGAAACTGGTACTCCTGAATCAGTATGCTGAACAATCAACTCAGATGATTTTAATTCAGTGGTCCTCAAAATACATTTTGAGAAATTAGTCATTTTTTGTATCACAGTATATGGCCGAAATATGTATTCAGCCTTAAAAATTATAATTTCATAGACTTCTGAGAATAGCAGATGTTTCTAAATAAAAAGAACTTCAAGAGAGTATCTAGTCCCATCTCCTATTTTACGGATGAGGAAATTAAGGTCTAAAAGGATCAATGCCATGCCTCAAAGCTCACAGATATAAACTGGTATGGCTAGGACTAGAACTTTCTCTTTTTTGTTCCTACTCTCACCTTCTTGGCCATGGAAAAAAACAAAACAAAAAAATGTTTTCATTCCCTATGCCAGAACTTACACAATATTTTAAAACCCGATTGTAAACTACCCATACTTCTAATAAATCCACTTTATCTTTTTGTTTTCCTAGGCTACATGGAATCATATTTCCTCAGCATCGTCACCCCTATTTACATCTAAAAAGAAAAAAAGTTTTGAATTGAAATTATGACTGAATCTCTACTTTAATAAAAGTATACATTTTTTAAACGTGTATTGCTTCTCAGAAGAGTTCGTTCTTCCTTTAACCCACGTATCTACATATTTACTCTACATTGAACAGTATTTATCATTTACTGAAAACTGTATGCACTGCCCCACTCTGCCCTATTTTCCTTTAAAATTTCCAGTGAAAGGATTAAAAAAAAATTAAAAGGCAGTCAGGCTTTTCAAGAATCCTTTTCATTTTTGTCCTATGTAGTCTCCCCCTGTGCCTCTCCACAAGGAAAAGAATAATCATTGAATAAAGTATCTCATGAAAACAAAGAGCTTTAGAAAATATTTTTTAAAAACAACAAAATAGTATCATTTTAAAATAATGCTCACCACTTATCTTTCAAAATCCATGTACAAGGAGCTATCCAAAAGAGAGATAGGAATAAAACTATAGGCTTTGTTGTCCCTCAAGTTAATTAAAATGACAAACTTCCGTAGAATACTTACTACCCTTGATCCAGGTAGCCCTAGAATAAAGGTTTCATTTGTATTGTCATAAAATCATTTGAAGTAGGTATTTTTATATTCCTAGTTTACAAATTCAGTAAACTGAGACTCAGAAGGATTTGATAAATTGGCCAGAATCATACAGTAATACATTATACAGGCAGCACTCTACATGGTCTACATTATAAAAAAGAAAAGTCTACAATGAAAAAAAGTCGTTGTGCTTAAGGGTTCAATATATAGTCTACCAAAATGCCTGCTCAGTCACTCAGTTTAGGTTGTTTTTAAATTTAGGGTATTTAAATGTCTCTGATATAATTACTGTTGTAATCAAGCCTTTCTTTCATTTGCCTGTTTTCTAAAATTAGGGACACAAAATAACATAATGAGGAAAAAACTTCCTAGTCTATTATTTAATGCATTTTTTTTTCTCCTGAAAGGGATTATTTTGAATTCGTTACTTATTTTCTCAAAATAAAGGTAAAGAAAATAAATTGAGTTAGTCTCTATAGAAAGGGAAAGAAAAATAATGAAAACTTCAGAAAGGAAATAAAGGAAACATAATATCTTTCTTGTAAATTTGATTTTACCTAGAACATTTTGACAGGTGGGAACAAGACAATAGTTGTTTTTGGTTTGTGGGAAAATTGAAGCTGACTTACTTGACTGGAGTTAAAAAGAGTTGCCTTAAACCCAAGTAGATTGTAATTATATTACAATAAATAAATCTACTGAACAGAAACATGTTTTCTAAGGTTATACTTATTTAGGTAAGACTTATTTTTTTAGCATGTCCTTTCTCTGCAGAACTGCTACTTCTGGCCTTTGTACCCACAAGAGTCTAGAATGGAGAAGGAGGAAGCTGAAGTAAAAGATCCTCACAGCTTTGCTAGTTCATGGCATTCTGCCACATGCCCCAGCTAAGCAAAGCCAAGGAAACTAATTCCTGTAATTCTTCAATGTTCTCTTGCATCATCTTCACCAGATCATAGATAGGGCAGACTTATGGTCCAAATACAAGGATTCTAGCTGTAATACCACTGTAATCTATGTTACCTCCAATACCTCAGGTGTGGAACTCCCTACCATTCCAGGCAGTTTCTTTTGTTGGACAAGTCTAATTGCCAGGAATTTCTTCCTCTTTGAGGGTAAAAAAATGTATTAAATTGTAATAATTTCTACATGATGTTCTTACTTTTACTTAGCCAAACCAAGTAAGTCAAATTCATTTTTCGTACATCAGAGGCTTCCAAGGAGTAACAAAAACACACCAAGAGCCTGCCCCTTTTCAGCTGCCTCCATTATCAACATCCCCTGGCCCTTTAATTCACCTTACCTCGGTATATCTTGTCCTGGCTTATTTGTTTTGGTGTTATTGTGATTGTGACTTTGTGTTTTTATTTTTACTTTGTGGTTAACTGCCTGTTTTAAAACAAGCGCTTGCTCAGCTTTCTCAAAATTTCCAAGCAAGTTTAAAATCCAACATTTCTTGGTATCTCTTTTGCAAGCCCAAGCATTTAAATCCATGTGAAAATTAAATCTAGCTGTAACTGAATATAACATGGCCAGTGGTGAAACAACTTTCCATGGTGGTGTATTACTTGTCTCAAGAAGCTGTGAATTTTGAATTTGAAGCATCTAAGTACAATACCCAACACTTTCAGTTTATGATTGAGAAGATGGAAGCTCAAATGCCTATAAGGTATCACTTATGTAATATGCCTTCCTTTTTTTCCCAAAGATCATTTTCAAGTCAATAAACAGTAAGTTATAATTTATCTCGTTATGTAAACAATGCCAGCCCTTTTCTCAAGCTACAACGTTCAACATATACTTGTCTGTAAGAGCACTAAAGAATTACATTGCCGGAATAAATTTGGAGTTGCAAAGCTAGGAACGAGGAACACAGAAAGCTCTCACCTTTTTAAGATCTGTTTAGGAATTCCAGCATCCTCTATTTCCCCTTCAAGCAGATGCAGCAAGATTTTCCTTTAAGACAGCCCCAAAGCAGTCGTTTCTGAATTTTGAGAATGCAGGTGAGCTCGTGTGAGCAAGTCCCAGTCATGGAGTTATATACTACTAAGGTGAAGGGGGAGTGTTCTAGCTAAAGGTTCAGGTGTATGGAATGAAGACAGGCTATTTCCTGATTGCGTAAATCTGCCTGGCAGATTCCCTGTCACACATTTTTATTTTTTGTTTCTGTGGATGTTAGGAATTAGCTTACCGAATTCCATACCTACTGTCTCAGGGGAATGAAATGCAGTTTCAAGTTTGACCTTTTATTTTTCTCTATTGAACAAAGAAGAAAAAAGGCATTTACAGAATATGCAGTCTGATTCTCCACATCATCTTCACATTCGTTCTTAAAGCTTCACAGGCAAAAAAAAAAAAAAAAAAAAAAAAAGGAAAACGAAAAAAATGTATCTACATGTCAGAGAAAACAAGATTCAGATTACTATATTCTGAGTCCCAGACTCTTGAGGAGAGGAAAGAGTGGACATTATTAGGGTACGAGTGAGGATAAGAGGAAAAGCTAGAGGTTGCTATCAAGGAGAAAAGCTTTGGGACGCAGAAAACCAAGGCTAGTGATAAGGAAGAAGTCACCATCCTTAGGCTTTACTCCATTTCTCTGCAACCTTTTGCCAGCCCTGGGACCAGGTTCCTTCTCAGTCCTAGGTGGATGATGATTACCTGCCCCTACATAACACCCTTGTGCTGCTGTGAGAATCAGATGTAATGGTTCCCATAAAGTGACTTGAAAATTGTACAGTGCAGAGCCAGTATATTGTTGTTACTATGATTCTTAGGCTCCAGAATCTTGCTCGGTAACAAAACAAAATAAAACCTGAAACACTCTTTGTTCTTGTTGTATTTATATTTTATTGATTAAACCCAATATGAGAAGCTGCAATGGGCTCTGTTACCAGAAACTAAATATAAAACTTCCATTATAGAATTTTAATGAGATCATTAAAATAGCAGTAATATGCTGATGTGCTAACCTATGTTTCACAAAGTCTGTGGGCTACTATAGACATATGCTCTTGCATTAATACTACACATGTGCTATTTTAGCACAATGTTTAAAGTTTTACCATTGTATGATTTGACATATTAAGGCCTTATTTATATTTTAAAGTAGTTAAAGAGCAACTAAGTTAATTAACAGATTAGTTGAGGGACTACAGATTCACTAAAGTAATAAAGTCAAACAAGTGTCTACCAAATGAATATCTGTCTATAGAAGTTGAAAAGGGATTCCCTTAATCAGAATCTAATGAAATCTGAGGTACTGAACTACTTAGAGAACACAATTTAAAATGAAAACAACCACAACAAAACCTGCATCCTTGCTAACAGCTGGTCTTACATTTCAGAACCTTTCAAGCACAATAAGGCATTAGAAAGAGCCCTGGAATTATTCAAAGTGAAGTAGATTGCTTGCTTGGTGGTAAAATTCATGGAATACCCACCAAGAAATATTATAGTATATTCTTCATCATTCCTACAAAGTGTGAATACTTGACTTCATGCTTGTTGTAAAAATAGATACAAATATGGGATCCCGCCTTCGTGTGGTTGGCAGTTCTTAAACAATGTGATGTTTTGGTACAAAGAATGTTTATAGATGCCATAAAATAGACAACAGTACTTATGGTTCTCCTCTCCCCTTAGGAGTCATTATCTAATATAACTCTGGACTTGAAAACATGAGTCCTTTTACATATATGTAAAATGCTGGAATATAGCACTAAAGTTATAGTCTTTTGCGGTGAGGCAGAAACTGAAGAGTGGGCTGGTTTAAAATCAGAGAGAGCTGACTGGGGAGGTCTGGACTCATTACTTAGGTGAATAACCTCTCTAGTCTGAGTTCCCTTTTCCTAATCTGCATAATAGGGATAGTAGCAGGATCAATGCTGGATAGAATCTCCACGTGAGGATCAGTTGTGACTACACAGGAATGGCAGCTAGCATCATTTTGAAGACCTGATAGATGCTCAACAAATCAACTGCCTTCCTCTGATAATCCCGACCTCTTACCAAGCTGAAAACACACACATGCACACTACTTAAAAACATCTTTTAAAAGTGATTAGTAAATATCTTCTAAAATATCTAACTTTCAACTCTCTCTACAGATATTTTAGTGCATATACATTTTAGCACTCCCACACCATATTCATTATGTGCCGCTTAACCATTGTGGCAGAGTTTATTAGATAAAAATAAGCCTGTTGTAAAAGATTTCCTTGCAATTACTTCACTGCCATTATCCTAGCTGCATGCTTATGCAGTTTTTCAAATTAATATGCTTAGATTACTGAGCGAGTAATCAGAGCAGTGGAATTCTATGAGAAACTCAATTACTAAAGAAAATGATCACTCAAGCATTTGAGAAATTGGGGCTACACCTAATTTTGAATAGTGGATCATTATTGACATTATGGAAGCATTCAGTATAAACACTTGGACATGTAGCACCAGACTATTGTATCAATTTATATACACATGGTAAACAGAACCAGCTGGTTGCTAATATCTCTGTTAAATGTCATTCTACCTAGCTGAACAAAGAAATAATATCTATCTTGAAATCAGTACCTAAAAAAAAAAAATTGGAAGCTGATTGCTTGATTGAATAAAAATTGGATTGTTAACTCCTCTTTAAACTAAACGACTTTAATTTTTCTACTTGAGATAAAGTAATCCTTTATTAGAGAAATACTTATCCAATGATCGCAAATTTAAGAATTGTTTCCCACATATTTCCATATGAGAAAACAGCTTAAACACTTTGATCATTTCATTTTAATCATTCCGCTACCAAAAAGCCCTCTTTTGACTAAACGATCATGTATAAATCCATGTTCCATGTTTTTGCTCATTTAATAATTCTCTTAAATCAGTTTCTCAAAGTGTTTAAGCTGTTTTCTCATAATTTTCTCCTAATTAGCCATCATCCTAACTGAGCCAAGTTTGATGAAAATTATTTTTCTAATTCTGATTTTTATCTAAGATTTAAAGCAAAGACTATTTTAATAACTTTTCATTATCGTTAAAAGAGCATCTGAATTAGGAAAAGTAATATAGGAAATGGGTTGAGAGTGTTATGTTTATTGTTCTTTTACTGTTCTCTACGATAAAGAAAAATCATTCAAAAGTGAGTGGTAATTCCTAATAAACCTAGCAGTCATCAGCTGTGTGGTCTTGGGAAGTCACTTTACCACTCAAAGCATAATAATACAGCATGATGATGATGAGAAAGATGATGATGACAATGGTATTCCAGACTATTAAAAATATCAGTAACACAAAACAAGGCAGTGTTTATAAGGGAAACTGTTACAAGTTATCAGTGTGATTATTCTGAGTTCCATTTTCAGACTGTTGATTCTTTCTGTTGGGGTCCTGTACCACATTGAAAATATGCTGAAAGCTTTGGTCCCTTTCCCCAGAAAAAGAAATATATGCACAGATAAAAAAAATATGAATAAATTTCAAGAAACCATGACTTCTCTGAAGTCTATTCATTGACGATCCTTTTTAAGAATTTGATTGTGTCAAAGTAGAACAGTGCCTGACATCTGATAGGAATTCTACATATTGTTGGTAAACTAACATCAAACAACAGACTACAACTAATTTTAAAAGACATGAATTTAAGGAAAATAGGTGACTTTGTTACCTTTTTCTGAATCCCATAATTAGAATTTTATTACCTACTCTACCTCCTTGTTATGAGGAGATGAGGACAGAATTCTTCACAAAAGCGCAACAGCAAAGAATATTCATATTATGTTTTCTAAAGTAATACTGGTTATTTACACATGAAGGGATGAGGAATATTGAATAGATTTTTATAAAATTTCTGGAAGAGGATCTTTGACAATTTGAGGACATGCACAGTCCCTAACATTGAGTCATGGCCTAGAATTTTCTTTCCTTTTAAGTACTGGTATAACATTCGTACAGAAAAGTACATAAGTCATAATTGTACAGCTTAATGAATAAACACAAAGTGACCACACCTGTGTAACCATTATCCAAGCCAAGAAGCTAAATTGTACTAGCTCCTCCAAAGGCCCATCATGCATCCCAACTTTTAGAATAATGCAATAGAAACATTTGCAGTCCTTAGAATAATGTAGCTCCAAATTACTGTAAGTAAATAAAGAATAGTGAATGCATATGCATTCCATGTTAGAAACTTTATTCATTTGGGGAAAGATACATGTTAATCATCCTTAATTTACATCCTGTCTAATCCTTTAGATCCCTTAAACTCTAAGAGTAGAGTGAATAAATCTAAAGATAGTCCATAAAAAGAGATTTATAGACTTTAAATCTGGAAAACATTCTAATACAGACTATATTCAAATTTCATCACTGATCAATTTGTCTTACTCATCCCTACAGCGAATGAATTATCTTTCTGAAAATTGAAAAAGAAAATAAAAAGGTTTTCCATTTGGAAGACTAAAACTGAAGGAAATGAGAAACATAATTAAAAAGTGAGATTAAACCCTTCAGAAATTGGTTAATTGATTGCCTGACAATTATAACATAAATGCTTTAAATCTGAAACCCATCAATCCCTGACTATGTTTTTCTTTTCTACTTAATTAGAAAAAAGTAAAACATAAATGTGTTCTTGTTTAGCTGGAACTTTAGGGAAATACGTAGGAAGCTGTAGTCAATAAAATACCAGCTGCTTCTTTGTTGCTAAGTTTATCAGAGAGTTAGCAGCAAATGTGTTTTTAAAATTTATCATTCCTGTGTATTAAAGTTTCATAAGTAGCTGTTTAGGAGAGGCTGTAAGCAAAAGCCATATTACCAAAACTGAGTTAAAATACAGCACAAAGATAAAGGTGTGAAATGAGGTATCATCACTAACTAAAGCCAAACATTTCTTTCAGGGATAAATATTAACAAACACAAGAAAAAAATTTCCATATTATTTTCCAAACAAAATTGTTTGTCTATGATCTTATCAGCCTAATTATATGGCAACAAACTCTATCTATTACCAAGACATGCTGGATGAAGAGTTCTGCCTGTATATCTTACACAAGATGACAAATGTGGGTCTCTAATAGACCCTTGAGGAGAACAGAAGAGCTGTAGGCCCAAACAGTCAAGGCCAATATCTTTCTGGTTTTACCATGATAATATAATTCAGGGACTGTGGATTCCAAATTAGGGTACTTTTAGTATATAAAATAGTTGTTTGTATCCTTTTGAATACAAATATTGATAAATAAACCTGTCCATAAAACGTTCCAGGTCAAAAAGCAAAAGTTTATACAGTGTGATTCTTACTGTTACATCATATTTATCATCTTATATTTGTATTAAGGTAACTGTTATCTTTCTCTAACAAATCCTTCTGAAATATAATGAATTTTAAAGCTAAAGGAGGGATTTAAAGCCCTTTGTCCTCATATGCAACTTACATTTTACAATAAATCAAAAAATGCTTATTTTATATGGTAATTTAAATAAAAGTTTTTCTTTCTCTTGGCCAAATATTTGGTGAATTGTTTACAACTATTCAGTTGTTAGGCTCCTTCCATAGTCTGTGTCACAAAAACCCTTTAAAACATTCTTTTGTCACCTAAAGGGGACAGAATGTCTGAGATCACAGAGACTGGTATATTTTGGGTTTTTTAGAGGAATGCTTTTTTACGTGGCCATACATAATCAAAATCCCTATTCCAGAACCCTCTATGCCAATCTGATATTTCATTTTCACGTTCTCCCATAATTGGTTGCAGATTTCTTCATGACACAGATGCATTTGTTCTTTCATCCATCCTTTCAGTAAATTTATTAAGAAACTACCATGCTTAAGACTGGTATTCACAGATCCAAAAGGGGTGTGTGTGTGTGTGTGTGTGTATTGCTGGGAAAACAGAAGAATTGACAGGTTTTTAAATTACTAAAGAGGAAGGAGGGCATTCTAACTACTATGACTCAAACAAGATTCTATTAAATCCTGTACTAAATAAAACGACTATTCATTGAGGTGGTAACCGCTGTGGTACTTTCTAGTGCAAAAACAGAGATTAAGCAATTTGTGCATGGGTACATAGTTTCTCATTCATAAATATGAACAACACCTGCCTCATGCAGTTTTTTGAGAAAATTAAATGAGTTAATGTATGTAAAGTATAGTGTCAGCTACATAGTAAGCACTCATTAAATAACAGACACTATTACTCTTGTCACCGTGCTGGGCACTGTTCTAAGTGCACTAAGTACATTGTTTAGTTTTATCTTCATCATAGCCTTATGTGGTAGATAACATCAATCCCACTTTATTGATGAGTAAACTAGGAGTTAAAAAGGTTAAGCAACTTGTCCAATGACACAAGGCTAATATGTGTTGGAAATGGAATTTGAACGGAGACAATTCAAAGTCCATGCTCTTAAATACTAAGTTATGGATTCAGAAACTAAAGAGACTCTTGAAGAACAGAGTCTGTGGCTAATAGGAAAACAACCCAGACGCAGTGTTTAAGGCAGCTCCAGCCTTCCATGTTTTGCTTCATCTTCTGGTGTTAAACTCTATGGGATTCCAAAAACCAAATCAAAGTCACACCATCAGTTATAAAGAAGACAGAAAAAAATTAAACGTTAAGTGACTTTGGTACAAGAAGAGGCAGTTGGGCAGAAGAGATCTATTTAGGGAAAATATCCTAAAATTTCCCTGTAAGGATCAAATTTTTTTTTTTTTTTGAGTAGGGGAGGAGAAATATCCTACAATTAAATTATAATGTTAACTGCACATAACTCAGTAAATTTACTAAAAATCATTGTAGTGCACACTTATAATGTGTGGATTTTATGGTTTATAAATTATGCCTCAAAAAAGCTGTTCCTTTTTCTTTGCTTTTTGAAAACAAACCAAAAAAAAAAAAAAGCATAGATACTATGTTCCTGCTCCAATCATCTCTGAATCCCCAAGTTGGTCTCAATAATTTTGTATTTGTCAACTAAATCCAGAATAGTTTTTTCACTGCTGTGTAATAAATGACCCTAAAGCCTAGTGGCTTAAAACAGCATTTAAAAAAAATTAATGTCAGAATTCTGTGAATGAGGAATTTTAGCAGGGCTCAACTGGGTAATTCTTTGGTTTCTCTAGTCATTGAGAAAATGCAGTGGTACTCATCTGGTAGATGGGTTGGTCTCGTAGATTAAAGATGGTTTCAATTAGATGTTTGGATCCTGGGATCAGATGGTTCAAAGAGTAAGACTGCCAACTAGTGGCACCTCCATGTGGCTTTTCCATGCAGCTTAGTGTTGTCACAAGATAATGGCTTTGGAGTACTCAAACTTCAAACATAGTGCTCAAAGCTCTTAAAACAAATGTCTTAGCGTACATGATGGAAGCTGCATTAGTCTTATGACCCAGCCTTGGAAGTCATACAATACCACTTGTGTTGTACTCTATTAGACAAAGCAGTCACAAACCCTCCTAAATTCAAGAGGAGGAGGATTAGACTTTACTTCTTGTTGGTGAAAAACAAGGTCACATTGTATTGTAGCATGTGGGCCTGCAGATATCGTTATGGTCATCATTTAAAAACATTTCATGGTTTACAATAGTAATGGTTTACAATAGTAACTACCATTAATAGAGGTTTCAGAAAGGTCCATTAATTCTTCAAAACTTCAGATGTCTGAAACTGAGTATTCCACACACTATGATGTATAAACTAAGTGGAATTTTGGGGATTCGTGGCGATGCTCCCAAATAAATACCTCAAGAAATTTAGTCAAGAAACTTGCTTCATAAACAAATCCTGACCCTTAGGCTATATGAGTAATGATACAGTTAATTTCCCTTGCACTACTTTTTTTTTAAAAAAAAAGCCGTTTCATATACATAAAAATTAGTTTCATTTCCTTTAGTTTTAGATTTTAATGTGATAGCTGAATACAATTGTGAACTGTTTCCTTGTAAAATATTTAATACAGTCTGTCCACTTTTGGTCATGCATTTCCTAGGCTGAACATGACATTTGATGATTTCTGCCCCAAATAACCAATTTTCAAATTACAATCACAAATGCCTTACCTTCATCCTATTTTAATAAACATTTTAGAGCATGTGATAAAAACACACATTATACTAAAAACGGGTTTAATTTAAAACCCCTTCAGTTTCCTATACATCAATCTCTGAAGTTCCAACCTAGAAACCTTTTCAAAAAAGTGAGTTAGAGGAAGGAAATGAAGATAAAGGGATGGAAAAACAAACCAAAAAAAAAAGCAAAAGCAAAAAAACTCAAAAAATGAAAACTAATATTTCTACAAGGGACAGAAAAACTGGGTTTAAGCTTTGGATTAGCCACTAACAATCATTGTGTGACCTTCAACAAGTCACTTAAACTGGCTTGGTTCCGTATGCAGGCACTAAATGAGGAGTACAGCTGGACATGTGGGGTGTTGTTATTTTGTTTATTTTGTGGTGGTGGTGTTGGTATGACCTAAAAAGTGAAAAAAAACACTTGCTAATTAAATACATTAAAACTAAATGTACAAGATTGGAGTTATTCTGTTTGAAAAGTGGGTGGGGTTATCTGGAGATTTACTCACAAAACCTTCCCTATTCACCATTTCCTATGCCTCTTAACCCTGTACGAACTATATATTTTTTAAATAACTACCATGGAAACCAGTCTCCAAAACATAAAATTTGAAAAGTCACTAGATTAGGTAGTTTCTAAAGGCTCCTTGAAGTGCAAATATTCCTAGAAACTGGAGGAGTACCTACTGGGTAAAATTTTATACAAATGTGATTACCCTGGTAGGTAGGACCATGGATATACATATATATACATAAATACATCCATAATATTTAATCAATACATGAGTTTATGCATTTGATTTTGCATGTGAATATATAATTTTATGTGTATAATAAAAAGAGCTACTATTTATTCAGAGACTGCTTAATGACAAATTAAAACCATCCACCAACTTGAAGCAATCTTTAACATCTAGTTTCCTTTTTTTCACATGATGAGGTTTGAGCAACTTGTCTGGGGTCAACAGCTAACAAGAGGCAAGATACAATATTTGAATGCAGAATGATCTTAAAGCCAAAATATGGCTCTTCCCCGCCCCCATAATATTGAAATACCTCCCATCTTATCAGTAGGTTTCCTATCTCTGTGAGTGCTTGCTTCAAAGAGCAAGTAGATTGGGGTTGGGGCTTGATCCCTAATTCTTGGCTATTCGGGAATGGTGTCAAAACTAAGGATCAAGTTCCTCACATTCCAACAAAAATGGTACAGTGGATAGTATTTAGGGAAAGCAGCGATGAAATGGTAAATCTAGGCCTATGACTTCCATCTTGCACCTCTCTCTGTTCATTTTTCTGCCTGATTTGATGAAAACCCCAAGAGTAGACAATAATATGGGGAAAATGATACACATATTTATACCTAATAACTCAAAGTGCCTTTGGTTATAGACTATCTATATCTATAACTAATGGGACACACACACACACTCCAAATTAACTAAAACATTCCTCTGTGTGTGTGTGTGTTTCTTCTCCCCTTTGCTCAGGAAAGGCAAGAATAATCTTTGTATGCCTAGTTTCTTAGGATGCTGTATGCGTCTCCTTGCATGTTTTTGCTAAGGATCTAGCCTTTTCATCTCTTTAACCAATGATACTACTTAGGTAAAGCTGGAAATGACCTTACACACCACCTGGTTCAACCATGGCCAAACAGCATTTGGGTTGGACCTAGAATTTCTCAATGCTAACAGTTTCCAGTTAAGGGAATCTTGCAAGCCAAGATTACACACACACAAGCATGAATATGCTGCAATAGAAACTATTAAAGTAAGAAAGAAACTTAGAGAAAACCTATTCCTGCTCCTTCATTTTTTAGATTAAAAAGCTGGAGCTCAGAGAAATGGAAAAAAATGTAATCTTTTAAAGTAAATACCAGATCACAATCTAGAGCTTCCTTCCAGTATACACTGTGGTTAGAAATAATGTTTTTAAACTAAATCAAATTAGTGCGTACAACTGATTAGAGTTTAATCCTCTCAGATATATATATATATATATATACACACACACACATACAAACATATATATATGTGTGTGTATATATGTGTATATATATATATGTATACATATATATAAATACAACTTTCATTTTGTTAATTATAAACTCTTTGAGGACAGGATTTGATATTTCATATATTTTTGTCATTTTTTGCATAGCGACTTACCTATAGTTAGTGCTGAATAAGCATTTATTTTACTGATAGCAGAATCTTAAGCTTAATGACAGACATGAATCCAATATTTAAGCACAACTTAAATATTTAAGCTCTATATTCTGCTGCAAAATAGTTCCAAAAGACCCACCCAATCATGTATCCTGTTGTCTCAGGTCACCCATATATAAATTAGAATTAAACTACCTATGGTGTTTTCCAGACAAATTAACTAATACATGTACGCATAACTTGTCTCTTTAGAAGAGACTATTTAAATTGTTCTAAAAATATGCCTCTATAAGCCTAAAGGCAAAAAAAAAAAAAAAAACATGCCACCACTCTGCTTTCACTCTTTCAAACCAAATATAGATTATTCTAAATTTATTTTATCTGTCCTATTTTTTTATTCTAAATTTAGTTAACATCATCAATGACTTCATTATATTTTATTGTTCTTAGACAGACCATTTCTAAGATTTCTGGACTGTTCCTGTGATATGCAGAGAAAAGAATTGAAATAGTTAATATTTTTCTGGGTTGGAATTCAAATAGCCTTTTCAATTCCAAAAATTGGTGTTCGTTTGATCTTGACACTTAGGGTAATAATTTAAAATTAAAAACAAATAGGTCAATAAGGACAATGTCTGTTTGGGTTTCTTTGTGGTAAGGTCCAAAAGAAAATTTGAGTTACACCTGCCAAAAATCACTGGAGCTGTTATGAAAACCATTGAAAAGTGAGTGAAGATTTTTTATTTTTTTTTTTATTTTCAGGGATTCTGCAACTAAAGTGGAGAACATGAGTTTATAAAGAAATGAATATAGGATGGGATACTGATCAACATGTGACTATAACTACATCTTCCTTGGATGAAGAAATGCTAACAATTCCCAGAGACAGCTCCTGTTAGGTGGTTAAAATGCAGACTACACATGTGTAAACTTACACATACTCTGAATTTAGCAGATCAGTGTAAAGTATACTCAAAGTTTACTCACTCATTCAGCAAATAATTATTAAGTGTCTACTATGTCCCAGGATATGCCTGGGGAAAACCCTGGTTAAGACATGGGTTCTGATTACTAGACCTTAGATTCCCAGTAACTGATCCTATCCATTTCCTAGTTTATCTGAAATTCCTGAATCTGGGTGGTCATAACCAATCCTCTAGTAATAGTTCCAAAATCTATTCACACAACAGCATAATCTGGGTAGCTTTTTAAAAACATACTGCTTCCGAGGCCCATCCATACATCTACTAAATCAGAATCCCACTTTTGGGGGATGGGAAATCAGTGTGTGTGTGTGTGTGTGTGTGTGTGTGTGTGTGTGTGTGTGAACCCCTTTAGTCATTTTGATGCAGCTTCTTTGTAGACCAGAAATTTGGACCACTGATCTTGGGTCCACAATCCTTCTTCGTAAGAGGAAACAACCTTTGACTGATTCAGCTAAGGCACCTATTACATAAACCTTTTCGAGTTACTGCTTTTTAGGGACAATTCTTGTTCAGGTAGTGAAACTGCCATGTCTATTAAAATGAAAGGCATGCTGGATTAGAAGATTAGTTCATGGGAGAATCTTTTTAAATAGTTTAATATCATATTCATTTATAATTTTGCCCTTTTTTATCCATAACTCTTAAACACCTTAAAATATGTGGAATTCCACAAGTAGGAAAAGACTCATGGATGGTTTAACTGTTTCAGATTCCTTCAATAAATTGATGGCAAAGAGACCTTTGAAATTTGTTCACTGATGTATTGTCAGAGAAAGGACAGTGCCTGGCACAAAGTAGGTGCTCAGTCATTACTTGTTACATAAGTAAATAAATGAAGGAATGAACAAATAAATAAATAAATAGCACCAAGGTATTATTAGTTAAAATGTACTTGGTCATTTAACAGTGGTTATCGGTAGTTAATACGACATTCATTTTAGCACATGTCATGATGCATTATAATTATTTGTAGCCACAACTGACATACACTAATGCCTTTTTTATGTAAGTCCCAGTCTTAGCGTATGGCATATGGTAGACATTCATTAAAGGTTACTTGAATGAATGGATAAATAGGACAAACTACCTTTTAAAATTCATATTTAATTTATTAAAAATCTGATACCAATGCATTTAGATTATTTAGACATGATTCAGATACAGTAACTGGAGTGCTCATTTCAATTCACAACACTATTCTCTATTGGTTGGAAAACATAAATTTCAAGGGAATGTTATAAATATGTCTGGGGACCATCATTCATTTCAGTGCTCATATTTCATAATCAAGCAAGTAGACAGTTCCTGAATAGATTGCTTTATTAAGGTTTATATTTGGATAAGTTCTTGTGTAATAATATCTTACAGAAAATACTGTCTTTTTATATATACCTTATTGCTTACCAGTTTTACCGTTACATTTCTTAATCCTGAATGAGACCTATTCAGTAAAACAGAATCTAAATATTGTCTATAGTTATAGTTATGCCTCTGTAACTTTTTTAAAGTATCAATTATTAGTAATGGAGTCGGAGGCTGTGTTTAAATTGTAAAGTTTCTAAACGTGTATAAAGAGGAACTCCATATTTGAAGGGCTTCAAAATAAGGCATGGGGTAATTCAAAACCCATATGATATAATACATAAGATTGTTTTTCATCACACAAAATTGATCAGTTTCTATAAATAATACATTTGGGGACAGAGTACTAATTTTACTTATGCAAGTGGATTAAGAACAAATGGCGGCATACGTGTATCAGCAAAATATGTATTTTTCAAACCCATAATAGTTATTCTGGTATGTTATCCCAGGTGGGTTTGAAGTTTCCTGATTCATCATTGTAAAAATAATTTATAAACTATAAAAAATAGCAAAACTGTTACAAATCAGCAAAAATGTCCACATATTAGAAGATGCCTATGGTGTGGGTCGAGTAGTAAACTTTAGAGACCATATTCGTTCATTGTTGCACAGTTAAACTTTAAGAAAACGTGCATGGTGCTTACTATCCAACAAAAATGTAAAGTTTTGAACAACTGGAGCAAAGGAAATGACTCCTACCCCCGCACAATATGGAATAAGGAAACTAGTGGTTTGCAATTTGAAAAATAAAATTAGGTTAACAATTGTTGGCATCTATACCGAATTCTTCAGGAGTGGATAGAAATAAACAAAGGACAATTTATTTTTAAAAAGACACCCATAATAATATGAATTTGGGGCTGATTTCATCAATAACAATTGTAAAGGATTCCTTTAAGTATATTAACATGGGGAGGGGAAAAGCAAAGATTTAATTAGAGCTGCTAGGGAGGCAAACTAATCAGAGACTTCATACTCTTGTGGAGAAGGATTTATCGTGGATATGTGAGCCAGAGATTTGAAACCTGAAAGGTGGAAACAACATAAGATCCAATGGGAAGAGAAAGAACAAATACTACAGTGAGGGAACGACACGACTCTCGCTTTTGTTACCTGGTTCTCCTTTCCCCTCACGTGTTTAAGAACTAGATGTTTCATGAAAAAGAAGTTCTGCAGTTAATTTTTTGAAAACCCTAGATTGAGTGAAATGGAATAGGTCTCCCTACTTCAAATCAACTTCCAGCTTTTAATATGCAATGCATAACATACCGTAAGTCTAGGTTACTCCATGAACTTTTGTCCAGTGAAAAGGAATAGAGCATGCACTGTTCCCAGACATATTGCTCTGTAGAATCCATTTCTAAGTAAGCATTTGAGGAGTTGGGGAAAGTATAGGGAGGCCCGGATGTTGCTCAGAGTACTCTGGGAAATGCTGATCTAAACTGCTGAAATAATGAACATAACTTTTAAAGAAATACGTTTATATTAAATCCATGTTTTCTGATGTTTTGATTAAGATCATCTTCATTCTGATTTTCGTTTATCTGTGACCACTTTCCATCAGTTTCCCTTTAATTGAGGAGTTAACTAGATTCCTAATTTACAATATTTATATAATTTGCCTGCCTTATTTTCATTAAAATGTGAGGTCATTATTACTCACATATATTGAAAACAACCTTATAAATTATCTGTCTCCCTTCAGATTTAAGAAAATCTGTCTCCATGACATTTTTTTTTTGCCTCTCTTTCAGCATTCATGTGACTTATATATTTTTCTTCCAGAAACAAAACTCTGTCAAAGATCTCTTGAAAGCTCATAGACACAAAAATGCCCTCTCAAACAACACTGGTTTGCAGACATTTAGTGTCAATGACACAATTTTGCTTACGATACTAAAATATCATTTAGGACACAGAAGTACATTTCTTTTTTTTTCATTTTGATAGCCCAAAATCACAGACAAAATGTCAACCTTCTCTGAGGGCACCACACTGCTCCAAACAACCTGAACTGCCAGTGAGATGTTTCTGCTTTTGTGAATGACTTTCTTGCAAGGACTTGAGAATCATAGCAGGCTGGAATAAAATGTTATTGAATAATCACATTTTACTCCACTCATTGTAATTCTCCTCTTTCCACTGAGATTGGGCGTTCCAAATAAAAGCAAAATTTTCACCAGTTCAGACACTTCCGTTTATAGAGCAATGCTTCTTAAACTTTAATGCCCCTATGAATGACTTGAGGATCTTATTAAAATATAGATTCTACATAAGTAGGTCTGAGGTGGGGCCTGAGATTCTGCATTTCTTGTAAGTCTGTACTGCTGGTTATGGAACAGCTGGGAGTACCAACGTTGAAATGCATAAAATGTCATTGTTGACTTGGAAACAAATCCCCTGAAAGTTATGGCCTAACATTCAGCATATCACAACTTAAACATTGTTGAGTATATTTATCCTCTTTTCTCTCAATAAATTTGTATAGAGATTTAATTTTTTAATGGTCAGATCTAATCCAGTGCTCTCAGAACTACAAATAGCTTTGTTTCCATTTGAGTTGCCATTTTCCCCCAAGGCATTCTTCCCTTTATAACATTTGCTAAGGAAAATTTTTATACAGTAGGATACGGCAAACCAATAATCCCTGTTCTTGATCTGTTATAATCTTTCTATTTTACTCAAGACATGATAACCCAAGTTATATAATATAATGTGAAGATTATTAATATTACCCAGGACTAATTAGGACAGCTTTCAGATTCTTTAAGTTTACGTATTCATTTGTAATTTCTATTCAACCAATCCACCTTCAAAAAATTTTCGATGTTACCTGTTTCTTTCAAACTGCTCGCCCCTCTCTCATCTCTCTATTACAATGATTCCTGTGCTTTAGCGTGACTAGGAATCACCTGGAAGATTACTTAAAATGCTAATTCCATGCCCACCTAGGAAAGTCTCATTCTATGGGTCTGGAGTGAGGCCTGAGAATCTGCATTTTAGCAAATACCTCTTGCATTTCTAGTACAATCAGAAATTTTGAGAAACTCTGCCCTAAGAGCAATCCTGATCAAAGTTCCACCACCAATCCACCTTTGCTACTTAAGGCCCGATGTTGTTCATAAACTCCGTAACTGAGTTTGCGCACTGTTCCAAAGGCTCTCCTTTCTAACACATATACTCCTGATCCAAAATTGCTTCCTCTATTTGAGTCACTGTTTTGATAATCTGCCTGGTTTCACCATTCCTTCTTGGACTATGGACCTTCACTCATAAATCTCCCCAGGGACGACAGTTTATCTTTCAAACCAGACACTTTTGAGTGTAATAGGGAGTGCTATTAATTATTATGCCAGGATAATTGATATAAACTGGAACTGTCCAGAGAAGACTCTATGTCATCCTGATCTTGAATCTCAACACAGGGAAATTTTTAACCGTATTTAAAACCAATGGCGTATTGTTATCTACTTCTGGATTCTCCATCCCAGTACTACCCTTGGATAGAAAATTCTTATAGGGCTTCACATTAGAATTCTAGAAGTCACTGCTTCCCTCACTACCTTCACTGACACGTCCTTCAGATACCCTGCTTTCCAGCAGACATGATACTTTTACACTGCCTGGAAGTGAGTCTGTCACTTTAGATCCAAGCCCACTGTGGCAGCGCATTTTATTCCCGAGTCATCCCACTAGGTGCAGTTAAGTGGGACATGAAGGACTGTATCTGTACAAGAGACAACAGGAATCCAAAGTGGCTGTTTTAATTTAGTAATCCGTATTTCAAGGATCAATGTCTTTAATGTCTCATTATGATGAAAAATAGTAGTTAAAAATTATAACATTTCATCCAATGAATGTTGTACATATTTCATCACCTTTCTCTGAATGTCTCCAAGTGTAAAACAACTGTTGTAAGTCAGAGGAAAAAGAGAAGCACTAGGATACATAATACTTTTCTACTCATACCCAAACAAGCCACAAACAGGTATAAAACCATGCCACTGCTTAGGCATTGTCTCGATACTGACTCATGTCCTTCTCCTCTAAATATTGAGGTATCATGGAAGGACATTCAGAGAAATAATCCTTTCAATTTTAAAAGGATTAAAGTATTTTTAAATGGATGCCTCATGTCCGTATGGAGAAATTGAGGACGATTTATACAATGTAACAGGAGATTAATTGCACAAAGTGTGAAGGAAGACATATTTATACATTTCTAAAGACTACTTCATCCTCCTGCTTGTTGTATTCAGGTAGCTTTTTCAAGAGAATTAGAATGGTAATTTCACCTTTAAGAAATGTTTCTAGTGTATTAGTTTAAAAGAAAGCAAGAAACTAAGTGGAAAGTTTTTAAATATAGCATAGTGTTAGTAAATCATATACTCCAGGCTAACCTTACAGGCATGTGTTGTTTTTATAAGTTAACTAGAACGGGTTTAACCCTAGGGTCAGGTTCAAGTGGTGTGTACCAGCAATCAGATTACAACTTGATGCAAATTTTGCCTAATTAAAAAAATCACACACCCCACCATTTCACTTGCAAAATAATTGTGTACCTGGCCAAGGTCAGGGGATTTTCCCTTCAGTTTCTTTCACTGAAGGAACTCAGTTTTTTCAAAATTCAGCTAAACTGTGGGAAATACTACTTAATTTATTTCCATTTGAGGAAATATCAGGGGAAAGAAAACTTCTATAAAGTTTTTGTTAATTTCTGATTTTTTTTATTTAAAAAAAAAGAAATCACATAGAGTGCGCTTGGTTGAGATTTTTGAGAGAGCATATACTATAATACTATCCAAGCCCCCCAAATTGTTCATTCTATAATTCCTAGGGAAAAAGAGAAAATGATTAATGCCAAAATAGCTGCAATTTCCATGGCTTAGTTATGATATGAATTGAAAAAATGTGTTTAAATTGTGTTCCAATACACAAAATGAGTTCTTACTAGAAAAGAGAGAAATATGGTGCTTTTAGGTGTTCAAGATTCATCAACACTTTAAGGTTCTTAATTCAAATTTATATTCTAATATTCTCTGGTCTCAAGATATTTGCAGTTACTTCTTTTTTCTATGGTTAAATCCAATGATTTTAACATATATTTTTGGTCTATTAGATGCTACTAGAATTCTTCCAGGTGAATATTTATTGTATATATCCTATCTTACTTAAGATTCTTAGATAATCACAATTGATTTAATGCATGGTATTTATCAAGACCTTAAAAATACATATATGGGGCTCTTTGCTTCATTTAGGAGATGAATCAGTACCTCACTATTAAGTCTTTAAGTGTGTTACTTCATCAAGTATTTAATTTAATTTCAATCTGTAATCATTTTCCCACAAAAGACAAATAGCTGACAAGAAATATGAAACAAATATTTGGAGTCTTTTAAGTAAAATAAAAGTAATAATTGCAAAAAAGACTGACATGAGCATGCCCAAATATTTGCTATCATATAAAAAAAATATAAAATTAATATATAAAGTATTTCTTTGTTGTCCTAAGGGACTGTACTAATTATTGTCTTAGAAGTGAAACTGTCTTTAAACAAGGTTCTTTTTGCAGCCTAAAATTATTACTAACAATTTAAAAGTAATCCAGAAAAGTTTTAACTTTTTATTATTTTCATATGTTATTCAAATAAGGTTGAAAAAAGGTTATTCAATAAGGTTGTTCCAATTTTCAATTACTTAGCTAACCTTTATTTTTCTAACTATTTACAAAATATTAGATTCGTTATAGTTTCAGCATCAGATTTTACTCCCTTTGTAATTCTTCACCTTGATTCTTATAGTTGTTGTCTGTTCAAGAATAAGAGGTCTCTTATATTATGAAAGTATACACTGTGTCAATTTTACTAAATGACAAAGACTCTCTTACTGACCAACTTGAGTCAGGCTCCTCTGAACTCCTGACCTGTACTTGGCCAACAATCCAGAATCCTGCTGAGTCTGTTTAGCAAAGAGTCCCTCACCCTTGCATCTGATTACCCTGCATAGCTGATTAAATTCTGTATCCCCCACTTCAGCCTGCCTTCAGCAAGAATCCTGCTCAGCAGATCTAACAAATATTCCCCTAGCCTTGATGTTTCCTCTTAGCGATTTTCCATTCACTGACCGTCCCACCCCACTCCTTAGCTATAAATCTCTACATACCCTTGTATTCAGAGTTGAGCCTGATCTCTAGCGTCTAATGCAAAGCCCCCACTGAAATAGTCACCTCTTCTCAATAAAGTCTTCCTTTCTGTCTCTAACAAGTGTCATGACATAGTTTTCTTTAACATAAAGGCTCAATATGTGTCCTATAAAAATATTAAAAATAAGGCATTTATCTAGCCTTTATCTTGTTACCTCAAATTCTATTTCAGGAGAGCATAGATAAACAGAGACATCAAACTGGTCAGAGGTTATCCTTACTCCCTTCAGTTTGATCTTTTGGAGTTTCAAAAAACCAGCAGGGAGCTGCTCTCTAGCAAGGAAACCAGTTGGGCATAGATCATCCAGCTATGAATCTTCTTAGAAGTGCAACTGTAGAATTACTATTAAATAATCAAGATTTACTTTTTATAGATAATACACTGATACATGGAAAACTAAAGTAGCTTGATTGAAGAGTCCTGAGAAGGTTAATTAGTGAAACCAGCGTATTCTGTTGTCCAAATGGATCATGGGAGAGGACAAAGTGATTGTGGAATCAAGAATGGTCAGATTAATATATGACAGGATGTATGACTTCTGCTCTGCCAGAGAATCTGCAGAGCTTAAATTGAAATCCTTTCCTTCCTGTTAAATATGACGGTGGTGTCTAGAAAGCATTCCTGCTCTACATAGCACCGATAGCACTAAAAAGAACTCAGAGCATATGCACAGAAAAAGAGTCAGAACAGCCATATGAAGAAACCCGCTCCTCAGGTAACTGGCAGCAGTTGCAGGCATGGTTTGAAAAGCACATTCAAGTAGAACAAATCTATTTACGATTCAGCCCTCGCATGTACTTGCTCAACATTAGAGCAGGGTAACCAGTGCTACATGAATAAAATTGCAATTCTAACCTTGAAATATGAACTTTGAACAAAATTACAGAGAAATTCTGAATCCTCTGCAATTGAAAGACTGAAGTTGAAGGGGGTTGGGTGGGTGGGAGGTCTTTCCACATCAAACTAATATAGAAAGCATGAGACTAACAAGTAGCTCCACAAATGTAGAACTTGGTCGATAGAAAAAGATGATCTGCGAAAAACATTCCAGAAAAATTTTCATGTAAATTTGAGATAATAATGGTAACTATTTATTTGGGTGGCTTTAGGAAATGATGATATCACACATTTAATACATCCTAGATTGTTATTGTGAGTCCTGCAAAAAGCAAACACCAAGGCTGCGCGAGACATACAAGGGATTTATTAAGGTAAATGCTTATGAGGCAAATACATAGTGCATGATACCACAATGCAGCTCTAACACTTGTGAAGGAGGAAGGGAAGAAAGGATGATTGGGTTGGAAGAGTCTGAGTCTTAGACTGCTCTGTAGTTCTAAGTTCCACTAGGCCAACAGTGAGTCCTCAAGCCAAAGCTGCCTGAAATAGAAGTCCCATGTCTCTCAAGAATGCTTGGATTAGTATCCATGCCATACTCAGTCATTTGCTGGAAGCTGTCATGAAAAGTGAGCTCTGGCATTTTAGTGTTCAGCAGTGACCAAAGTTGAAGACCTGATAAGAGAATTTTTATGGCTTCCTAATAGATATTAGGCACTACGAAATGAATATGCTTTAGCTGCTATGATCATTTGTAACAATTGCTTTTTGCATTATAAATTTTTATTCATTAAATCCTGTGTATACTGACCACAACTTTATATATTTGCAGGTCATAAATGAATGTTCCATATTATCAATTTGTGGGACATCCTAACAATTGGCAGTTTAATTTCTAGAAAATCATCATCTTTCTCTGAATATCAGAACAGGTACAAATGTTGAATATTTTAAAAGTAGAGGTTTTTTAATTGAAGACATACCTGAAGTTTGGGGAGGTCACCTGTCATCCTTTCACTAGAATGGCTTCCTTCTTATCTGTTTTACAAATTGAATATATAGGTGTAGTCTCAAGAAAGAGTTCTGTGTCTGATGAAAGTCTGAAAACTATTGGTTTTATTTAATTTTGTCCTGATTCTGTTATTATAGTTATATAAAAATTTAAAAATGATTGTGCTTATCCTAGTTATAAGAATCACGAGTCACATCAACTTAATAAAAAGCAAGACAATCATGAAAACAAAGCCATATCTCTGGGTTTTCCATTATGAAGGGGAAATTAATGCACCAGCACTACCTATTCCTGTCTGATTGTCTAAAAACATTACTGGAACCAGCAGAATGTTCTATTTTTTAAAAGACCATTAAACTTCCCATCTCTTTTATAAGTTATGAATGGATTATATTGTAGTCACTAAACAATGACTTTCCATTATACAAGACTGGAGTTTTATAAGCATATTTTAAAAATACTACTCTTCTTATTCACATTTAGCTTCAAAACTATGAATAAAGAAGCCACAAGCTTTTATGTCTTCTATTTATGGACTCTCTTTTTATTTATAACCAGTGCAATTATTCCATTAATATTTAACTCATGAATTTATTATTTTTTACATTTCTTTTCTATTTGTTAAGTAACTCTCAATTCAAATTATAAACAATAAACTCCACAGTAGCAACCTGAAACTATGGTCTTAATAAGTTTATAGATTATATTTTCATTTCATCAGCCAGGTCATCAATGAAAATGTTTAGTAATTTCATACATCTTTGGAACATCATTCAAAATTCCCCTGACCTACCACTCAAATCCAGGCTGAACACTAAACCACTAATAATACTCTTGGGACTTTAACATTTTACTACATGTGAATCCAAGTCCCAGATGATTTCTACCACACACTTCCAGTAAGAATATATCATGTGGAAATAAAGTTGATGCTGAGAGAAAGAAGTAAAACTATCTATTGCTTTATCTATACTTATCATTATGTCACAGTCCAGAGTATTCAAGTGAAATTAAACTGTTATCTTTGTTCATTCATTTGATTCTCAAGTGATAGGTCTAACACTTGATTTCCTTGTTATAGTGAGAAAGATGCTATAAATATCTACGTACTACAACATAAAATTCTGAATATATTAAATAAAGCACAAATTTATTATGGGATTTTACTGAATATGGAAGAAGGCCCAAAAAGCACAGATTTCTGACTTTTAGAAATAAAGGTCCTGAGGAAACAATCCCTTTCATCTCATTCTAAGCACATCAGTTCAACAAAATTAATTGCAAAACAACCTATAATATTAATATTATATATAGCTATTTTCAAAGTTTTATTAAATTTGATGTATTTCTGTCACATAAATACTGAAGAAGTACCATACTTAGTTCTGCAAAGAGCTGCATACATTTCACTAAGCAGATGAAGTTATTTATCTTTAATTTTATTTATTAATTTCACATGCATTCATATTTTATATTTCTACCTATGTTTACATTTACCAAATATTCATACTGTTATTCATATCATGCACACCCATTCTTGAGAACTCATTTCTTATAATAAATTATATATAAGGAATACAATAATTCCAATACAAAATTATATTCTATTTTTACAGAATTACTTCATCCTAAAACTAATTATATTTTCCAGGGGATGAAAATTAAGAAAAAGCCATAAAACTCTGTTATCGAAATGGCTATTCGTGGGAAAAACTTAAAGAAGAAAGGAATTATTTTTGTATATCAAGTGGCTCACCAATTTGACTATATCACAGAAGAAAGCATTGTATACCAGTAGATATGAAAAAAATACAAAGAAATTTATCTCTCTAAGCTTAGTGCTCAAAATAAATGGCTAAAGCAAGTTTCTCAACCTCTGTACTGTTGACATGTCGGAGCGGTGTACTCTTTGTCAGGAGCCTCTCTATTTAGCAGCATCCATGGCTTCTATCTACAAGATGTCAGTAGCATCTCCCTGGCCTACACCCTCCCAACCCCCCAGCCCCCGCACCATCCCAACCAATCCTCATCCCCTGCGATTGTGACTACCAGAAAGTTCTTCACACATTGGCAAATGGCCCCGAGGAGGAATATTGCTCTCAGTTGAGAAACATGTGGTAAAAGTAATAAAAAATATACATATAACTTGTTGAGAAGTAGCAATAATAATCACATAACTGAATTTGATTACTCCCTAGATATATGCAAGGCAGTATGCTGAGTACTTTTATTTTTAAAAAATGATCACTTCATTCTTGAAATAACCCTGTAAGTGTTCTACTACCATTATCCCATTTTATAGATGAGGAAACAGTCTGAGTTTAAATATATGTCCCAAATTCTACAACTAGTAATTGTCTAGATCAGATTCTTTCCCAGATCTTTATGATGCCACGGCTCTTGGCCACCCTACTAGACTGTCTCTAATTGATCGTGGGACAGTAAATTAAATGATGCCACCAATCTAGCTGCATTATTACATAAGCAAGACATTAGGAATTTTAGAGTTCATATTAAGTTTGGTTTCTATTGCCTAATGCACTGAGAGAAACGGAAATAAACCTGTGTTTGTATTATCCAATCGGAAGCACTTTCAATCTTCTTTTGGGTCTTTAGTAGAGCTGTCACGGCTACCTCAACGTCCTGAATACATTCAAAACTCTTACCTTTCATGGCCATTTTGACTTTGGGGAAGAGCCAGAAGTAGCATGGTGCCAGATCCGGTGAATAACGTATCGGATAAGGACACATCATAATATTTTTATTTGACAGAAATTGCCATATGCCAGAAGCAATGTGTGACGCAGAGCGTTGTCATGATGGAGGTTGAAGTAAACACATTCACGAAAGAGGACTTCCAGCACTACTTCAGAAAGTGGCAAGAACTGTGGGATAAGTATGTTTGAAGCGAGGGGGGATGGCAATGTATCTTTTACTGTAATATGTTTGTTTGTTTTTTATTTAAATATTCACTGTCTTGTTTGATCACACCTCATACAATTACGGAATTGTTTGGATCAGCATTCTCCACATTGTGTTACCTGAAAAAAGAGTCCCCAAGATGGTAATAGGTGTTTTAGGAGAATGGGTACCATAGAAAAATGTGTTTGCAAAATGTTCTCTTAACCAAAGGGGCCGCTCTACGATAGAACTGCTCAGTGCCTTTGAACACTCTTGTGCTCACTGTAAATGTTTAAGAGGCAAGACAATTTTCCCGAGAACACTTGAGTCCAAAATATTTTTTTTCAGACCTCATTAGAAACATTTTCTGAGATAATGATTGATGAAATACAGTTTAGAAAACATTGCATTGCATTAGGCAAAAATTACTCAGAATGAAACATAACAAATCCTGATACTAACACCCAAAAAAGGTGTTCCTCTAGATCCCATGGGGAAAAAAAACAAAAAAAAAAAACTACTTCATGTAATGACCTGTATCTTCAACACTCCCTAACAACACATTGATATATTTCATAAGCCTTTTTTTCCCAATATTAACTAGGTAAAAAAGACTTAGTATAGAGCTAAGCGATGGGTAGCGACGTAATTAAATGCAGCTCAGATACACAGCTCCCTGATGGTGACTTTGGGTAAAGCACAGAGGAATAGATGAACTACCTAAACTTTAGCTAATGTGACATATGCATATATATCATTTAGCTTAGATGGTAAGTTTTTGATAGTTTCCAGGTGATATTAAACAAACAAGCAAATAAACAAACAAACAATATTGTATTTCCCTGAAAATAAGACCTAGCCATAACATCAGCTCTAATGCATCTTTTGGAGTAAAAATTAATATAAGACCCGGTATTATATTATATCATATCATATCATATCACATCATATTATATTATATAAGACGCGGTATTATAGTAAAATAAGACCAGGTCTTGTATTAATTTTTCCTCCAAAAGATGCATTAGAGCTGATGGTCCGGCTAGGTCTTATTTTTGGCAAAACAGCATATATTCATTCCTGGGTAAATAACTGCAGTGTAGTTATTCTATACTATCAGCTAAATTTGAAACTATAATCTAAAACGATCACATAAGGGAAGTTAAGAAATTAAGCAAAAGAAATGTTAATCTTTAAAACTGATTTTTAAAAAGTTTTATATAAATATTATATGTAAATTTAAAATGTAAATCCTAAATCATTATTTTGACAATGATAGTTATCTCAATCAACCTAGTAAATTTAGGTTTAAGAAACATAATTGTTCAGTTATGAGAGCAATATAGCTAGAAAGCAGAAGGAAGGAAAAGTTATTTGAACTCTCTGAAAAATATATAGAAGTAGTACAATGTATGTTTTCCACTCTTTATCCATCAAGAAATCCAAGATTGCATTTACACTTAAAAATGTATGTTCTCTCAGAAGTCCATGTACTAGAGAGTTTATTTAAGCTGATAACTGAACTTTTCTCTCATATTAGTTGTCTAGACAATTTAACTTCCATTTTAGACACATACTCTCAGAGGTAGAGATAGTCAGTTCTTTGTCACAGCAGATAAAATAAGCTCACGGCCAAGAATACCAGTGCACTATTTTTGTCAGGTGCATATCAACATTTATGTTGTCACCTACACCCGCAGAACATTTAACAGATCTACTGTATCTACATTTCCTAATTATCTGATATCTATTTTTATATTTCCTCAATGACTCTCCCCAAAAAAGGCCATGAAGTGACCTAGAATGTGAAGTAAAAATATGTTTTGATTTTTTTAAACCAAATTCATAATGCCCAGATTTTGTTGGTTTTATAAAATCTGGTCCAAAATGATTAAACTTTCAAATTCAATTCACACTAAATTTTGCTAACTTGCTTCACACTAAACACTAAAACATTTCAATGAATGTTTACATAAACTCCTCTTGGAAAAAAAAAATGTATGAAACACAAACATCAAGTGAAAACAAATTGTCACGTCACATTTTGTAGTTTATTATTTTATACCACTCTGTATTTAGCTCTGCTATAGCATCATCACACACTATCTTAACTATTGGTCTCTGGAACTAACACAGTATTTGTTGAAACTTTAAAGAACAGGAAGGAACTTACCATTCCTAATTCTCAGGGCTAAGGCACTTAGGAAAAAATTGAAAGAATCAAGGGCAGCAGGAAAGAAATAATTAACAGATCCCACAATGATTATTAGTGGTAGAAATACTAAATTCAATTTTTCTCTACATTAAAATATTGTTTTTTTCAGGCACCTCTGCAAGAACTCAATTTTATGTTTTGATGTGTACTTTTCATTAATGAAAATAAAATAAACTGGTTTCTGATATAGGAATTAGCTTGGCTTTGTTGTTGATGGAACATGAACTTGTCTGGCACAGCTTTATCTAAAAGAGTCATATCAGATAAGCCTGAGTGCTAACACAGTAAGTCACAGCGTTGGGAAACATGCTTTGGCAAGCTTTGCAGAACCCTGACTCTACTCATGGAAATAATAGCAAATTTCATTTTTTAGAAGTCTCATATGCAGATGATATATAAATACCAAAGGAAGAAAAACATAGCTAATGTTTTGTGTTTTATTTACACAAACAAAAAAAATTAATATGTAAATTATGCCTTACACAACTAATGATAATTATTTAGGGGTGTCCATGTCTTCTAAGATTTCCATCATTATCCTCTGATGCTTTATTTTTGGTAAATGAATACAGCTTTAATTGATTCTTTCAAATTATGCTTAATTTTGTGACTTGAAAAAAATCATAGGGCATCGTGAATCACTAGAGTTTCCAAACCAAATTCTGAGGGAATAATAACTATTGGAGAGCTTTACAGAACGAAAGCAGTGTTCTGTTATTTGATTATAGGCTTTCCTTGTATAACTCTTTCCTTTAAGATTTGGAAAAAAAAAATAGTAAAAGGAAGAAAGGACTGTTAAATTTTAAAAATTTAAGTAATTCATGATATGAAATTTAAATAAGCCTTAATGGACTTTGTGGGGGAAATTTTAAGAATAACATTTTACAATACAATGTTTTAAAATACAATTTAAAAGCATTTCAAGTACATTCAGCTAGCTTCAAGCATTATGACATCCAATCCTTATTCAGAATTTTCTATTATATATTTCTGGATGGTATGGTATTTTGTCAATTCCTTATAAAGCAATTAAACTACAAACTTTAGCACCTACAAATATTTTAGAACTTATCAGTAAAATGAAATAATTATTTCATGATCACAGAACTCTTATCCAAAAAGCTCACAGGAAAAGAAAGAAATGGTGAAACGCTGTCATTGAAACTGAACTCATACTTTGAAGTGAAACACTTGGGTGTTTCACCATCAAATTCATATCTGTATAACACTAAGAACCATGCTGAAAAAAAAAAATCTCACCTATTTTGGTAAGGTTCCTACATAGAGAGCCAGAGAGTCTCACATATTACTGCCGAAAAGTGTGGCCACAATACCTCAAATCTTAGCACTTTCCACTAGTTAGAAAGTTTCCTTCCTTCAAATCATTATAGAAAAATGAAATTAAAAACACACATTGACTTACAAAAGGCCGAGTAGAAAAGTAAGGAGTCAGTGTTATTACTTGTAACTAATAAGCCATGTGAAGGACTGCATCTGAGTATTCAAAAAAGAATAAACTATTGTTTTAATACTCATTTTTTTATACATTGTCACATTCTAACAAAGGGTATCTATTACAGAATGTGAGTTATTCTTAAAAATAAAAATGTGAAAATAGGAGAAAGTAAACCTAAAACTCAATGGACTCGGTTGCAGATAGTTCAAAGCCTAGGGCCATGGACTGTATGAGCCTGTGGGGATATTGTGAGTCTGTGTTTTTCTTCCCTGTGCTCAGTCTTCCAGTTTGAGGCAACATTAAACTCTTGCCTCCTCAGAACAAAAACTGATTTTGAAAACTGATTCAAAAATCTGTTCATAATAACATTAATGACTGGCAAGTAAACGTCCATAATAGTAATCTAAGTCTTAGGCAAATAAATAGCAAGTATAACTTGAATGTTTGGAGAAGTTTTGAACCACAACACTGCTAAATTCATATTAGAAGGACAGGAGAATCTATGAATAAGGCCAGAAATATATGTGATCCTATTTATGGACCTATGCTTTCACAAACAAGAGATGATTACCCAGAATCTATCAGAAGGGAACATAATGAGTTTCAAAGGTGCTGATACGAATATAAGTACCATGAGGGGATATGATAAGAGTTGTCTTCAAAGGATGGGGACATTAATTCAAGATTTTTATTTATCAAAATAGCGGCGTGATGTGAGCCTCTAAAAAGCTCCCCTGGAATTCACAACTAATCGAACAACAATAACTCCACAAAGGACTCCCTGCACAGCAGACAGGTAAGACAAAGAGGCCCACTACTGAATTCACCTAAAGGTGGGCGAATCGCGTGAGGGGGGGAGGAGGGAAGAGAGAAGTGCAGAGACAGAGCCCCGCGGGCGCAGGACAAAGACCTGGCTCAGTGCTCCGAGCTCGCTGCATTCCGGAACTACCGCAGCTACGGGAGAGGGAAGAACTCGGACTGCTAGGGCTCCGCTGATGGCCCACAGGGCTGAGGGGGCAGCATATAACATGGCTGAAACCAACACTCACGGCAGAGACCTCGGAGCAAAGACTGAGGGAAGAAGGCTGAAAACGGTGGTTTAAGCCCTCACTGCCAAGCAGAGAACGGAAGCCTTAGGCACTGAGACTAGCCGCCCCTTCCCTACCCTCCCAGAGCTCTCCCGCCACCACCTGCCCGGTGCTAGAAGCAGAACAGTAGCAGTGTCAGATCAAAAGAACAAAATATTTGCTGTTCTGAGAACTGTGGACCGCAGACACAGATTTACAGCCCAACTAGTTCCGGCAAAGGGGAGGGAGTGGTGGAAGCAGGACCGGCTGTGGTGGTGGTCGCTGCCATTGCTCTGGGCCACCTCTCACAACTCACCCCGCCCCGGGCCCCACCTATCTGGGCGGATCCCTGCAGGAGTAAACAGAACTGCTGAAACATACGGGCTCTGAATCTGGTGCAGGAAGAGCTTTGGAACTTCAAAAGCTCTCTGCATACCCACACGGACACTGCACCCTGTGACCCAAACAAACTATTAACAGAGGAGACACCCGTCTCTCAGGGAATCCCGCCATTGTGTGAGAAGCTGGAATAGTGCAGAGAAAACATAGCACTATCGTGTGAGAGAGAAAAAAAGCCTGCAGTCGGAGAGAAAATAAAACATTCTACCAACAAGTACTGGAAAACAAAAGAAAGATGTCTTCCTATCAACCTGTTGCAGAAGGCACTCCTGTAGATGTCTAGGAAGAGAAATAATAAATCATTAATTGCCATGAATAGACAAGGCAACAAGACAGCTCAGAAAGAAAGTGAAGAATCTCCAGAAAAGGAACTTAAAGATATGGAAATATGTGACTTAAATGACAGAGAATTTAAGAATGCAGTTCTGAAAAATGTCAACGAGATGCAAGAAAACACAGAAAGGCAGTTTAGTGAACTCAGAAATACAATCAAAGAGCAACATGAGCATTTTACAAAAGAAATTGAAATTTTAAAAAAGAACTAAATAGAATTTCTGGAGATTAAGAACTCAACAGAAGAAATTAAGAATGAAATAGCCAGCTTAGGTAGTAGAGTTGACCAGATGGAGGAAAGATTCAGTGACATCAAAGATAGAAACCTGGAAATTACATGGATGGAAGAAGAAAGAGACTTCAGACTTAAAAGAAATTACAAGAACTTTCTGACTCCATCAGAAAGAGCAATATAAGAATAATGAGCACACCAGAAGGAGAAGAAAGAGAGAAGGGAACAGAGAATATATTCAAACAAATTGTTAATGAGAACTTCCCAAACTTGTGGACAGAACTGGATCCTCGAATCCAAGAAGCAAATAGAACACCTAATTACATCAATCCCAACAGGCCTTCACCAAGGCACATTATATTGAAGCTATCTAAAATCAACGACAAAGAAAGAATCCTCAAGGCAACCAGGAAAAAGAAGATGGTAACCTACAAAAAAAAGCCCATTAGATTATCATCAGATTTTTCAGCAGAAACTCTACAAGACAGGAGGGAGTGGAACCAAATATTCAAACTATTGAAAGAGAGAAATTATGAGCCAAGAATAATATATCTAGCAAAGGTATCCTTTACATATGAAGGAGGAATAAAGACCTTTCCAGACATACAGAAGCTGAGGGAATTTTCTAATACATTACCTGCACTACAAGAAATACTAAAGGAGGCTATTCAACCACCATCAAGAGGGACAATGTGTGGCAACCAAAATATAAAAATGGGGAGAATAAAGGCCTGAACCAGAATATGGGAATGGAGAAAGCAAGCGTGCTGAAGAAAATGGAATACTCTAAATATCAAACTTTCTTTTACAAAAACTTAAGGGTAACCACTCAAAAAAAAATCCAGAACTGAAATATATACTGTAATAAAAGAAGAAACAGAGGGAAACATCATAAAATACCACCACACAGAAATAATAGACAACAAGAAAGGCAAAGAAACAAAGGAGACACAGCCTTACCAGAAAACTAAAGATAGAATGACAGGAAATCCTCACATATCAATAATCACCCTAAATGTAAATGGACTGAACTCACCAATAAAAAGGCACAGAGTAGAAGATTGGATCAAAAAACTAAACCCAACCATATGCTATCTCCAAGAGACACATCTCAGCTACAAGGACAAGCATAGACTCAAAGTGAAAGGGTGGAAATCGACACCCCAAGCAAATGGTACCCAGAGAAAATCAGGTGTAGCCATAATGATATCAGATGAAACAGACTTCAGGGTGAAAAAGATAACAAGAGACAAAGATGGATATTTCATAATGGTAAAGGGGACTATACAACAGAAGACATAGCAGTCATCAATATTTATGCCCCCAATCAGGGAGCACCGAAATATACCAAGCAACTACTAACAGAACTAAAGGGAGAAATTGACCAAAACACAATTATACTAGGAGACTTAAATGCATCATTGACAGCTATGGATAGATCATCCAAACAGAAAATAAATAATGAAATAGCAGCCCTAACTGACACATTTATGAAATGGACATAATTGACATATATAGAGCACTTCATCCTAAAACATCAGACTATATATTTTTTTCTAGTGTACATGGAACATTCTCAAGGATAGACCAGATATTGGGACATAAAATCAGCCTCAGCAAATTTAAGAAGATTGAAGTCATACCAAGCATATTCTCAGATCACAAGACTTTGAAATTGGATATCAACTGCAAAAAGAAAGCAGGAAAAAACACAAATACATGGAGATTAAACAACATACTTTTAAAGAATGACTGGGTCAAAGAAGAAATTAGAGGAAAGATCAAAAGATACATAGAAACAAATCACAATGAAAATACATCCTACCAATTTTTTGGGATGCAGCGAAAACAGTTTTAAGAGGGAAATTTATATCATTACAGGCCTATCTCAAGAAACAAGAAAAATCCCAAATAAATAACCTCATGTTACACCTTAAAGAACTAGAAAAAGAAAAACAAGTGAAACCCAAGGTCAGCAGAAGAAAGGAAATAACAAAAATCAGAGAAGAACTAAACAAAATAGAGAACAAAAAGACAATAGAAAAATTAATGTGACAAAGAGCTGGTTCTTTGAAAAGATTAACAAAATTGACAAAGCCTTGGTTAGACTCACTAAGATAAAAACAGAGAAGACACTGATTAACAAAATCAGAAATGAAAAAGGGGAGGTTATCACGGACACCACAGAAATACAAAGGATCATCCAAGAATACTATGAAGGACTATATGCCACCAAATTCAATAACCTAGAGGAAATGGACAAGTTTTTAGAAACATATAGCCTTCCAAGGCTGAACCACGAAGAACTGGAAAATCTAAACAGACCGATCACCAGAAACGAAATTGAATCAGTCATCCAAAACCTTCCCAAAAGCAAAAGTCCAGGACCAGATGGCTTCACTAGTGAATTCTACCAAACCTTCAAAGAGGATCTAATACCAATCCTGCTCAAACTCTTCCAAAAAATTGAAGAAGAGGCAGTACTCCCTAACTCATTTTATGAGGCAAATATTACTCTGATACCAAAACCTGGTAAGGACAACACAAAAAAAGAAAACTACAGACCAATATCTCTGATGAATACAGATGCAAAAATCCTAAACAAAATTCTAGCAAATCAAATACAACAATGCATTAAAAAGATTATTCATCACGACCAAGTGGGGTTATCCCTGGGGCATAAGGATGGTTCAACATCCGCAAATCCATCAATGTAATACATCACATAAACAAAATAAAGGACAAAAATCATATGATTATATCAATTGATTCAGAAAAAGCATTTGACAAGATACAACATCCATTTATGACTAAAACACTTAATAAAATAGGTATAGACGGAAAATACCTTAACATAATAAAGGCCATATATGACAAGCCCTCAGCTAATCTCATAATTAATGGTGAAAAACTGAAGCCCTTTGCTCTACGTTCAGGAACATGACAGGGCTGTCCCCTATCACCTCTGCTTTTCAACATAGTGTTAGAAGTCCTTGCCAGAGCAATCAGGCAAGAGAAAGAAATAAAAGGCATCCGAATTGGGAATGAAGAGTTAAATTATCACTCTTTGCAGATGACATGACGCTGTATATAGAAAACTCTAAAGACTCCACAAAAATGCCATTAGAAACAATCAACGAATACAGTAAAGTTGCTGGCTACAAAATCAAAGTACAAAAGTCCATTGCATTCCTATATACTAACAATGAAATCTCAGAAAAAGAAATACAGAAAACAATTCCTTTTGTAATTGCAGCAAAAAGAATAAAATACCTAGGAATAAACTTAACCAAGGATGTGAAGGACCTATATGCTGAAAACTACAAGACATTTTTGAAAGAAATTGAAGAAGACACAAAGAAATGGAAAGACATTCCATGCTCATGGATTGGAAGAATGAACATAGTTAAAATGGCCATATTACCCAAAGCAATGTACAAATTTAATGCAATCCCCATCAAAATCCCACTGGCATTTTTTAAAGAAATAGAACAAAAAATCATCAGATTTGTTTGGAACCACAAAAGACCCCGAATAGCCAAAGCAATCTTAAGAAAAAAGAACAATACTGGAGGTATCACACTCCCTGACTTTAGCCTGTACTGCAGGGCTACAATAATCAAAACAGCATGGTATTGGCATAAAAACAGACATGTAGACCAATGGAATAGAATTGAGAACCCAGAAATAAAACCACATAAATATGGACAGATAATTTTTGACAAAGAAGCAAAAAACATACAATGGAGGAAAGACAACCTCTTCAATAAATGGTGCTGGGAGAATTGGATAGCCACGTGCAAAAGAATGAAACTGGTCTGCTATCTGTCACCATGTACCAAAATTAATTCAAAATGGATCAAAGACTTAAGCATAAGACCTCGCACAGTAAACTGCATAGAAGAAAACACAGATACTAAACTTATGGACCTTGGGTTCAAAGAGCATTTTATGAATTTGACTCCAAAGGCAATGGAAGTAAAAGCTAAAATAAATGAATGGGACTATATCAAACTTAAAAGTTTCTGCACAGCAAAAGAAACCATCGACAAAATAAAGAGACAACCAGCTGAATGGGAGAAGATTTTTGCAAACAGTGCCTCCGATAAGGGGCTAATATCCAAAATATACAAGGAATTCATGAAACTCAACAACAAAAAAACAAACAACCCAATTGAAAAATGGGCAGAGGACCTGAAGAGACATTTCTCCAAAGAGAACATACAAATGGCAAATAGACAGATGAAAAAATGCTCAACATCACTCATCATCAGAGAAATGCAAATAAAAACCACAATGAGATATCACCTCACCCCTGTCAGAATGGCTATCATCAACAAGACAAATAGTAACAAGTGTTGGAGAGGCTGTGGAGAAAAAGGAACCCTCATACACTGTTGGTGGGAATGCAGACTGGTGCAGCCGTCATGGAAGGCAGTGTGGAGGTTCCTGAAAAAACTACAAATAGAATTACCATATGACCCAGCAATCCCTCTCCTGGGTATCTACCCAAAAAATCTGAAAACATTTATACATAAAGACACGTGTGCTCCACTGTTCATTGCAGCTTTGTTTACAGTGGCCAAGACATGGAAACAACCAAAATGTCCTTCGATAGATGAATGGATAAAGAAGTTATGGTATATATACACAATGGAATACTATTCGGCGGTAAGAAAAGATGATATAGGAACATTTGTGACAACATGGATGCATCTTGAGAGTATGATGCTAAGTGAAATAAGTCAGAAAAAGCAGAGAACCATATGATTTCACTGATATGTGGTATATAAACCAAAACCAACAAGAGAACAAGACAAACAAATGAGGAACAAAAACTCATAGACACAGACAATAGTTTAGTGGTTACCAGAGGGTAAGGGGGTTGGGGGGTGGGAGATGAGGGTAAGGGGGATCAAATATATGGTGATGGAAGGAGAACTGACTCTGGGTGGTGAGCACACAATGGGATTTATAGATGATGTAATACAGAACTGTACACCTGAAATCTATGTAATTTTATTAACCGTTTTCACCCCAATAAATTTAAATAAAATAAATAAATTAATTGATTTTAAAAAAAGATTTTTATAACAGAAAAACTGAGTTAATTATTCCCCATAAGTCTTAGACCTGTGCTGTCCAACAAATAGCCACAAGTCACTTGTGGCCATTTCATTTTGAATTTGTTCATTAAAATAAAACTAAATTAAGGATTCAGTTTCCTAGTCACACTAACTATGTTTAAATTATTCAATAGCCCTATATGATTAGTGTTGCCATTTTGACAGAGCAGATATGGAACATCTCCACATGACAAAACGTTTGTTGAACAACAACTGTTCTAGATTGCCTACAGTCTCTAACAGTGAAGAATACAGTGGCTATAAGTAACAGAAAACTTGACGAACAGAGATTCAAACCAGAGTTCCTTTTTTTTGTCATACTATGAAGTTCAGAGGTGAATACTTGCTGACATTAGTTTGAGTGCTAAATGATGACAAAAACAAAGCACACCCTTTCTGTATTTCTCTTTTACCACTCTTATAGATTTGATAGGTTATGAGTGTTGACCTCACACTTACAGAGAACTTCCAAGTTATAAGTGTAAGGCATTACAACAAAAGTGCTGAAATTTAATCAAAGCAGACTAATACTTCTAATATGCTCTTATTTTTTGTGGCTGATCTTTAGCTATATGTTCCTCAGTGTTGTATTATTTAATTAGATATGAATTTTCCTAGCTGTGAACATGACCATTTCTCTAAATATTTGGGCTAAGACCTTTGTTAACACTATTGCTGTCCAAATAAATAAAGCCGAGACTCAGCATTTACTGAGGAATAAGTACTGCATAAGATCAATTCTAATAAAACAAGCAAATACTTTGCTTTTTTAACCTAAAGAGGAAAGGCACAACAAACAGATATTCTAGGACGTTCTCCATGAAAACCTAATTTAAAAACTTGAGTCACTTAGAAAAACACCGGATGTTTTAAAAAGCAATAAAACAAAGGAACAAAAACTGTATTACCTTCAAATCAGCTATTTTGCCTGATAATATTAGAACACTTTGAAGAGATAATGAATGGTTCAACTCTATCATTTGAGGTCTACGATCACTAAAACACAAATATGCGTCTATTTCATGAGTTTGTAAAATTGTAGACCATTCTCAGAAAGATGCAAGTTTCCAAGGCAAAGCACAGCGTCATGAAGCATATTAATTAAGTAATCTGCCAATGAAATGACAAGATCAAAATAAATATAAAAGTTATTAAAAACACGACTGCCACCACTTATAATATGGCTGAATTTTAAAATCTGCATTTATTTTGTTCCAATGAATACAAACATGATTCCAGTTTGAAATAAAAAGCAAGCAAAGCTAACACAGAAAATGCCTCAAATACATATCTCGAGGGATACAGTAGATGTCAGGTGGAAAAGAAGGTGTTATATATGTTGAAGCCCTCCCCCCAGTACTTCACAGAATGTGACTATATTTGGAGCGAGGGCCTTTAGTAGTGATTAAATTAAAACAAGGCCAGTTGGGCCAGTGTCCTTATAAGAAGAGCCACTTCGTATACAAAAAAAAAAAAAAAAACACCAGTGATGTGTGGGCACAGAAGAAAGACCATGTGAGAACACAGAGAGAAGGTGGCCATCTGCAAGCCAAGAAGAGAGGCCTCAGAGAAAAATGACTTGGCTCACACTTCATCATGGACTTCTAGACTTCAGAACTGAGAAAATAAATGTCTAATATTTAAACCACCCGGTTTGTCATATTGTGTTATGGCAGTCTTAGCAAACCAATACAGTGGAAATGAATGATTATGGAGTGAATTTCTCAAGCTGTTCCAAATTGTATGTGTTCAGGGGATGGTGACATTGATTTTCTTTGTTTAATAATACAAAATTTGGGTTAATTATTACCCACAAGTTTTTGGAGCAGTGCTGACCAAATTTTTGCCACTAGCCGTATGTGACTCTTCAAATCTAGATTAATTAATAGTGATAAAATTAAGAATTTAGTTCCTCAGTCACGTCAGCTACATCACATGCTCAATAGCCACTATAGCTATGGCAAGAAAATGTTCATTTTCCTTTTTATTTTCATTCGCCCCAATAAATACAGATATAATTAGAGTATGTATGAATATCTTGCTGCTATGGATTATACCAATAGAGATAATCATGTTGCTAAAATCATACAATAGCAAATGACCCTCACATAAATAGATTAGCACAATATCATCTTTCAAAGAGAGTACTTTATAAAATAATGGTAAAGAATGCACTAAATATGAAAACAGAAATCAAGACAAAATCTTGACCAATAGACCAGAGATTCTTTTCGGTGAAAAAACAAAAAAACAAAACAAACAAAACACAAATAACTTATTAGAAAATATTGGTCAAACTAAGTTGAAACAGCATAAAGAAAAATTTGTTACTCTCTTAGATACATTAAATGAAATATATAAATGTATTCATGTCATAAAAACAAAATGAATTTTAAAAAATGAATTGAAGTTCACGTGTAGAGTAGCATCACCTTTTTTGTGTGGCAAAATCAAATTACTCTAAACCATGAAATGAAACCAAAAAACAAAACAACAACAACAAAAAAAACTTCATTAATAAAATGCTTGTTATGGTGAGTTGCCTGGCATACTAGAAACTTCCATGTTCCCTTTTCACAAATATAATCTAATGTTATTCTGTGCCAAATGCAAAATTCAGTCTAGTCTTGGAGGATACCTGTTTTTATCAGCTTCGACTGAATGCATGACCCTAAACTTTAGATCTATAGTCCATTAAAAAAAATAATAAAAATGTTGATACAAATTATTAGGGATTATTTTCCAGACAGAAACAATCGCTACCGATATTTTATTAGTTTCCTCTGTATTTCAGAAATTTTTCTACTCTAAAAAGCTATGCAGGGTCTCTGAAACTGCTCACTAGAACATAGTTCAGGTAGATATTGAAACAACAGGGAAGGAATCCATACTTCAGTATATTTATTAGCTCTTTGTGGAAAAGGGGTTGGGGGATCAAAAATCTTGAAATGTCTGGCTGAAGAGTTAATTAAGAGCTATATCATAAGGTTTCGGGGACAGAGTCAATAACTATTTCTCATTATATCGAACACATGACTAAGTCTGGCCAAGCGGTTGAGTGTAAATATTTGTTGTAACTTCCAGGCCAATTCAATTAAGTACCAATGTACCTCCTATACTCTTCTCTTTTCCTTATATGGTGATTTGGGAGGTCACATGTTCTCGATGGTGTAGCACAGGATGGAGAGGAGTGGCTGACCCATACTGACCCTTTATATGAGAGAGAAATCAGCCTGCACTATATTAAGCTTGTCACTTCTCAGAACACTGTACATCCATCACTACAGGATTTATCTATTATCTGGCTCATCCTCACCAATGAAGTCTCTTTTATTTACTTTTTTTATTCTACAAAGGTATTTGTAATAGTCTTTTTTCCGCATGCAGGTGACTAATCAAAAGAATATAATTATTATATAAATGAGGTTTAAGACAGTTGTCCCTAAGCAGCTTCACAAAGGTAAACATCTCCACTTAGAAGATTGCAGTAAGTTTAAATCTAGGTCATGGCGGTATTTCTGAATAGTGAAGAGCCAAGAGATTCTTGAGGTGCTTTGCAATTTTAATAAGTCCTATGTAAAGGAGACCAGAGCCTGAGCATGAGGAGGCCACAGGAGAGAATGGTAAATAGAAGTTTCCGGATCAGATCAAGGTGTTACACCAAATAATCTCAGAAGTGTATTTATATGCAACGCAAAGGTGTACACATAAAGTCCACACTGACACACTCACACGCAAGCACACACAAACATAAACACACACACACACATTGGAAAACAACTTGAGTATTCCCGAGAGTCTCATTTTTACACCAGCAATTTCACAAGGAGAAAAATATTTTTTTAACTTTAGACCTGCCTCACAAATCTGTTTACAGACAGAGAGTGAGGTGGCAATTGTTCCAGAAAACAAGAACTTCCTTTATCGGGTATTTCTGAGTCCAAGAGACTCTTTCATGGGAACTTGCATTTGCAGAAAGAGAAGCAAGAGAAGGTAATTAGAAACGAAAGTAGGCATAAATCACTTGATATTTCCAAGTGGCTTTTACTAATTGGAGTTGGGCCTCGGAATGCTTGTATATATGCTGGTTTTCTTTTCCTTTGTTTTATTTTTTAGGAAGTCCTTATTAACTTCATATTGAATGCCAAGACTTGTGCTAGGCTTCTGAGTGCTCTAACGTTGAATAAGAAATCTCTGTCCTCAGGGAACAGTCTAATAAAGAAGATAAAACTTTGATATTTAATTTAAATTGTATATGTTAAGATTATTGTCTACTAAAATTATCTTGAATAATTTTACAATAATAACTAGTCCGTATTTTAATAATACAAGCTATATTTTCAAGTTCAATCATTTATCATATCTTTCCTTCATAAATTACATTGCATTTTACTCTTTGTATATCCTTTTGTCAGTGTCAGCCCAGATGTTCTGGTATTTTGTGGAGAAGACTACTACAGCTTCCAACCTTTTCCAAGGAAGTGAATCACATCAACTACCGGGAAATGTGTCATGTACATTTCAAACCCACTGGGGTTAAGGGGAAAGCACCAAATAAAATTAAATGAATTCCACTTTATGTACAAAGATATGTTTCAAATAAACTCCCAAAGGTAAAACAGTTATTGTATATCCTTACAACTATATTCAACTTTGAGCATAAAAGCAATTCGACCTTTTCTGTTAAAAGCTGATTCTGTTAACAAACCTAATACTTTTTAATAATATTTACTGCTCTAAGCTACTGATTGCACTATTTCAGCTAGTACTTTGAAGGGGACAGGCAACCATTTTGCTGTGCTGATCCCCACACAACTACACAAATTACATGTTATCACTGGAGAAGCAAGACCCCATTAATCAAGTTGTACACACTTCCATCGGCCACGGGCAAGGCCATTTGGTCTGTCCCAGATGTCCCACCCTAAACTCAGTTTTTATTCACTTTGGTTTATAGAAAATATTGTTAACAAAGAAACTGAAGGATGTTAAAAAAGAAACAATATACGGATGGTATATTTTGTTTCTAGCAGCTACTTCTCAACCCAGTAGCAAACTTATTTTTAAGTAACCATAAATCATTTATTTAAACAAAAAGCCTGCCAATTTGTCACATAGTATTTAAGTCCCTGAAAAAAAGTGTTACTCTTTGCCATTTTCCATGCTTATCTACAAGTTAATATATTTTTAACAAACTCTTTTTACAACTGCCTATACACGTTCTCTATTTTTAAATCATAATCTCAGAGCACTCTTTCTTTACAGATGGATAGATGGACCCACACAAGAAGCATCCTTTGTATGATAATTTGACCTTCCCAACTTTTATCTTAGTAGGATGAGTGCTCACGTGGAGGCAAATTACTAGAACATTACGTGTAATACTGTTTTCTATGTGGAAATGAAAACAAATTGCTTGGTTTTGCTATTTATGTAACTTGTTCATAAAAACATTTTATTGATTAAGATGTTGTCAGATTTTAGGTCTTATGAATCAAACATAAATGTGTTTTGGTCTAATATTTTGTCATTTTATAGGAATTTGGTGGCTTAAGAAAAACTTAATTTTAAAATAATTTGAATTTTAATATATGCAAACAAAATTTCATAAATACAATGCATCAGGGTCTATATCAGTGTCTTATCTTTCAAAAATTAGATGGAGCAATTTGGTAATCCAAAAGATAATTTCTTTCTAGGCTTTTTCTTTTCCTTCCATTTCCCCTTTTGTTTACAACACGAATCCTTGCTAATATTAATTCACTTGCACAATAAATTTTAAAGTAAAACAGATTCATTTTCTTTAAATATCATACAGTTACTTCTTTATTGTGATAAATTATAACGTTTCTTTTGATGGTGTCCCCCCATTATTAAGAAAAATTAGTTGAGACCAATTTATCAAACAAAGGAGTATGCTTATCCATTTATCTGTGAAGAAGAAATGCTAGGAGAATATGACTTTAAAAACAGAGACCATGTATTAGCCGTTGCAGAAAGTAATTAAAATATATTATCTTGTTCCAGATAAGCTGTGAGGAATAGGCAAAAGATAATTTAGCAGAAATTTATAACAAATCTTTCAGAGCTTTGTTTCATCAACCTTAATATTTGGAGTTGCTCCACCTTTCTTTTTCCCATCTTCAGTTCATGGAAACATACACGTGCCCACAGTAAAGCCCAGAAACTGAAAATGGTCTCATAAACGCATCAACATTTCTCTTTTATCGGCCTCCTTAGGATGGTTGAACACTGAATAGTGCAGAAATGCAGCTTTCTATCAAAGGTACAGTGTGCTGCCGTGCACTGAGTGGGAGATTTGAAATTGTTCAGACTTATGGTCACTTGGTTACCACATTACACTGCAAGAATATAGTAAGTAAGCACAGTGGGGGTGGGAGGTGGGGAGGACAGCATCCTTTCTCAGCTGTAAGGCTTTAGATAATGGACAAACAATGATGAATTTCATGGTGATGGATTCATTGGATTTCCACTGGCCTCATCCAGAATTTCCATTAAATTACTCTTGAACATAGTGTACTCATTCCTTTCCTATTTTTCAATGTACATTTTTTAGGCCAAATCATGCTTTTTAGACCCTTTCTAAATGACTTCCTATAGATGTTTTCAAGTTTTGCAAACACATTTGTTGGCTACTAATAATACTCAAAACATAATAACTATTATTTATACTTCCATTTCTAAAAGAGTAGAGTCTTATTTTCCCACATAGGAATATATTAATTTAAAAGACCCAAGGACTATTTCAGTCTTTCCAACAGAGGCATAAAATCCTTAAGTGACCTGTGCTATTCATGGTATATTATTGTTATTGTCTAACTGCTTCATATGCTTCAATTTTTTTATCTTAAAGGGTATTTCTTTTATTACACAGTCTACATTTGGTAGCCAGCAAATTGTATTTGTTGTCAAATAATTCAGTCACACCTTAGCTTGATTCTCTTTGAAAATATTCTGGATTAGCTCCTAAAATATGGAAAAGTAAAGTACAATTGTACAACAGACAAATAATTTGTGTGAAAAGTGTACCATTCAAATAGTGGAGGATTATAAATGTTTGTATGGAAACAAATTTTTATTCCTTGACTATATCATTTATGCAGCATCTTAGCTAATTGCAATCTAGGTTTTCAATTAGAATCTCTTGGTTTTTAAGATTTATTTTCATTACTGGAATTCTTTATATATATATATATATATATACACATATATATTTATATAGAGTTTTCTTGTCTAAATTATGAATCATTAATTTAAGTAACATGAAAAAATGGTAGCATAGAATAGTCTTTACCTGGACTAAAGATCACAGAAGCTAAATGATGCAATTATTGACTACTTATTAAGACTGAATTAAAGAACAGAATAAATATTCATACTTTAACAATATCTTAGCAATAATTCAACAGCATTAAACATTGGATTCTGAATCTAACTTCAATTATGGAAACTTGGGGTTAAAATATGTTTACTACACATGAAAAAAGAGAAAAAAAAACTTGCACTGAATATAGATTAAGTTAAAATAGTATATTATCCTAATTTGTGGCATGACTAATTGGTATAAATTATTCTATTTCAGCTCCATCCTAGCACAAACTATTTAATATTGCTTATGAGAATTTTTCCTCTGGAGACCCAGAAGATGGTGAAAAAAAATAAACCAGTCCAACATCATATATTGCCACACAATTTAACAATAACTATAGTTGTAAAAACAACAAAATCCTGAACAAGGCCATTTTTAAAAGTTTAAACTCAGAATGCTATACCCTACCTCACTGATACTATTGTATTAATATATATTAAACTAGCTCTAAATTTCATATGTGGCAGCTAATCAGAAATATTTAAATTTTATTAAAACAAGGAATATAGTTTTGCTTTATATATATAATGTTCTCCTTTATAGAAAATGAGATGATCTGTATGAAGAGAGCAGTTTTCTATTCTGCCCCATGGTTCAGATATGCAAGTATCCAAAACAAGGTGAAATATTTAGAGGAAAGTCAACCAATAAAATCTACACCAAAGGCTGAACAAGAATTTCCAGCGTTTTGTTTTTTGGCTAATGCATCCTTTTTTTCCTAGTTTCCAACCTCACAAAGAAGAGCAGAGGGCTAGCAAACACTAGCTTAATTATCCCCATCAGTCTCAGAGACAAGGCGCTTAAGAGTTTTAGCTGCTGTAAACACTCCCCTGATAGCAGATAAGGAATCTGCTGAAAGGAGGTTTTGTCTGGGGAAAGCTCAGGGGCACAACAGTTAATCATTAGTGCAATATTGTATATGCATTACTACATCAAAGGAAACAGAACCCAATATTCTATTGTGAAGGTTTTCTGTTTTCTTAAAGGTAAGAAAACGGATGCTCACCAGGAAAAAAGAGACTTAAAAAAATTACATTTGCTGTAGAAAACAAAGCATGTTCTACTTTTAATTCATTTTTTTCTTCAAAAGAGAATGTCACTGTGGTTTGGTTTTTCAATATGTGCCTGCAGAGAGATACCAAGTTTCCACTGAAGTCAAAGATGCAACCTTTGTCTCAAGAAGAATTTGCACCTTTGTATCTAAATGCATTGATCAGAACCAGAGAATATCACATAACCTTATTTTATCATAACACTAGAAGTAAGCCTATGTTCTTCTTCCATATCAGTCTGGGTTTGTCTAGGGATCTATTTATGGAAAACTGATACCTCACTGCCCCTAACAAAGAACGCTTCTATCACTTCAAAATGAAGGAATGCACAATGACCTCCTATTCTTTAAATGTAATAGACTTCTCATAGTCCCATAATCAGAAAAATCTTAGAGGCTTCCAAAGCCCTCAAAACATCTTTCCAGAGTTAACTTCCACTGTCTCTCAGCCCTTCTGCCACTGTGTTCTAGGAAAACAAAACTTTTTGGTGTCATATACTCCTTGCCCTTTCCCACATCCTGGCCTTAACTAATGTGATGTCTTCTGATTGGACGCCCATCCTCCAGCCCTCATTTCTACAAGTTCACCTTTCCTGGAAACACCCAGGTGCATCTCTGACATCCTTCACAAAACATCTCTATTCTCGTTTCCTTCATGTAGTTAGAAGTAATTCCCTAACCACCCACCCCGCCCGCAAACTCCTTTAGCAACTTTTTATCATAGTAATATCTGTTCTAATATGTTGGTACATTGTAGGCTGTCAGTAAGTGTTGCTAAATGACTGAACTTAGTGGAAACTGTCTATTTTTACTAGTGATTATTGTGTGGATGTTTCATGGGATCTTAAGGGGGTAAGACAATCCTTTTGTACCACAGCAAGTGTGGTCACTTTCAACATTTCTAGGTTTCTTAGAGAGGAAAATTTAACTAATATTTGTGGAATACTTACTATATGCAGCAAGCACTATACTAAATGTTTAACATCTTAATAAATCTACATAGGATTAATAACCTGTAATGCTGCCCTATTGGTGTATTTCTAATATCATATAAATTGTCCACTTTTCATTTTTGATGAACGATCTGGTGCTATACACTGAGGCCTACTTAACTAATACCTTGTGAATTAGTCATGTTGAAATATATGTCTCATTTAGCTATTTATAAGTTCAAACTTTGCTATGGTCACATCTGATATAGCCCTATTTTGTTAACAGATGTTTCTCAGAGGAAATGTTTAGTTTACCTCTTAAATCACAGCCAAGTCAACATGTATTCTAAATGAGGGAGTTCACCTGCAGTTACTTCACCCCTTCAAGTACCTTTTTATATGGTCCATGTACCTTTTAGACCATCAAATTGATTATCTGTGTGTTGCAATATTCTGATATTGCAATATTCTAATACCTCCACGTACATCAACATTTTATATGTAAATGTACACTTTAAATGTATATTTGAAATATGTAACATTTTAATAATAAACATTTTGATCAATAAAATATGTATAATAAACTGTAGCCATATAAAGCATATACTTTGTATATACTCATAACTTTTAAAAATAGTTTCATGAAGGAAGTTTTTTCTAGGTTATAAAAGTTATTGAGAAACAATTTAATTGAACATTTCAAAGAGTTATAATAAATACCTCATATCAAACTATAAATATTTTATGATCTGTTGTTACAAAGTTTTGAAGTCAAAAGTCACCATTTTAGTTTTCTTTACTAGTAAACTCTGTCAAAAACATGATTTTCAAATATTTAACTGAATACTTCCAACAATATGCTAAGAAAAGGCTGAATAACCTGAAGTAGAAATAAGTTAACTAAAGGAACAGCCAAATGCGCAGCTAATTTTAAAGAAAAAGACTAATAAGGCTTATAGTAAATCCTTTTAGATCATCATTGACAGTGTGGTTTATATTTTAGACATACCCACATATCATTTTTTCTTAGCAACCACAAGTCTATTTTGATGTGCTAAAAATTTACTCCAACTCTTTTAAAAAGTATAACTGTCACTTAAGTTACTTACTTTGATTCTTTTCTCCTGATACTGATACCAAATATGCTCACAGATGCTGAGCTACAATGCCCAAAGACTGCTATATCTTTGTTCTTAAATTTAAAAATGGCTCAAAAATAGCCACATTTCCTATGTAGAAATCTTCATTTTATAAAAATAGAGACACAGTCATTGCCAACAAAATCTTTATGAATATGAAAATAATTCAATGTAAATTCAATATAAATTTGCAATTTTGATCTGAGTAACAAGAATATAACTTAAACACATACACAAATACATACCTGGTCTTTCATAAGCAAAGTTGTACTTTTTAAAGGAGCTATCATTTAACAAGTCTAATTATAAAACAATTGAACTTTAAATATTATGTGTAATTGTCAAATATCATCTGTAGCTCACTGCATCTAACTTTTTCCCCCCTGGTGCCATGATAATAAAAAAAGGGCATTACTTGCCTATGAAAACATGAATGTAAAACATGAAAATTCTCTCTAGTCACTGACTACATAGTATGTACATTGGTTTAAAAAATGACTAACAGCAGATATTAAATTTAACAGTGCATTATATAAGCTAATAATAATTGTAATTCCAAATTAATATTTATGCAGTGTGACATTATATATTTTTTAATTGAAAATTTCATTGGATAATATAGTTTTAAAGGTATACAAAGTTTATAATTGTGACAAAATAGCACATGCAGGAATTTGGGGCAAAACATAAAAAACAAAAAAAAATGCATTTATTTTCATCATATCTAGTTAAGATATTATTAAAGAAAAGACCATTCTGTATAACTAAAGTTAGAATATGAAACTAAGCAGACTCTTTGCTGATATTTATTCCCCCTCATTATCATTGACAACAGGAATATATCGTGTATGCTTCATCAAAAAGTAAAATATATACGAATGTGGAAACATAATAGAATATGCTAATATAATCTTTATTTTACTGAACTTTTTTTTCTTTTTTTAAGGAAGGAGCAGCTCACAGTGGCCCATGCAGGGATTGAACCGGCAACCTTGGTGTTGTTAGCACCATGCTCTAACCAACTGAGCTAACTGGCCACCCCCTTTACCGAACTTTTAATATTTCAAAATGTAGCAATATTCCTATTCACCCTGAAACAATTTCAAATTCAACAATACACTTAGATAAGAATCAACCAATCTCTATAAAAAAAAAACAATTTACATTTGACAACATGTACATCAAAGGCACCTGCATTTGTTGCTTTCTTAAAAAAATAAAATTACACATTTATTTGAAAAACAGGTACATAGGAATTTGTTAGATGATTCAATTTATATACGAATTTACGATGGAAAACAATTTTGTTGCATTTTACAACACAGTGGAACAAATAAAAATATAAGCTTTGTCTACTTTACTAAACCAATAAATTCAGTGAAATCATTTAACCCATTTATCTGCAGAACAATTGATATTTTCTTGTGTAAACGGTTGCGGAGTCACCATGTAAACACAGGCACAAACTATCAGGACTTAAAAAATAAATATTGTAATTCCTCAAATCCAATGCTATAAAAAACAGCTCTTGATATTTGCATTTGATTTACTTTTCAACCTATGGTTAAGCAATTTCGCAGCTAAACCAGCCTCTGTGCATGCCTACATACTACTCGTAGATTTACAAAATTTTCAAGAACTTCCGATTCATTGTCTCTCCTGATTTCCTCTATGATTTGAACTCTGACTCCCAGACACCAAAAAGGGAATGGGAAGAGGATCAAAGGTAGGGATGATTGTGCTTATAGATATATGCTAACGTGTGGAATGCTCTAAGGGGAACCATGAAATCCATCTAGTGGGCACTGTGGCATGGCATGATTTCAGGCATCTTTAAGAAGTTGGACAGTGTATTAAAGAAGAGACATAGTGAAAATTTATTTCAATTGTGGAAGGTTTCATATCTCCATATTGAGATAAAACTTCTTACTTTGGCTTCCTGGAATAGTTCTGATTCCTTCTGCGATTAGCCATTCTTTTGAATCAACCTAGCATACAGCTAGTTGATTGTTTCGGGAGATGGGAGAGAAGGGAGATGGGAGACGACTCGGGAAGTGATTCAGAGCATGGATTGCCAACAATCTTAACACTGTGCACGCTTTCCTTTTCCAAGTTGTCCTGTGCCCAATTAGAACCTGATTTTTTTTTCCTTTAAAAAAATGAATTTCTGTCTCAAGCCCCTTGACTCCTACTACTGCTAATAAAGAATTCTCAGTCAGCAATTTGCAGAGTAGGGAAGCCAGGGATAATGGAACTGGGCAGCCTTTACATGCAAAACAAAACACCAAAGAAAGGGAATAAAAAGGCTGTCAAACAATGTAAGCTTTCCCATACGGCTTATACTTATTTCTTTCCCCTTTAAAATGTACCATAAAAAAAGCTGAATCAGTTGTGACCATAATGATGCAAAATTTTGATTATTATGGCAAATTATACCTTCGCTATTCAAGAGAGGGCAAAAAAGTTTTGTGGCTCATCAAAAGAAGCTGGGAATGAGAGCCAAGGCCACTGACACTTGTGGTGGTAGATTAAGCTGTGAGCAGACTCTAAATAAATTCCATTCTCCCTCATCCCAAAATACACTATTCTGGCTATTAAGACTGACTTGCATTCTGTCCATGCCAGTACACTATCCATTCAGGATCCTTTATTTCAGTGGGAGACAGGGAGGGCAGTCTTCTGAATTAGGAAGCTGCAACAGATTAGTTGTGTGTGTGTGTAACAGACTGCTAACAATGAATGATTACAGTTTCTGTTTAGAGTTTAAATAAATCACATATTTTGTGAAATCATGGAGATCATTTAACTAAAAAAAAAAAGAAAGAAAGAAAAATATGTCCACTCATTTAATTTTTGAACCAGTAATTAGCTTTTATGTCACCTCGAATACCTAACTAAAACCATTCTTTAAGGAATACGAAATCATAAGAATTAGGGGAAAAACACGAAGCAAATAAATTGTAATAATGCAAAAAAACTATAAGCATTCTAAAGTGAAATTATAGAAAATAAAATACTATTAAGGACCATAAACTAATTGTCATTAAAAATATTGACAATCTATTGCAAATTCTCTATTACCATTCAAACTAAATTAATTATAAGTACAGAAAAAAACACATGACCTCTTTTCAAACTCGATTTTAATAAAAAATTTTCCTTCACTACAAACAATTTTATGAGTTTAAAAAATAAAGGACAAGTGCATATAGGAAACAAATAGTCCTTGATAAGTCAGTAAAAGGACTTATCCATATTTAATGATATCCTTATTTATATATATGCTTCATTTTTTTCATCTACAAATCAAGAGAATGTTTTCAAGCTAACTAGCACACAAAGAACAAAAAATTTGTCCACATTTATAAGAACTCATAAATAACTGTAAGAACATATTGAAAAAAACAGTTTCCTATTAAGGAAAAATGTCCTTACTCAGTTTCAGGAAGTGTGTCTTGAAGGCAAAAGCCTCCTCAGTCACGTCAACCAAATCAACAATGGCAATTACGGACATGCAGACACAGCCCTTTCAAATCCAGTGACGTGCCCTAAATATATCTCATATGTTATCTAATGACAGTGAGGCAAAGAAGACAGGTATCACTATCTCAAGATACAAGCCTCCTAACAGGTATAAATATGATTGGCAAAATCTGCTTAGAGGTCATGCACATACTATTCATAGAGTAAGAATGACGTTGAAACAAATATTAAAATGTTGGTTTTGATGCTCACTGTGGAATATCTGATATAAACTATGATAATATTAAGAATCTTGACAGTTTTAATTTTCTGGCCTAGTTTGTGCAAGATAAGATTGCAAATATGGTTTTCTCCAAAAAACAATAATGAATTAAAATGGCAATTAGTCTATTATCTCAGCTTCGTTGCACTCCTTATACATCACAGACGATAAGGAAATTATGAGGGGAAAAAAGAATATTGACCTTGATCAGCTCCATGGTACAAATTATATCTTTCTCTCTTAAGGATACAAATATCCTTTAAAGAAAACTTGGGATCATGTACATGAATTAAACCAGCGAAGTCAACAGCTACCAAGAACCACACTGTTGAGCTCTTGGAAATTATTGCTATGAAAAAGTGTAAATGATAGATATGTGTTAATATTTCTAGGTAATTTTCTCAGTAATTATATACATTTTCCTCATAAGAGTATCATCAATAAAATGCATGGATATATAACTTAAAACATTTAATACCCCTTTCTGAATATTATCAAAAATTGCTTCTAACTTTTCCTGCTTTCATTCCCTTCTGAATATTTATCCAAAGAAATCCAAAACATTAATTCGAAAAGATATATGCACCTCTATGTTCACTGCAGTGCTATTTACAATAGCCAAGACATGGAAGCAACCTTAGTGTTCATCAATAGATGACTGGATAAAGAAATTGTGGTACATATATACAATGCAATATTACTCGGCCATAAAATGCAAATGAAGTCTTACCATATGTGATAACATGGATGGACCTAGAGAGTATTATGCTAAGTGAAATAAGTGAGACAGAGAAAGACAACTACAATATGATCTCACTTATATGTGGAATCTAAAGAACAGGATAAATAAACAAACAAACCAGAAACAGACTCATAGATGCAGGGAACAAGCTGATGGTTGCCAGATGGGAAGGTGATTGGGTGACAGAGTGAAAAAGGTGAAGGGATTAAAAAGTACAAATTGGAAGTTATGAAATAGTCAAGAGGATATAAAGCATAGGGAATATAGTAAATGATATGGTAATAATTATGTATGGTGCCAGGTGGGTACTAGACTAGTCAGGGGGAATCACTTTGTAAATTATATAACTTTCTAACCACTATGTCGTACAACAGAAATTAATATAAAATAATATTGAATTCAACTGTAATTAAAAAATTTTTAAAATGTGGAGTGGGAGGTAAAGGAGAATAATAGGCTCAAATTTCGAGGTATAAAACAAATAAATCATGGAGATGTAATGTACAGTATAGGGAATACAGTCAACAATATTGTGATAGCATGTTACCGTGTCAGATGGTTGCTGGACTTCTTTAGGTATATAAGTGTTGAATAACTATTGTGTATACCTGAAACTGATATAACATTGTATATTAGCTATATTTGAACAAAAACCTTTAAAAAAAAGTTTTCCTGCTTTCAACTTTATAGATTAAATCATATGATTAAGAGAATGCATTAATTTAAATAAGATTTCAACCATTCTCTTCACAAAATTTTACGAAAGTTATAAAATAATTCAATAGCATATTGTTTTTTTATTTAAAATGATAAATTATAGTTGTATAAATTAATTTGAAATTGATAAGTAGTCTTGTAATGGACTGAACTGTGTCCCCTAAACATTCATAGTTGAAGCATTTACCTACTGTAACCATCTTTGGAGATAGGGCTTTTAAGGAAGTAATTAAAGTTAAACAAGGTCATAAAGGTGAGCCCTAATCAAATAGGATGTTTTCTTTATAAGAACAGGAAGAGACACTAGGGATCTCTCAATCTCATATACACAGAAGAGGCCATATATGGACACAGCAAGATGGCTGACATTTACAAACCTTGGAGAGAGACCTGAGAATAAAACCAATTTTCCTGGCACCTTGATCTTGGACTTTCCAACCTTTGAAACTGTGAGAAAATAAATTTCTGTCGTCTAAGCTACCCAGCATGTGGTATTTTGGAAAGGCTGCCCTAGAAGACTAATCTTGTCTATAAAAGTACTAGTTTTTGTTCTGTAACTATTAATACTTAGCTCTATAAGGCTGAAGAAATCATTTAATCTCTCTGAACCTCATTTCTTCATTTGTAAAATGAGAGGGCTAGACTAGCTAAGGAATGTTAAATATGACACACATGCCACCACTCTTCTTTTTTCCCTTGTCCACAGTAGACACACTATTCCAGGTAACCATAACTAATCAATGGGAACTGTCATGTGAGATGAGGCCTGTGTGCCACACTCAAGTGGAGGATGCACTCGTATAAGGCCTGTTGTAGCACTGGCTTTGTAGGTCCCTGCTACTCAACGTGTGGCTCCTGGACCACCAACAGCAGTACCACCTAGAAGCTCATGAGAAATGGACAATCTCAGACCTTAGATCAATCTTCTGAATTGGATCCACCTTTTAATAATATCTGCAGTGTACATTAATGTTTAAAAAACACTGATCAAAGAGTGGGAAGATGCTGACAAAAAGGTTGCAAAACGTAGCAGGCCATTAGGTACATGGGGCCTACTCTATGTGTTGTTGGCTTCTAAATACTGTTTAAAATTCTTGAATTATTTGTCAAAAGTTAAAAGTAGTAAGACGTCATATAAAGATACTAACTTAATAAATTGTAAGGACATGTTACAATGCACCAATATTTCTACATGATATCAGCTGCAAATAGTGACATCAATTCCTTTAGGACAGAAAAAAATATCTCTTCTATGTCACAGGATCATCTGTCGTCTTCATCCACCTATATCATCTACCTTGCCCTGTTATATATCTGACTTTGTAATCCCTGTTCTTAAATTTCCTTGTCTTCACATACCGTGGAATGAAAAATGGAAATATTTAATAGTAAGAGATTTTCAAATCTATAGCTGTTCAAAGTTAATACTTTCATTTAATAATTTTTAGTTTTCTATTTATTTTTCTTCATTCCTAACTAGCCTTTCCTTATCAGTAGTAATTTGCTTTGATTTGAACCTTAACATTACTTCCTTTAATGAAAATATGTGTATTATGATCAGCATTTAATTACTTTAATCTATTAGTGATACACGGTTTAACTTAAATTTCTAGCAATGTAGGAGTAAACAATTTTTTTTCCTGAAAGAAATATACAACTTTTGTTTAAAGTAGATTGTCTCTTTTTATTTCATGTCTTGAAAATCACTTTGAAAATCTCACTTCTTGAAATATTTTTTAGGAGTCTGGTAACATGTAACCAAAATGGAGAAATAAAGAACGATGTAGATAAAAACAGTAAATTAATAAAATAATTATTAGCTGACCAAAGACTAATTCAGAAGAAGATGAGGAACTAGCTTAGAGAATGCCAAAAATCTAGCTACAGTAACTGCTTTTGGTAGCCACTTAGAAATGTAAAAGAATTAATTATAATGCCTCAAAGATATTTTTATGGAAGATATAAAAACTAATACACACATAGCTACGTACACAAAATACTTTATGTAGGTATTGAATTTGAAACTTTCAGGGGTGATGATTTTCATTGGAATTAATGGAAATTAAGAAGATGTGTAAAGTACTGGTAATGTTATGCTCGTTTTTACTTCCCATTACATTAGGAGTTTTATCCTCCTACTCTAAAACCCCAAATCTTATGAATAATTTAATGTTCAGAATCATGAAATCCATTTACGTTTCTATTTAAAAAAAATAACCCTTGGGTGCTGACTGCCTTAAATACTGCAAGTATTCACATAGTTTCAACTATAATATCAAGAACAACAAATCTTAATCACTGATTATATTGATAGGAGTTCTCATTTTTTACCTTGATCAAATAACAAAAATTTCTACCTAATAAATTTAAGTCACCTCAAACCCAATATATCTATTACCTAATTTTATCTCTCCCACATAACCATTTTTAAACTGACTGTTAATGTAACAAGCAGTATAATTTTAGAAACCACATGGTAAAAACTGAGTATACACTAGATGTAGAGGTAAGATATATTACCAAGTTCTCCGTCACTTTTCAATGAAAGTCTGTTTCCCATGTGCCTCATCCTCTAGATTTCACTGCCTGACCATGGTGGGGAAAGTTGGTCACTGGTATCCCCCATCTTACTGGTCCTACTAGGACCTGCCTCTTCTAATCCTCTCACCTACCATTTTCAGATCCATCTTTACATACCACTCCCATCATGTTTTCATTTAAGCATCACTAATGGTCCCCTTACCACTTTGTTTAAAAAATAAAATAAAAATCTATTCTAAATTATCTTGCTAGCTTAAGGCCTTCAAAATCTGACTATACTCTTCCTAGCTATCTAAAGACATTCTCTGCTCTATGCAGTTTCTTTATTATCTCAAACTCTTGCAAATGCTCAAAACTGTTTCTTCTTTACATATTCATTTTCCATTGCTTACACTCTGACTTCCTTCACTATCTCATTTTTAATCAAATAAGTATGTATTTATTACCACTATGTGCCATCTTTTAATATCCAATACAAGTTCCACTGTATTCATTAAGTCTTTCCTAATTACATCAGCACTCACTCATTTGAGACCATCATTACCAACAATTTCAATAGCTACCCCTTTTGGACAGCTTACTGTTGCCACATGGCCAGGTAAGCAATGTACATGCGTTATTCCTTTTGTTCCTCTCAACACCCCTGTGAGGTAAATATCACAATTTCCATTCCATAAATGATGAACCTGAGGCTCAAAGTCCTCATGACACTTAGTTCAAGCCACAGGAGTTATCACTAGATCTATACTGCTTTGTGTAGGTCATTATTACGTAGGGTCCCCAATTAGATTCTAAGTGCTTTGAGGACAGAGAACAGGGCTTATTTGCCTGCATCCCTGCAGTACTCACCACTGTGCTGAACACTTCAAGGTCATCCATCAAATTTAGTTGATTAATAAATTAAATGCTCCAGGCTGTAACTTCAGGTAGCTCAGGTCATACAAGTGACACTTCTCCACCATAAAAAAAGTCATAAAATGTCTTATTTTGAGCTAAGAGTCCCACTCTCTTCATTCCACTTAATGAAAAATAAAGACAAAAATGCTTGGAAGAGATAAAACGTTATGTAGGCAAGAAAATGGTTTTGGGGAACAACAGGAAAATTGAAATTTAGTAGCAAGGTTTTTATATGATGAATATTTTTCTACTTTTTGAAGTAAGATAGTAATAGTCCATAAACTATTCTAAAATTATACTTAATTTTCTCATTTAAAAACTCTAAAAACACAATATTGGCATATACTAGAAGACCTGGAAATTCATTTACAATGTCGGAGAGGGTGGAGCATGAGACCAGATAGCAACAGGTCAAGTTCAAAATGAGTCCTCTATCAACGAGTCCTGTATCTCATATTCCCTTTCATCTTACTTAATGAATAGTATTTTGGGGACAAGGAAACCAGACATAGTGAATAGCTATTTTCTCTCTTTTCTGTCAACAGTTCCTTATAGTTCTCATGGATACAAACTGAATTGAAATCAATAAGCAGATTCCTACTAAATTGCTTGACTTTATCACAAAGCAAAGTATGAAACAATAGCACAGTTGATTTGATGCAAGATGCAGGACCTCTACCAACATAGAACAAAGAATCTCAAGTTGACCTTGAATTCTCTAGGAATCCAAGTTTTCTTTGCCGGGCTGGAAAGGCCTGCCATGATTATCATGACTCACAACATCTGTATCACTGCAGCTATGCTCAACTACTTGCACTTCTTTGTACACAACTTCTTATCTCCTACTCCCATGCTGTTGCATACGATCATCCCTCTCCTGGAATAGCTTCTTCGTCCAATCATCTCTCGAGACAAGTTTAACACTACACTAAAGAGCAAAGCAAAAACAAAATAACAACAACAAAAGGAATTGATACTGAAAGTAGCAGAAGAAACCTCCAAAGCTAACTCTATTAAATAATATTTTTGTACTTGATGATTAAAATGATATAAATGATAATGAAGATATTTGATGTAACTTCTATTAAGTGGTGAGTATATCCCAGAATCTCTGCTGAAAGCAGGACATTAGTGATATCTAATGGAATTCCAAACATAAACTCAGTGAGGTAGATATTAAATATTGTCTACATTTTAGAGATTGGGAAACAAGAGTAGAAAATTTAAGTAGTCTAATACTATAGTCTAATACTATATATAAGTCTAATACTATACAGCTAGTTAATGCAATAGAGCCTAATATGAACTCAGTTACAACTGATTTGATACTATAGTGCGAAGAGAGCACCATTCATGATAATACACGACTATAATGTTTTTTGTTAAATTATTAATCAAACCAATGCCTTTTTTTAGGAAACACCTTAATTTTTTTTTTACAGTAAGTCAATGAAATGGGATAAACCACAATAGTTATAATAAAAATAGTATTCATCATTATGTATTCTTTTATTTACTCAAAGATAATTGCAGGATTTTTACAATACTTCTTACAGCTTGCTAAGGAAAGTAATTGAGAATGAATACATGTGTAGCAGTTTAAATAATTTTAAAAGCTAAAAACTTACAAAATAAAAGGAATTAACATTGTTCAACTTTTAATACGAGATGGTTGAAAGCTGACAAAAATCAATGGAGATCGCTCTCTCTCTCTCTCTCTCTACCTATCTATCTATCTATGTATATCTATATACCGGGGATGCCAAAAAGTGTATACACATGGTTTGTATTCATCATTTGTTATCGGTATATATTGAGTATTTCAATTTTAATACAGTTTTTTTCCTTTTTTAAAATGTGTATACATTTTCTTTGCACCCTCTATATATAATACTATGAATTGATTTAAACGCATAGAAGTATTGCAAACAGACGTTTATACAAAAAAAATAATGTGGCACTTAATACTTTTTCAGTTTCTAATTTTCAGAAAACCAATGATTATGCTATAAATTATATTACATCTTTGGCTAAACCATTGCTAAGACCTTAATTGATACTCTTGCTTGTGAAGGAAGTCAGTGAGAAGTATTAACAATCTCGATGTATAATACAGAAATAATAAACAAAAAATTAAGCCAACATGCTGTAAAAAGACAAAACAAGACAAAACAAAAAGAAATCCAACAATCTAAAGGGTATAGATTCATCAATTCCCATTATCTCTCTGTGAAGACCTTACAGCTTTGAACTTGCATAAATGCAAATGATGTGTGTGTGTGTGTTTTCCGTTCATTTCTTTCAAAGTTATTATTTTTCACATTTCATTCAGGATTTTTGAACGCCTCAATTTTTAAGAAGTCAACCTATCTGAAAATGTTGTGAATGTAAAAACTCATACATATATTTGTAAAGAGGAAGAGATGACGCATTACAAGATAAGTGAGACCAATGACAGTACATTCTGTTGTTGACTTCCAGATAGGTGCCCTATTCATTTGTCTTTGTACCCCACTTTTAGAAACCAACAAGTAAAGGAAATTGTATATGATTTTGGGCAATGTGATTTCCTTCAGTAACTGAGTTACTCTGTGACAGAATCATAGCAGATAGTGCCCAAATTTACAGGAGAATGTAGGAAAGATTGTTAATTCAGATATTTTCTGAGAATATCTTTAAACATAAATATCAGAGAAAAGAAGAGGTAGTGTTCTTCTCACAGACTGAATTCATACATAAATGAAAGATGTTTGCTAAGGCTTATTTAATACATCCTAGTTAGAAGAGTATGTTGGTTTGCTACATGAAACTAACTGGAGGCAAGATATTTTCCAATGGAACTTTCATCAATTTATTCCAATACTCACAAACTGTGTAACCAAGCCAGATACATACAATATATATGGGGAAATCTTACAGAAGCTCTCACTTTGAGTATGTATAATAATCTCTTTAAGAGTTAGCAAAGGTACTACCATAGTGATATTATTTTGGCAATAAATATTATTAAGCTGTTCTATGAAACAATGGGCCCAGGCTTAAACAGTTACACATGTAACTAAATCACCGTGAAGTTTGTCTGACAAAGAATAGTTATTTGACACTGAATCCTGCCTGATTCTTAATAACAAATAGAACCAGCATGAAAATTATACCATTTATACAACTTTTCTCAGTAGAACCATTCATATATGTGTAGGCGGTTTGTTCTGCAGTTTTATCAACAGAAGCTGCTGGGAAATTCCATCGTTGAGAGAGCAAATGTGTATTATTGCCTGATGCTGGATATTAAGGCTCTTCAAAGAAAGCAGCGTACATTCATTTTCCTTTTATATGTTTAAACAATATACAAGAAGCACACAAACCACTGGGAAAATACAACTTCTGTCCACCTATCTGTAGCTAGCTTCTGGGCTGTAAACACAATTGTTGGAGGAGATATGGAAGGATCCTTCCTAAATCTTCTCCCCTGCCTAACTCATTGCACGTGGGTACTGTTTTGTTGACATTGCCTTTGGTGTCATAGCTTGAGAGGTCCTGTAATTTTTCTGTCAATCACAAAGTCACTTTGAAGCTACAAATGATATCATAGTTTTTCAAGTACTTAATAATGCAAAAAAAAGCTAATGTGTATAGAGGCACTTGTGAATATTAAAAGTGTCGGATAACGAGGGCCTTGGGACATATTTTGATTTTTGATTTTAATTTTATATAAATTGTGTTCTTATATCTTTGCACTTTAAATTGCATTTTCCTAGACCTAGATTTTGCTGTATATTTTGGATCTCACATTGTTATCAGCATTGTGCAATGCATACAGAGGATGTTTAACAGATTGAATGGCTTTGTATCTATTTTATGCATATTAAAAAATATTAAAAACTATCATATAGTTTGTATGACTTCATAATTATTATTACTTGAATACGTCTTTAAAAGAGGGAATATACTGGGGGTGCCAAAAAAATGTATACACATGACTTGTATTCACCTTTTTTTATTGGTATATACTGAGTATGACAATTTTAATACTTTTTTTCTTTCTTAAAATGTGTATACATTTTTTGTCAGCCTCTGTATATACATATGTGTATATATATAGGTACATATAAAATGAATAGATCTTATGTCATATTTCCAAAATCATAAAGGTGGTAGTAGAATGACTAAAGTTTGGGAAGTACTTATATGTCCCAGGCAATTAAAAATATATATTGAAAAGGATACTGTAATACTATCAAAATATAGAACTTAAAAAGTCTCAACAGACAAACATTCCTTGTCCGAGTCAATAAGATATTTAGGAACTATTAACTGCGAGAGATACTTCTTTATGCTTGACATGGATCTGGGAAGTCAGTCCTGACACAGTTGTCTTCGTTTATTTGAACATTACCATTCAACTCACTCATTTTTTCTTTCCTTGGTCAAATTTCCTCGACTTTGAAAATTTCTCTTTTGCCTTATTTATCTCTTTGATTGTCTTTGTGGCTTTATGATTAATATTTCTCCAAAGTTTTCACAATATTAGGTGAACCGAGCACAGTGCTACACTGTACATTTAGATTAACACAGCCTATACTGGACCAAACTTATAATTCATACTATGTACTACCAGTGTATTAGCTAACAATTTATAAAGTTCTGTACAGAAATGCAGTGATGGATATCATCACTTCTGATAATTTTGACACCAATTCAGAATTTAAAAGGGAAGAGTTTTGTCTTATTTTAAAAATGAAGAATTTAGGTATGCTTAAAAACTGTAATATATTCATTATAATAACCCCTGATAACCTTTTATTTTACAATTCTGAATATTTTATATCATTACAGTTATACTGAGCAAAATCCAAGTCCAAATTCATTACTACTCAGAGTCATGATTGAATTGTTCGACTTTTGTGAATTCACATTTGAAACCTTCAAACGTTAGCTGACATTTTCTATCAAAATATTTTATTTGATTATCTAAAGAACAGGGACAAATACTAAGTGTAGTAAAGCACTATTAAAAATAAGTGTGTCACATGAAACAGTTATCATCAAAGTCATTCTTGTTACCCTATGCTCATTCGCTCATCTTTTTAAAAGATTTCACATGTCCACACAACAAAGTAGTTGTCAATGTGCCAGTAACCAGATAATGACAAAAATAATAATAATAATAATAACATAGCTATGGGAAGTTCAGAAACAACTTCTGTATTCAAATCTCCATGAATTAAAGAATGAGTATAATAAACTACCTCTAAATGTACCACAATGAAAACTTACCAATAGTAAGTTTACCAATAGAAACAATATATAAAAAAGACTCAATGTACAGACTACTTTAGTAACAGGAATGATCACTGAGTATTATCTTGAGCCTGAAATATCTTAAAAAAAGGAAAAAAAAAATCTGTGTCAATGTAGTGCCAAGAAGGCCATTTCCACAGCTCTTTATCTTTCTTTAATAAGCTATTTTTGGCAAAGGGTGAAAAGAAAACAAAACAAAATATGAATATTATCATAACAAGATAAAAATGACACAATAAGAATATAAATTAAACTCTCTGCTCTGATGTTTTCAAAGAGAAAATTCAACTTCCCCATCACATTTCTATTTATTTCATGTAACTCTTTACATTGTATGTGTATGTGCACATGCATGCACATGCATGTTTCTTTACTGCTCAGTGAGAGGTTGAAAGCAGTGCCAGACAAAACACAGTAAGCATTTTCGAATGTTTAAAATAAAACACAACATAAATATACTGCATAGCCATACCTACCAGGCACCTGTTCTAGTTCTACCTTTAGGATGCAAAAACCACACAAAAAAATGACTTTAATAGTAGTGCTAAGGACTATCACTTTATAGCTTTATAGCTGCCATCTAAATAACACTGTAAAATCTTGTATTTCTCTGCTGCACTACGGCATGGTAATAGAAATATGCCACATACAAACACACACACACTCGTATACACTATGTGGTAGGAACAGATTCATGATAGATGCATTGGTTTAAGAAACTTACATCAGGAATGCAGCATCCTTATTTTAAGATAGTATCCTTCACACACCAAAAAATCATAACTTTGGAAAGTATATATTTAAACTATACTTATATATTAAAGTTTTATTAAACATATTTGTTATATATATTTAAATATGTTAAAATATTACCCATATAGTATTTTTTCTCTCAGGAATTTTAGGCCCTTTGAAATGCATACATCTTTACCACTTATAATTGTTACAGGGCATAATTTTTGTGTAATTGTTAAAATTACATTTGGAATACTACAGAGGTTGTTGACTGTTTTAATTAGGTATTAAATTAAATATATTTTGTTTCTTTTTATTTATTTAAATTCTATATATATAATATTTTAAATGTTAAATAAAGATCAATTTTCAACTACATAAAACAAAAATCATGTATTCCATGGCCAGAATTAAATCAATATGAATTTTCTAAAGCAAAGACCATGGGCAGGAGATAGAGGATTTCTTTTTGTGGCCATTGTTTTGTTAAAAATGATTGTTTTTCCATAATTCAATAAATAATCTCAATAGCATTCCAACAGAAAAAAAATGTGTTATATATATTTCTACATCAAATGAATTAAAAAATTCATATTAACTATCGCTCATTCATTTGCTTCTTAAAATACTGACAAGCTTAAAGCATCTATATTTCACAGTAAAAGTAACTCAAACTATTGTAAACATAATGAAAACACCAAACCAAAGTCCTATAAAATAAGGTCAGCTCAGAAGGTTAGACAGAAGGTCAAGGTGGTTAAGTTCAGAAGAAACAGTGGTTAAATGATTAAGGCACCACTTCTATGAAGGCACCACTTCTACTTTTCACTCTACATTGGAGACATGCACAAAATTTAATGTAAACACAATCTTCCTCATTTGTGTAAGAGTTACTAGATAATCTTGTGTGGTAAATTTACTCCATTGCTTGGAAAACCATAAACAAAGTGAACCTATTACATATGTATGTGTGACATGAAAAAGACAATGATTTTCCGTGTTTTCTCTCCCGATCTAAAAGATAGGTGGTTACTTAAAACTCCAAGTAATTGCAGCATGTCTTAAAATCAACCTCCTTTGAGTCAAATCGGGTTCTCAGCCAATCAGTCATGTCCCCAATGGCCTCCTTAGACTTACTCATAATAGAATCACATTATGACAAAAAAAAAAAATCAGACCCTTATTAAAAATCCAGTTGAGCTGTCTTGGTATAGCCTAAAATTCGAGTAATAAAAATAAATGCACCAAAAAACAAAGAAATGAAAAAACCAACTAATAGAGATAATAAAGTGGTGATTGCCAAAGCAGGGGGTCCAGGGTGGACAAAAATGGGTGAAGGGAGTAAAAATTTCCAATTATAAAATAAATAAATCCTGGTGATATAATGTGCAAGTACAACATGGTGACTACAGTTAATGATACTGTATCATATAACTGAAAGTTGCTAAGAGATCTTAAAAGTTCTCCTCACAAGAACAAATAATTGTAACTGTGTGGTGATGGATGTTAACTTATTGTGATGATCATTTTGCAATATATAAATATCAAATCATTGTGTTGTACAAGTGAAACTACTATGATGTTATACATCACTTATATCTCAATAAAATAAATGTAAGAAAAGATTAAAAATAAATAAATGAACCTGCAAATGTGTCATATACTCATAGATGGTAACCAACTCTTGACTAAGTCAAAGCTCAGAATTTTTAATTTTCCTGATATTTAATGACAAATATATTCTACTACCCAGATCTCTCCTCTTAATTTTGTTTTACATACTATCATTTTCTTCTTTTTTTTCACTTAATATTAAAAATGAAGTTTCCCACAGCACTTTAGGACCTATGTTATAGTCCCCATCTCCTCACGACTGCAAGTATGGTGGTGCATGATCCAGGAGAAATAATAGCATCACATGGGAAACTGAGAGAAAGAGAATGTCAAACCCCAACCCAGACCTACTGAATCAGAATCTGCATTCCATAAGGCTACACATGCACACCACGCATATATATGCATACAGATGTATGTATATACACACAGTAAAATTGTAGATGAATTTTCATAAACCACATATGTAAATTTAGGTATTTTCTCCTGTAACATACCAACTTTGCAATAGGACAATGAGTCATTTCATTAGGTTCAGGTTGTATATAATTTGCTATTATAAGTGACCATTCAATGAATGTATAAATTCATATGTATCTTTTGCCAGAATTTCAGAATATTTCTTTTGGAATGATTCTTTGAAATGAAAATACTGGAATAAAGAAGTTAACATTGTAATGCTTCAGACACACACTTCCAGTCTAGAGCACATGAATAAGAACAATATTTTATCTGTACACATAACTGCATTATTACTTATTTAATAATACATGTTTAATTAATGGGAGAAGAAATGGTATATCATTTGTTTTAATTTGTATTTATTTTATTGCGAGGGAAAATAAACTTTTATTAAATTTTTCATTTTTGTATTTTTTGTGAAATTTTTTTGTCTACTCCTTTCCAAAAGCATCGATGAATTAGTATTTTTCTTATCAACATTATAAACTGTTTATATACTTGTACTAGGGGTATTATACCTTTGTCTGTAAAGAGGTGGGATATTTATTTTTTATATTGGATAAAGTACTTTTGGTTTTTATGAAGTTAATAAAAACTGGCAAGTTTTTCGATTGTTTTCAAGTGTAGATTATTTTTAACCATCCCAATATTCAAAGATAATAAAACAAGCATGTTCTTATTTTTCTGTAGTTTGGCATTTCAAGAGCCACAAACTGACATGGAATTTCTATCAATATATGCAATAAGATGATGATGTTTCTTTTTCACAAATGGCTTAGCAATCAAACATCGACTGGTCTGACACCTTACAGCGTGAGTTTATGATGAAAAGCTCATAATTATTAAAAGTATAGTGATTAACTAAGAATATGGATATATTTTTTTTCCTACTCCATATTTCTAGGAAATGTTCTGCTAATTTAATGTTGTTGTGGGGAGGGAAGGAAGGAAGGAAGGAAGGAAGGAAGGAAGGAAGGAAAGAAGGAAGGAAAAAAGAAAGTTGTAGAACTCTACTGTGCTAAAAAAAAAAATGAACTCAATATTTTAGTAGTTATTGACTACCAAATACTTTTTCCATGTTTATTTTATTGTTACCACTTTACCTGATATTGTGGTGGATACAAAGGTAATTTTCATATACTGTGCTTGCTCAGAATTAAAATTCAACTCTGGGGACATAACATGCTGAACATTTAGGTGTTAAATTTGCTTGCTTTCAAGGGGATTCAACGAAAGGATAGAAGAGTGTTGTGAAGCAAAACTGAAGAAAGCTTCCTGAAAGTGGTGAGGTTAAAGCTTGTACAAGGAATGGGAAGTACATTCCAGGTGAAACTAACAGCAAGTACAAACCACCTCTTTAGTTATTTGTGCTATCTAAGAACATTGACTGTAATGACTTCAGTACATCTCATGCTTCCAATTAATCAGGCTGATGTTAAGAACCATACTAATACATGTTCAATGTCCTACAGAGCTCTGAGTACAGTTGCTTTGCTTATAGTTATTGCTTAATTGACACTGGTTTAATTTATTGCTTTAGACTTTATATACACGTTTTCTTAAATATTGCCTACTCCTGACTGAAAACTATTCATTTTACCAGTATCCTTAAGTTGTATTTTTAGATTAAAGGTGTCCTCAAATTTATGAGAGGCACTACTTTCCAGCCCCAGTGGCTACTAACTCTTAATGAATACAGAAGCTGTTTTTTCTTCTTCCCTCAAGCGAAACATCATAAAAAGTAAGTGACAGCAATTGTGACCCTATCTGTGGAAGTTTATGAGACTGATTTGCAGACAGATTGAGTTACAATGTTATTGTAACACCTCATCAAAATTCTTGTCCAGATTTGGAGCAGTGACTTAAGACAAGTGAACTGGCCTATAACTGCTGGGATCACTTCCAGCACCTTACCCAGAGCACAAAATTACCCTTCTCAGTTAACCTCAGTTATTTTTTCTCTCCTTGTTGTGGCTGAGGGAGTACATAAGGGAAATGGGGTCCTGGTGGTTTAGGACAGGGAGGCAAAGGGCTGTAACATCTTCACTGTTCTGCTTCCAAAGAGACAAGTCTCCTGAAACGACTGTGACATTACATTAGCCAAGAAACTGATGAAAAGGTCATATCCACAGAGTTCATTTAATTTTCTTCTATCAGCTCGAAGCTGTTTAATAGCTGTAGTTTAATTTTAGAACTATTTCAATATAGCAGTATACATGTAAGAATAATCTAACCATATTTAAGCACAAAAGGGCAATAATTTTTGCCGCTATAGTGACATAATTACAGCATTCATTTTCACCATTCATTTCCACCAAAAATCGGTTTTCTAAAAGGTAATGGAAACCAGTATGGATTTTCCTAAGACAACATCTGGCAGTTATATCTCAGGAGTGACTTTCAGTACAAGAGAACATTGCAAAGAAAGAATCTCATTATTGTTCTTAAATCCATTTTTATGGAGAAAAACAACAAAAAAAAGTATCTACTAGTAAACTATAAGATATTCCATAATATATTATTTGTCAAACAGAGAGAAAAAGAATTGTTTGTGTAGCTGACTCTTCATGCTTATGACAGAAAAATTCAACAATGTTTGCAAACTAACTGGGAGATTATACTTTAATGCAAATAAAAGACTTAAGCAAACTAATTCAGCTGTGACAGATCTAGGGGCTGACAAATTAACTTTAAGAAAAAACACACAGTCGCAGGAAAAAAAAGCTGTTTCACAAAAATATACTTCAGCATATTGAATAAATGCATTATGTCTGTTAGGCTTATTTCTATATTTAGAATAAATCCTAGTTAGGGCGCGGAGTTTGGTAAAGGTATTCAGATGTATAACGTCTAGTGCTCTGACCAAAGGATACATAGCAGGAAATACGTGAACAAAGATGCTGAATGAATTTCTCAGTCATAGACAAACCAAGATTTCTTTTCTGAATAAACAGTGAAAATCCTATTTTCCTGTCTATACGAATCGGTATCCAATCCAAAGATTAAAACAAGCCCATACTTGATCACCATTACCTGTGTAAATGAAGCAGCTCTCTTCTTGATATAAAACCAAAGTGCCTACTTTCTCATGAAATAATTTTGAGGGCTGAAAGTCTGGCTATTCTTTCTGGGTGTTATTTTCATAATTCTGGTTGCTATTAATATTCAAATTGTAAATTACTCCATCTTCAGAGAAAAGTTAGTAGTCTTTTTTTTAATTTTTATTTTGTTATCTCTAATAGTCTACAATGTTAGTATAAGCTCAAGTAAAATAGTGAAAAACCACAGCATGCTAGATTTAAGGAAAATGCAGTTAATAATAGATAAAATCTTCGAACAAAATTTATGTATTGAATTGTTTTCATTGTAAATTATCCACACCCACAATTAGACAGTGTTATATAATAGGCAGATTAATTGTTTTATCTGCATTAAAAAATATGTTACTTATGTTTCTTTCCATAAAAATGGCATTTTGCCTAATACCCCTATTTTCTGTATTTGTTGAAATGTTAAGATAGGTGACTAGTCACTTTCTCTCTATATCTTTCTTTCCCTATGTCCCTCCATCCTAATCCTCAGGTTTCTTTCTGACTCTCATCTCTTCTCACTTGGTATCTTCTACTTAAGTGTTTCTATCAACTTCCATGAATTCATCTGCTAGGTAAACACTTATTTCCAGACTTGTATGTTTGGCGCACACCTCTTTCTTAAAATCCAATTATTGAAGAATTTTGGTCTCATGTCTAGGACATGACGAAATAATGAAACTTTTTATGCTTTTCTATCCTCTATTCAGTCTGCCTAGGATGAGCTCTGACTACTTCTGAAAGATATCCTCCATTTACAGAAGTTTCATAAAGTATCAGAGTACATGCCATATACAGATCCATTGATTTTTCATCTTTGCATTTCAATAAGATAACATTGCCAAATTTGCAAAACAAAAGGAATAAGACAAAATTACAAAGCTAAGTAAAGTAATTAATACAGGAAAAAGTAAACTGACGGGCTCTTCTAAATGGCTTGGAAAACAGAAATACATTAAATAGGGCTTTAGTGTTTTCTATCTCAACTGAAGTTTTAATTTGATAAATCTGCCTCCTTTCAGTTGGAAAATCTGAATCTTTAACATTTTGAATGCACGTTATTCTAAAATTCCTGTAAGAGAATTAAATGTTATATTTTTATGCATATGCTTTGATTTTTCAAGAGTGCTGATTTGGGTTACTGTGAACAAGTCAGCAAGAAGGATGATTACCAGCAAACACTGGTTGCATACATACTATTGCAGAGCACTGTATAATTACCCAAGTGTATATACAAACAAAGCTCAAGCCACGCTTTCTGATCCCTTCAGCCTCACCAGCTAGAAGTGACATCGCTATCAGATTGTTACCAAGAATTCCAACACATTGCAAGCAAATACCTTCTTGTAAATGCCTTTAGAGAGAATATAATGGTGCTATCCAGGTGTCTTGATATATTAAAGGGGTTGAAGTCCTTAGATGGTTAATTAATAAGCACATGACTAATCTGACGGTACTAACTACAGTTTTATAAAAAGATACAGAGGATTTAGTAAATAAGGGAAGAGGTGAATGATTCTCTAACTCAGTTGGTAGCTGTAACTCAGAACTGCAAATTAGCTGTTGCACTGTGAAATGGAGAAAGTGGATGTCAGAAAAGTCTTTATATAGCATTTTGCTTGAAGTGGTCAGAATAGGAAGAAGCAAGTCTTTTTAAATAATTGATTTGAAAATTAAGAAGTGGTTGCTAGATGTGAGCATGTTGAAATAAGCAAACATATACAGGTTAAATGACTCCAGAATCATTCCATTCATCTTGAAACTCTCCTTGATGAGATATTCAGAATTGGGCAGAGAGGAATTTCCAGGAGCCAGAACTCAGAGGGAAAAATGAAGATTAGAAGTCATGACTACTTCCCTCCAGAGCAAAGTCAAAAGTAGACTGAAATGGATAAAGCCACGTATCATTCAAACAGTCTGGGCCTAGAGCCAGAAGAATTATGGTACAATTTCTCAAGGAAGAAAGTCAGAAAAGTATCACATTAAATGTGATATCACTTAAACGGAAGCAAGCACATTTAATTTGTATTTTGGAATTGGTGCCATTGAAATTGGTATTTTGATATATTAATTTAAAAAATGAGTAAAAGTTTAGAGTAAATGAACCATTTTCTTTAAATGGGATTTTTTCATCTATAAAATAAAGTATCGCATTAGATAACTGTTAGGGTACCTTTCTGCTCTAACGTTTTATATTTGTATTTTGTATACACAAAGTATAAATAAGTTGGTAGTGTGTAGCACTTCTACAGAAATGCACCTCGTTTATGACACATTTCTTTTTATCGTGACTTTCATAGTTATTTATGAATATGTTACATTTCATATCTTAATTAAACCTTCATCTCTCTTACCCAAAGTGACTATATATTTTAATGTCCAATTAGGTTTACTTTTGTGCGAAAGGTTGTGTTATTAATAATTATGTCAGCACAATAGGTATAAACTTGGAGAGTTCCGGGCAAATTAGAGTTTCTGATTTCCCTACCCAAAATCCATTACAGTATCTACTATGTAGAAATGGGCAATCAAATATTGTTATATAAATAAATCTATGGAATAAATACACTCCTGCTATTTATAGATGAATAAAGTTCATGCACTGACGATTGACTATTACAAAGCATTGTGGACATTTATCCACTCATAGTATTTGGGATTATGAAACTTTACCATGTTATTGGGACCAGTCTTGAGAACCCCAACTTTTTTTTTTTTTAACAGATATGTATTGATGGAAGAAGTATTTTTTTTTTTAATTCAAAAGTTGAAACAGCTACCAGATTTATCTGATAACAAAGAATCAGAACTGCAATGGACCAATCTAATAACTGGACAAGACATTTCTATTATTTAATTTCTAAGCTGCAATGTTTACCTGCTTTATAAGATAATAAGTAGTTTTTACAGGAATCTGTAAAACTAGTCAGAAAGTCTGTGGACCTTCGGTCAGGCAGGTTGGTCAGAAGCACCATGGGAGGACGCCTCAGAGTTTCTGGTGGAAGTGTCACAAGCTAGGGCCTAAGTCTGATAATCTAGCATTATGTTAGCAATCTTTCTTACATTTTGGTAAATGTGATGTAGTGATCGAATTATTATCCAATAAGATAAAAGCTGAGGCACAGAGTGTGATTAAGAAAATAAACATATGCATTGAAAAATACATCATTATTCAGATATGTTGTGTCACAAATAGGTATCAGTGTTCCAAGTTGTCGATTTTAATTCAAGTTCAAATTATACACTTGTAAAGCCTAAAGATGCCACTTCAAAAGCAAAACTACATCTAATATTTTTCTTACCCCCTCGTTGTACAAACAGTAATCATAAGAAATTCTCAAAAATTCAGTACTCTGGTCATTAATCCCCATAGGGGGTAAAATAATTCACTCACTCATCCATTTATTCAATCTTTTAGCAAATATATGTGGAACACTTTGTATCTGCAAAGCATTCTCCTGGGCTTATACTGGGGATATAGCAGTGAACAAAATAGACAAGTCTCCATGGAGCTTATGTTCTAGTGCACAGTAAAAAATATGTTAGTAACCATTTATTGGACATACATTATGTTCTAGGCATTGTACCAACATTTACATTTATGTGTATGTATAACTGTAAATCCCATTCACAGCTTTGTGTCAATTGCTAACCTTTTAAAACATACAATAAAAAAGTTTATAGACAAGAAAACTAAATTTTAGAAAACATAATTAAAATAGTCCAATGACTTACGTGCAAAGCCATGAGTCAAACCTATATCTGTCTTACTCTAAAAACCATGCTCTTGACTCTTCTATGCTACCTATCTCTAGAGTAAAAGAAATAGCTCAATTCACCAGAGAGAATAGAGAGAGGCCCAGAGAGATTAAGTGATTTTCCTCCTTAGTAATGGAATGACCAAGTCGAAGAGGCTAGAAAGAGAAATTTGTTACTTTAAATGAGGGAAAGCTGTTAATGCAAAATCTTAAATTACTAATCCATCTGTAAGTCATAATGTAAGATCTCAGGAATTTTCATTTAAAACAGATTTAAAATGTAGTCGTACTGCAAAATGAATTTTCACTGTCATTGAGTTAAGGATTCATACATTGTAGCTCTTCAGGGCAGAGACCTCATTTATTAATATTTCAAGTGTTGAAATAGTATATGCATGATTATATAAATTCATTTAAGTAGGTTAAGAAGCATTCTAAATATTAAGCTTCATTTAATTTTGTTTTTGTTGTTGTTGTTTTTAAAACAAAAGAATTCCCCACCTGTTGTCTCTGGGGCAATTTGTATCCAGAAAGAAAAAAAGAATCAATATATAAAGTATTTTAAAACTAACAACTCTGCCTAAGTGATATGTCCAGAACATCTATTTTTCTTTTGCTTCATTTATATTGCTCAAATACCATTGCTGACCTAAATGCTAGCAAGGAAAGCTATGCTATGTCCTTCGATATGTAATGAAAGATTACAAAATGCAATTCACTGAAATAGAAGATTATAATATCTAATACATATGCATTTTTCTTCAAATGGATTTATGAACAATTTTTCTAGGACACTGCTCAAAAGACATCACATTTTATTTCTTTACTGGTACTAGATATTTTCCACAAGTCACCCTTTTTTTCCCCCTTTGTCTTTAAACTTAATACTTTTGAATACAAGGGAGCCTCAAGCTCAAGATATTGCTTTTTTGGTCCAAAGTTCTTAAGTTATACTTAACACAACTGTGACATTAATATTCTATGTAGAATCAGTTCAATGTAAATAGCTATTTCCATAATTTTATAACATAAAAAAACATTCAATTCCTTTCAAAAACACATTTAGATCTCTGCAGAGATTCTTAAAATACTAAAACTAGAATAACATAAACTCCTCGGTTCTCTTTTATTGCTATCTTCATACCTTCATGAATGGCAATCAGCCATGATCAAAAGGAGCTAATATTTCTGTTACTATGACACAGATCACTGCAAACTCTTCAAAGTCTTATGTTTCATCAGTATAAAAACAAATGTACAAAAGTCACCAATAAAATTCTTTCTTTTAGGCTTCATACTTCTAAGTCCAACTGAACTTAATATTCAACAGTTGGATCAATAATAAATTGTATGAAATTTACAGATTGATGAGATGATTGACAGAACCATAAACTATATCAACAGCAAACTGTGTCTTTGAAGGCAAGGTCTATTTTGGTCACCTTTCTATCAGCAGGGCCTAGTAAGACACCTGATTCATAGCTGATGCTTAATAAACGTTTGTAGAATGAGTAAATTCTAATTAAAATAATTTTAGTTTGCACTCTCTCAGTGAAAAATAAAACCTCACCAGTTCCCCAATTGCATTTTAAACCCTAAAATAAAATATTTATATCTTCTGCATTTTATGTCCTAATATATATGAGGTCTGACAATTAAGTTTGCAAAGTCATCATCCTAGAAAAAGTGCTACAAACCTCATTGCTGAATATCACTACCGACATCTTTGAAGTACTCCCCTTGGGAAGCTATGCACCTACGTCAGCACCTAGTCCACCCTTCAAAGCAATTTTGGAATTCTTTTTCTGGAATGGCCATCAGAGCTATTGTCGAATTACCCTTGAAGTCCTGAATGTCATCAAAATGTCTTCCTTTCAATATTTCCTTTATCTTCGGGTAAAGAAAGAAGTCATTGGGAGCCAGATCAGGTGAGTAGGGAGGGTGTTCCAATACAGTGATTTGTTTACTGGCTAAAAACTCCCTCACAGACAGTGCCGTGTGAGTTGATGCATTGTCGTGATGCAAGAGCCATGAATTGTTGGCGAAAAGTTCAGATCATCTAACTTTTTCATTTAGCCTTTTCAGCACTTCAAATAGTAAACTCAGTTAACTGTTTGTCCAGTTGGTACAAATTCATAATGAATGATCCCTCTGATATCAAAAAAGAATAGCAACATTGTTGGAACAAAGTTCGCAAACTTAATTGTCAGACCTCATATGTCAACGGCATTATGTACAAAATCGTGGATTCATAAATGTCTCTCTTAGAGCAGTACATCTCAAAATAGGTTCTCCATATATGGTATACAGGATACAATAAAAATTTATATATGGCATATAAATACAAAGTATTTATATATGATTTTCTACTTCATGAAAACTCCTCAATATCAACAAAATAAATAAAATAAGCAAAATGAGTTTTAAATAAAAAGTATCATATAGTTACATGCTATGAATTTTTTAGTTATTTATAAGGATTGAATGAAACTTGAAACATGTACCATCTTTACGGTTTTTATTGGCACGTTTTATTGGTCACTAATAGCACATAAACATCAGAATATAAAAACAAGGCTTTTAAGAGTGTCTGTAAAATATGCAACAACAGTAAAAGAGGAGAGGCAGCCCTGTCTGCGCTAACCCACGAGACCCTCAGACCAGGGTCTTTAGTTCCTTCACAGACAGCTCAGCCATTTAAATGATTAGATCATGCCTCAATGATATGATCAGAACCTTGAAAATAATTTATTCCCATTATACAAAATGAATCTGTGAAGAAGAAAAAAAAAAAGTCTCAGGAAAATAGCAAAAAGAGGGCAAGGAATTCTTTTTGTATACCTGGAAAGACTTGACCAAAGAGGTGAGTTTTGAATTGATGGGATTTGGCTGATGAATAGGAGTTAACAAGAAAAGATGAAAAAAGGGAGACATATAGGTAACTTATCAGCTAGTGCAAAAAAGCCTTGAAGGTAAAAGTCCTAGAATAAGGAAGTGGTTATGTTTTCTTTGGGTTAACTTGCACTTTCTCTTTCAATGGCTTTGGGACCAGTTTGTATCAGTGACATGGTACTTCAAAAAGGGAGAAAGGAAACACTGGGAAACAAATGAATATTTTGTAAGGCCCAATGGGAGCTTTTAGATGTAGGCAGAAGGTAATAACCTCATTTGGGTTAGCTACAGGGACATAAATAGGAGAATCAGTAGAGTTGAAATTGAGAAGGTCTAAGGAGTAGTCAAGTAAAGAAAATGTTGAATTCATTCATTAGAATAGACTTCTCCATGATCTCCTGCTCAGTATGATGTAATTCATAACTTTATGTAATTTTAATAGGAATCATTGAACTGATTTTTAGAATGTTACAAACTTATGTCCTATAACTACAGTGTTTCCCCAAAAATAAGACCGGGTCTTATATTAAGTTTTGCTCCAAAAGACGCATTAGGGCTTATGTTCAGGGGATGTCATCCTGAAAAATCATGCTAGGGCTTATTTTCCGGTTAGGTGTTATTTTCGGGGAAACACAGTAGATCAGTTGTTCAGCCTAAACAGCAACTGTAGAATATTGGGTTCAAATAAATTTTAATACAAACCTCAACTAAATGATGACACAAAATGAAATTGCAAACAAGGTTATGCAAGGACACTAGTCACCATATTGAGCTGTATTTACAAAGAAAAAAAAAGAAACACATAGAAAGGAACTATGAGTAATTAACCAGAGAAGAGATTTATAAAGAATGACAATCTATTGTTGCCTTCGTATATTTATAAAGGATTGCTGCTAAGAGAAAGAAAATTGTAACTTAAGAGGATACCCAGAACAATGAGTGCAAGTTCCAAAATCGGGCTTGTAGCTCAAATTAGGTATGAGTTTTCTCATCATTGGAGCTAGCTGAGAATGGGCTGCAGCATAAAGAAATACGTTTAATTACCAAAAGTGTTCAAATAGAGGTCAGATGTCCACCTGTTTGGTTGTGAGGGGATTTCTGCATTAAGTTATCATAGAATCAGGCAATAGCTTAACTCCGTTCCAAAATAAGGTCTGAATTTCTAAAATTTACAACAGTGGAATTCTTACTTCTGCATAAAATACTCTTACAATGGGAAATATCACTTCATTATATATTAATTCTTTCTGTTAAATATAAGACAAAAATGTGCAGACTTAAGAGAATTAAACTGTATCTTGAAAATATAAATAAATAAATAAATATAATTATACAATTGTTTTGGATATTTATAACTTAATTGCCTGATATTAATATACTTACATGTATACGTGCACATTTATTTACATAATGTTTTAGGTTTATAAATTAATACTTGTACCAGGAATATGTAAGGAAGGTTCAATTGTGTTCCTAAATAGGAGTATGACTTGAGAAAGGATTCCCCCCCCCACTTTGGTGAGAATGTAAGAATTAAATAGCAAAATTACCACTATACAATGATTTATGATGAAGTTTTTCATCGAAAGAAAATTGATTTTCTCATTTTTGAAACCTTAAGTTTACAGAAAATTCTGTTTTTCTGTTTTCTTTTTTCCTGAAATGACTTTACTTCCTTTTCTCACTAAAAAACGAATCCATCAGGTTCAGAAAAATCACAGAAGGTACATACTGTATGTATCTATAAATGTGTATAGTTCTATCTCCTTGGCTTGGTATATGGAAGAAGGTAACTTATTCCTATAATAGATAGAAAACCGATAATAAATAAACCCCTAGCCTCTCCTGCAATTTGAGCTAGTATAAAGCCTAGTCTTAAAGGTCCCAGAAGCCACAACAAGCTGAAATCAAAGATACACACAATTAGTAGTATTGAAGAATTTTGGTTTCATGCCTAGGACACGATGAAAAATTGTTACGGCTTTTTATCCTCACCCTCTATTCATTCTGCCCAGGAGGAGCTCTGACTACATCTAAAAGATATCCTTCATTTACAGAAATTTCATAAAGAGTCAGAGTGTTATGTTTCACATCACATTAGCTTGCTTTAGTGACTTTTTAGTCCAACCCCTTGCCTTTGCTTAACTACACTGCTTCTGAGTCCACTGGGAAGTCTGGATGTCACTCGATAATGTTCCAACTAAAGTGGCTGTAGGTGAAGATTGACAGCTCATCAATGGATGTTGTGCACAGCCAGTGGAAATGCTACGAGAAGTTTGCCTTCATAAATGAGCTCTTTATATTTGGTCCAAAAATGAATAATCATCTTAATTTATCAGTAGCCTTACATCACAGTTTTGGGAGAATTTGACATTTGGTGACTTAATCAAGTTTTACTTTTCACTTTTTATTTTTATTTTTTTTGTAAAAGCAAAACCTAACAGAAGGAATCTTTAAAATGTATGACGGGGCCTTTCCTCTGTCTAGGTTGTCGAACGGACCCTAGATTCTTCGTACAATTTGCTATTTACTAAGTTCCACTGAGAAACCTGTAAGATCACCAGTCATTTACTAAATATTTCAGGAGTTCAAGAGAAGACTAGGCTATAAAAACAACAGCAGACTACTAATGGGCTCCATGCTTATCATTCCAGACTAAGTATGTTGGCAATATGCAACCAACGGAGATAACTCTCTTGGCAAGTAGTAACATGCAAACATACACTGTGGTTTCAATGCATGTTTCATTCTTCACCTCTGTCACTAACTTCAGTGTTTCCAAAATGCTATTTCCCAAGGAACTAATGGAGGTAAACAATTTTTCCACTCTCTTTGTGCAATATCACAAAAGCCTTTAGTGAATTTTATTACTGCCTATTGGTACTTTTAATTATCCCCACCTTAAGTAGCCTCATTTTCTATTTTGGTATCATTGTTATGAATTGAAAAAATATATTCATTTTTGTCAATATTCATAAGTGTATCTCTACCCATTTTTCAGCTTATAGCAAATAGAACAGATTGACTTAGGATGACATTGGTGTTTTATTGGATGGTTGCTCCCCTATCTTTGTCATTTTGTGGCACTCTTGCTGCTCAACAATCACCCTTACCTCATATTTCCAGGATTTCCAGGTCTGCCAGGGCTGGCAAAGAAAGCATTAAGAGAGCCAATGAAGTTCTATCAGCCACCAGGGGATGCCCTGGGCAAAACTGACATGCTGAAATCATTTGGTTTCTCCTTTTCCACTGTTAAATATGTCTCTCAACTCTGTCCAAAGCAGAACCTTCTTGGACCTGCTCATAGTATTTCACAATGCCCGTGACAGACTTTGCTCACCTATAGATTGAAGCATCCTTAGGTCTCATTTTCTCAAGACTTCTGTTTTTACAAGGTTCCCATCTTCAAGCCAAAATCTTAACGCCCTTTTCAAGAGGTATTATCAACTATCCCACATTCATTTGTTCAAGGGAACTTTCTAGATACCATGCTTTAATCTATAAAACAAACTCTACTTGAATCAATGAAAACGACATAACAGGGAGATATTGTTTTGCGGGCAGGTAGGTGGCAAGGTTAATGTATTATGTACATCTATAACAAAGCTACCATTTTGGACTGCACCCTGTTAGCCAGGCACTGTACTAGGCTACACTAAATGCACTATTGCATTCAATTCACACAATAACCTTTGTAAAGGTTGATCTGTGGATGTTCTTATCTTGTCAATGTACATATTATGACAAAGAGAAGATAAGTCCTTTTCTCGGGGTCACTCAGCTGATAGGTGGAACTGCAAGATTTTACCTTAGATCTGCTTGATCCCAAAGAAAAGTCTCTGTTTGGGAGTCTCCCTAGTACATTGCTGTGGCAGATGCTGTTGGCCATTTGTCAAGAGTAGTTCGTCTTCCCCATCCAGATACAGTATATTCCCCAGCCTCCCCGGAAGTCATGTATTTACATGGAACTGAGTACTTGCCAATGAAATGACAGGTTCCACCTCTTGGCCAGATGCAACAATGCCTCCCATCAATGATCTTCTTATGCTTTTTCCCCTCTGTCAACTTGATGTTGACATGTAAATCACCTCTGAAAGTCAAATGTTAAACATAGAAGAACTTCTCTTAGCAGAACTTGTTGAATGACTATGTGGTGGAGAATCTACCTGTACACCCATCAGCCCTACACCACCCAACTGGAACTGCCTGGAACTCCAGGATGATTAAAATATTGTTTTTATTGTATTTCAGTCCTTATACATTTTTTAAGGTTTATTTATTACAGCAGTTAACATGCTCTAACTAAAATAGGCCCATTTACAATTGCAACCTCAAAAGACTTTCCTAAAGAAATAAACCCTAGCCTCAATTATGGCGATAACAAAGTTTTCCAAAATTTGATAATGGGAAATAAAAAAAAAAAAATCGACTGCATGTTCTAAATATAACATCTAAAATTTCTAATTTACAATGAGAAAATTCATTTGGGTTATGTTTTAAATTCACTCTCATTCAAACATTATTATTCTCCTTCCTGGGAATAATTTACTAACCATTTGGTCATCATGAAAATCCAAGGCAATGAGACCTCAGATGTATTAATAAAACTAGACCATCATCTTGCCCATTTATAGCTTCCTATTAATATTACATATTTACAGTGGTTTTTAAAATGTGAATTTTAGAAACTTAGATTTAATTTATAGACCATTAATATTCATTTGAAGTTAGAGTTTAAAGAAGACATTTACTACGTCTGCCCTTATTATATTAAATGCTTCTATGTACTTCCAGTTGTTTATTTCATGTATTTGCATAATTCTCTCTATGTTTACCCTATTCCATGTCTCATTCAAGCACTGGAAAATTAATAAAAATAAAGAATCATTGTACTTGAGCAAATGTAGTAGCATGAATCAAGACATACAGAAAACTCTATTCAAAAACTGTACAAATCAGCTTTAGAAAATGAAACTGCATTTGGACTCATAGTTTAATCCCATAATTAATATTCTCCTAGTGGTTATATTTTGGCTTTGGGATACACTGTCCAGTAGAAGAGGGACTGAGTTAAATTTAAGTTAAGTTCAGGTGGCCTTAGATGTCAACTTCCAAACCAAGAGTGACTATCAATTTGTATAATATGGGTACATTGGTATATTACAAACCCTTCAGGTGTGCTGCCAAATTTTAAGTATGTAAAAGTTACTTTTGTTGCAACTGAATATACATACAAAAATGGCAATATCTGTTATATGTAGTTTCTTGAGCTATCTAATGCAGTATAGAATAGGATTCCTCAGATTTCTCATTAATTGATATGTAATCTAATAAACAGTCAGGGCAAAATTATTGTACTGTTTTAATTTTCTTTTATCACAGAGTTTGGAAAAAACTTCAAAGCTGTGGTTACTTCTCATGGAGGACAGGGGAGAAAGGCAGGGGAAATGAGAGAGAGAAACAGATTTACACAAGTTATAATGATGTTTTAGGATTGACTGTAGGTTTATAGGTATTCATTATATTACAAAATAAACAAAACAACAAACAAATAGAGGTGAGATATGCAAAGGACCAATACTGATAATGAATCATGACGATAAATTCATTCTGTTCACCTAAGTTCCTAACAACCATCATCACTATCTACCCAACCACCCCCCACCAAAAAACCTTAAGCTTGTACAACAGAAAGGTCATGAAGGTCATACATTTACTCTTTACTGGTACTTGTGAGCATCTTTGACTTGGAGGTGTTTGTGAGAGTCAAGGAAAAATAGTAGGCAGTTATACAGACTCTTTTCCGCAGTGTGAAGGTCAACTCAGTGAATGACCATCGAAGCTTTTATACATACTATGTGACAGTCTTATATACTAGTGGTAATTGTGTGTTAATTACAGCTGTCTGGTGGTTTGGGGTCTTTTAATACCTTTAAAATAGGCTGCCAAAAATTCTACTATTTTAAAGCGTGCTCACAGATAAAGAGTTGGGAAATTATTTGTCTAGAGGACACTGGAAAAAATGGAATAGTTTAGTAAAATATTCCTTCAAAATGCTGTAATGAACTCCAGAGGTGTCCTAAAAGATCTGGGACAAATTGTTGTTTGGCTGGAGACTATTAGATGCCCATCCAAATCTAAAAATCAGAATGAATCCAGAGATAATTGTCTAGAGTTATTTAAACTTAAGAAACAGTACAGTTCAGAGACTTTATATCTAGACTGCCTGGATTCAAAAACAAGCTCAGCCACTCACTCACTGTGACTGGAGCAAGACACCAATACCCCGTCTGGCTTAGTTTCTTCCTCTGAAAAATGGGGATAATCAAGATATGTCTATTACGGTGTTACTGTGAAATTTAAATTAATATACGCAAAATTCTTGAAATAGGATTAATGCCTCATACATAGCAAGGCTTCCTAATTGTTAGATATCAGAGAGCTCCAAGAAAAGGTGGTTTTAATTCTTTAAATGTGGCAGATATTTAGATAGAACTGGTTCACAATATCTACTTAAGCCATAACAGGACCAGACCAAGAAGTCCAATATGTATTTTATTTTTCACTTAATGACATGAGTGTTTTTTTGTGTGTTTTATTTTACAAAATGACTTCTTGAAATAAGTTTCTAAAACATCCTTAATTTGTGACTTATATTCCTCAATCCACAGAGAAAGGAAAAGTTAAGAATTTTTTTTAAGTTCTTATCATAATAACCTCTTTCCAAATTTTAACCAAATAAGAATGTTACAAAATGGGTGATACATAAAAATAAAAAATAAAATGATGTTGTTTTTTAATCTGTTTTCAATTGAAAATAACTGTATATTATTCTATTTTAATAATGGAATAAATATTATTTATTCATATTGGTATAGCATTGCTTATTTAACCAGTCAATCCCATAATTAAAGAAAAAAATCTTTATAAAATTTTATCCTATTATTTAAAAACAAAACAAAACATAACTGTCCTCCCCTCCTCCCTTTTTTTTTAACAGATATCAAAATATTTTCCTGAAATAAAGCTCTAAAAACCAAAATGGCTTAAGACATTTTTAAAAACTAGATTGCTACATTGTGTTCCAAATGGATTGGATTTTACTAGGTTGCACTCACACCGGCACTTAGGAGACTGCCTTCTTTCCTATATCCTGTCAATATAGTAAGTCTTTTTAAATTCAGCCAATCTTATATCCAAAGAATATGGCAAAGTGTTGCCTCCATTTGGATACATGTGATTAAATATTAATGTTTATCAAATTTTCTATTTTTTTTTTTATGAACAGCATAATCATACTTTGCTCATTTCTCTGTCAGGGTATCTATTTTTCTTATTGATTTTACAGAGTATTTAATCCATTAAGAATATGAACCATTTGTCAAATGTTTCAATTAATTTTTCCAGTTAGTCCTTTTATTTTATTGTTGTTTATGATGGTTACAGTGTTATTTTAAAATGAAGAAAACTGGCAATTTTACTTACCAATATTAGGAATATGAAATATCACTATAATGTTACTTCATACAGCCCGATCTTCAAAAACATTTTTGAAGAATATTACATAACAAGGAGAAATGTTCACACTAATAATATGTAAAATGAACAATCAAAACTAAAATTCTTTCTATATATTATGATCTTAAAGTTAAAAATCAATGCAGATTTAAAACAACAAAAATAAATAGAAAAATACTAGATGTTCTTATCTCTGGTTGAAGGAGTTATGGGTGATTTTTGTTGTTCTTTTTATTTTCTTCCGCCCTCTGGAAAACACACGTGTTTTTTAAAATGAGGAAAATGTATTAGTAAAACCAAACTTTATCAGTGACACCTTACACCAAACTCCAACATAAGAAACATTGATGCCATCTAAGGATTTCTATACCTCTCTGTAAACATAATAAAATTCTACATCTATACAAGATAAATACTTCATCTTAATAAACATATTTATCCAAATTCCAACATCATCATTGTGGTGTTAATTAAACTTTATTATGACAATAAGAGTGGCAAGACTGCAGGGCGAAATGTTGATTTAAAAATGGAGCTAACATGCTCTACTGAAAGATTTACTTATAGACAGAGCTAATTAGTTCAATTACATTTACATGGTTTTTTTATTATTAAAAATAGCATATTTAAAAGACAATGCATTTAAAAGAAGAAGAATTTTTCATGTCTGTGCAGTTTGATCAATTTGTGACAACGGTGTAAGGAAAACATTTAATAAGGAAACTCATGTAAAAGAAAGTGGTTACACAAAACCATTGATTCTAATTCCAGACTAACCAAGGTTTAGAAGACCAAAGCTTGAACATTAAGGTATTAGTGTATAAATATGAATGTTTCCTAAAAACATCTTCTATTTCAAGTTGTATCTGAGAATATTCATCTTGTTCATTCCAAATTTCCTATAAAGATGGGTATTACTTACTAATCCTAAATATAAGAAGAAAAAATGAGTATAATTTCTAAGCATAGAAAGAAAAGATATGAGGCAAATATTTAATTGTTCAATTATAATTAGCTCACAGTGAAACTGAAATATAGAAATATATATACATATATGTATGTCTGTGTTATATAGATGTGTGTGTGTGTCTGTGTGTGTATGTGTATAAAGAGGTCACTTATTTTATTTAACACTTGTTTATGATGGAATGTGATTCTGTACAATAGTGACCAGTGAAAATTCTTTCAATATATTCACCTTCAATTTAAGAGCTGCTAATAGTAAGTCTCGCCTTTTCTGCTTTACGACAAAGTGATTGAAAAGGTTACAGAAATGCAGATTTTATGTTTCCACTTATTAATTTAATAGATATTTACTGAGAACTGATTAGGCTTCAGTCATTACACTAGAAGCAGCAACCGCAACACAAAACAGAGCTGGTTCCTACCAAGGGAACTTTCAGGGCAGAGAGACAAGGACAGAAACACAAGTTAACATAGCAGAACATAGCATACAGTGTGATGAACATTATGATAGCAAGAGTTCACGGTGCTTTAAAAGCCTATAGTCTAGGAGGCAGAGAAAGACTTTCAAGGAAGTGAATGGTATGCTTCCTTAGGCAGACTGAAAGGACTGTGACCCAGGCAGCGGGAAGCATCCATGAAAGGACCTTGAAAAAGTTAATTACGGCTGAGGATAATGGTGGCAAGGTATGTTGTTGGAAAAATGGCAAAATCCTTTAAGTCTTTGCAGGAGTTTGGACTTTCTCCTAAGAGCAAAATAGGAAACTTGAAAGATTTTAAGGTGGGAAGAAACATGATTATATTTGTATTTCAAATCATTCTTGCAACTGTGTGAAAGAGCATTTGGCTGGGAGTTGGCCAGAAAGCTACTGCAATTGTGTAGTGACCTAGATATAGGGTGATGCTGAAGCACCTAGAAAAGCAGCTGAACTCGGGAAACATTTAGGAAGATAAATCAGTAGGACTTGGTGATTGATTGAAGGTGATACTGAAAGACAAGGAGAATTCAAGAATGACAGACTGCCAGATTTGGGGCCCCAAATCTTCATTTTTGTAAAATATAAATAACTTCAAATCAATAGTCATTAAAGATCACTTAATTCCCTAAGACTTCCCTTGATTAAATGTAATATAATTCCTTTTAGTTAGTCAATAAGGAGAATTACTGTCCAAATTTCACATTAATTATTTTTCTTATTATGTGTTTTAGTATACATCTAATTAGGTAATAAGTTACATTAAACAAAAAAAAGATTACTTTAAAATAAGACATGATATGCATTGTATTTATTTGTTAAATGTTTATTTTTTAATTACATGTAATATTTAAAGGCTATATCTGAGTTCAAATGATGTTACTTTTAACCAAACCACGGATTGAATCTCTGAAGCTCAAGCTGAAGAGTGAGAATATAGAGCAAACAAAAATAAAATTATACAAACCCACTGTTACCTGATTACCTGTGTAAGTACAACACAGTTCCAACTGCCTTGTTATTTGAACAATAATTATTCACCTACACTCTGTCTCCAAACTTGAACAAAAAGATAAAACTTTTAAAAGATAAGCTGGCTATTAATATGCTTGGGTATAGAGATAACAATTTTTTGTTAATATTATTAGCAGAATCATTTCAAAATTAATATTTGGATGTGCATAGAACGACCTAATAGACGACCTCTTGTATTGGTAGCTCAATAAATGTTAGCTGAATTTAAAGTAGGTAATTGAGTTGCTAGAGAAAGTTATGCTTTGGTTCATAAAAATACAGCATTTCACATCAACTTAAACTAGCTATAAAAGAGTATTCGTCTGGTGAGCATTCATCTTAAAAATTAACCACAGATTTCAGTATTTACCCAATGTCTTCAGACTCATTCCAGCTTTCACTAGACAGAGGATCTCAGGATTAGACATGAATCCCAGTCACAGTTCTACCATTATTAGCTGTGCAATCTTGGATAAGACTTAACCAGCAATTTAGTCATACTTTTTTCATTTATAAAATGCTGTGCCTTCCTCACAGCATTATTGCAAGGATCAAAAAGATAATATATATTAAAAAAATAAAACCCAATGTAAATATGAGAAATACTGGGGGTGCCAAAAACATGTATAAACATTTCAAGATATGTTATCTCTTACTAAAATAAATGTCATACCAAAAACAATTCGTTAACAACAGCTCATTAATTTTGCTTCCTGATGTGTTTTGTTTTCTGCAACTGTTATTTTATAGCAACATATAATATACTTTGGTATAAATAGTCCTCATGTGCTAAGAAATGCCACGGCTAAAGGACATGTCGTTTTTTTCAGTTCAGAAGAGAGGTTTATAAATTAGAAACTGTGTATGAATTACATCTATTGTTTCATTTATTGACTTTGTAAGACAATTATTTTACCTATAGTTAGAATTAATTGACCCCCAATAAAGTCAAATTTCAGAACACAACAGTGGTGCACTTAGTTTTTATTGTTGTGCTTGCTAAAATAGATCAAACAGATTTTTTTTAAATAGATCAAACAGATTTTTTTTAAGATCTTAGAAAAAAATTTTAGTTCTGTTAAATTTACTTATCTCCCAGGCTTTATTTGTTTGGCTACAAAAAACACACACACACACACACACACACAAAAAAAAAAAAAAACAGTTCAATGAAAATGTGCTGTTTGGATCCTCAGAAATTTGGGAAGTTCCCTCAACTTAAAAGCAAATAGTGCAGCTTTCATATTCACTCATTTCTATGGAAAACAGTATGGAGGTTCCTCAAATAATTAAAACTAAAACTACATAGGCTCCAGGAATCTCACTTGTAGGTATTTATCCAATGAAAATCTCAAAGTGATACCTGCACCCCCATGTTCAATGCAGCACTACTTACAATTGGCCCAAAAGTGGAAACAACCAAATATTCATCAATAGAAGAAAGGATTAAAAAAAAAGTAGTATATACATCCAATGAAAAATTATTCACTCAAAAAAAGAGGAAATTCTACCGTACGCAACAACATGAATGAATCTAGAGGACATTACGTTAAGTGACATAAGCCAGTCACAGAAAGACAAATACTGCATGATTCCATTTTTTTATGAGGTATCTAAAATACTCAAACTCATAGAAGTAGAGAGCAGATTGGTGGTTGCCAGGCGCTGGAGGAAAAGGGAAATAGAAGTTACTAAGCAATGGGTATAAAGTTTTAGTTATAAAAGATGAACAAGTTCTAGAGATCTGCTGTACACCTTTGCGGTTGCAGTTACAATACCGTAGGGCACACTTAAACATCTATTAAGAGGTCAGATCTCATGTGAAGCATGCTTACCACAATAAAATACAATTTTAAAAGTCAAATCTGAATTTGAGTTATTTCTTATCCATTTCCCTTAGGCAAGTCTGCTAGTCATCTCTGTTCCTGACATCTTGATGGAGTTCAAGTAGACAGTTTAAGCTTTAATAGACTGACATTTTTAGATGGTTTGGAACTACTGAACAGGAGCCATCATTGGTTAACCCTTTTATCATAATAGGTTTCAGAGTCTAAAGAGTTAAAATTCAACACTCACACAAGTCATGAGAGAGGAGAGAAAAGTAGAATCATAAAGTAGAATTGAAAAATAGCATACACCATCAATTTCAGCAGAAACTCAAGGACAATAATTGACGCAGCAAGTTAATGGCCGAGTTAAGACAATTAGGTTGGTGCACAAGTAATTGTGGTTTTTGCAATTATTTTTGACTGCAATTACTTTTGCACCAACCTAATAGAATTAAATACTTTCTCAGGTTATCCTTTCTTCCTCTTCTTCACTCAATACTCAGTAAAGTATCGATATATACCTAGGTCAAATTCTGTTAATCACACCTGAACCACAAGCAGAAATACCATATTTTGCTATATATATATGTGTGTGTGTGTATATATATGTGTGTGTGTGTGTGTGTATGTGTATATATATATATATATATATATGTGTGTGTATATATATATATGTGTGTGTGTGCATATATACATATATATTTTTTTTGCCCAAATTTGTGAGGGAAAAATAAGAATGTGCATTATACATGGGTAGTACTAATTCTGTATCAATATAAATGTTTTTAATTATTTTATTTATGCTTATGAGTTAAAAGTGTAACTCTAGAAATCAATGGTATCCATACCCTAGAATACGATAATCAGTTTTGTTGAATTTATGGCGAACTTGCAATGACGAAGAGTTCTTGGCCTTCTATGAATGCGTAAATATTGTAAATTTGTTACCGGTACATAAAATTTCTTGTACCTTATATCTGTTCTTGTGTTTTGCAGTTATTTGTTACATAAAATTTCTTGCACAGTATTTCAAAAAGTAAATGCTAAATTTCCTTTATAATACAAAAAATGACTACTAAATGTAAACAAATAAAATATTAAATTAAAAACTTAAAAAATGAAAGATTTTTTCCCCTGCAAGTTTGGGCCAAAAACAGGAGTGTACATTATACATGGCAAAATACAGTAATCATTCCTTCCTCTGTTGCCTAATTACTGATTCACTTATTTATCTTTCATTTAACAAAACTTTTGGAGCAAACTATATGCAAAACACATAGTGCAATGAAAAAACAAAACAAAACAAAACCGAAGAATCACTTTTATCATGGAGCTGGTAGTCGTATAGGGGAAGACTGGTAATAAAGCTAAAACAACAAAAAAGTAAACTATATTATATGTTAATTATAGTATGTTAGATGCTGAAAAATAGAAGAAAATTAGCAGGGAAGGGAGAACATGTGCTTTCGGAGATGGCGTGCGCAATTTTATATATAGGACAGTCTGTAAAGGCCACAGTTGGAAGAATAACATTTCATCAAAAATCTGAAGGAGGTTGAGGCTATGTTCTCATAATTAATTGTGCTATTCTATATCCTGCTATATGCCAAGATCTTGAAGGTTAAGGACTATACCTTAATAATTTTGTATGCCAAGATCTTGAAGGTTAAGGACTATACCTTAATAATTTTGTATGTAGGTCAGGAACTGCTGCATGGAAATAACTTACTACGTTATGTTGAATGAAGAATCTCCAGTTTCTTATGCTAAAGTCCAGTTGTCTTTCCACTACACTGGGCTTTCTACTTCAGAAAATTCTTGAGATTGAATGTGATACTGATGTAAACCAGCGGCACACAGAGCTTCCTTCATGCTCATTGCATGACAATTAAATGTAATTTAATTGGGGTATGACTTTCCACATGTTATAGCCCAATACGTTCAGAGTACTGAAGAAAACAGAATCCTAAGAATATTGAGGAAGAAGCCCAAGGCCACTCGCAGTGTGAACTGATGGACTCCCTAAATCTACGTTTTCACAACATAAAATAATGAAGTTCTAAATAAATATGTTTTTTCAGTTTCTATCTACCCTAATCCTGTTTTTGTTCCAGATCTCAAGCTTAGTTTAAGTATCTCACAAACTGACTAACTTTATATATTTAGCACAATTGTCACTGGTAGAAGTCTGAGCAGTTTCACACCTTTGCACCTGTGGCTACAGACTAAGGTTGAGATGTTTTGCCTTCAAATACCTGCCTGCCTCATTTACCTTTGTACCTCATGTTCTGGTAAGTCACTATACAAAGAACTCCCTGAGAGTCAAAGGAAACTACAAAAGTAGATTTACTTTGGACTGAAAATACGACCGCAGACCTGGAACTAGCATGACCAGTCAGTCTGGCAGGATGAAATGGCCAATTTCTTGGTGCAAAATGGGAACAGCATATATAGCTGAAAGCCACATTAGGGACAAAATTACTACTACTTATGTGTTGTTGCAAAGTGCAGATAAAAGATGATTACATATATTATAGTTATCTAGTTTTCATTATAAGGACTAAATGATCGAAGATTATAGAAAAGCCAGACTGAATGAAGAGTACAGGACAGGTACATTAACGAAAAATTTACCTTTGTTGCTCACTTGTTAAAAACCTTTCAGAGACTCATCGCAGTCTGGGGACTGACTCTGGTTTGTCATTTAGGATAATGTTTTTGTGAGTGCATTGATTATTGGTTCTAAAAATACCAATACTTGCATTATGAGTCCTTTAGCAATTCTCCCTTACCAAGAAAAAGTCCAAACTCCTTAGTATGAGACACAAAGTTCTTTGCGGTTGGGCCCTTCTCTCTCCACATATTCCACACCCACCCATTTTCAGCTCCCTGCAGTTTCCTGAACATGCCATGTTTTCAACGTCTACTCTAGTCTCTTTGCATGTATTCCTTTCTCTGGACAAATACTCTCTCCCTCACCTCTCAATAGGGCACATTCCCTTAAAATAGTTACCTTCATTTGGAAGCCGTCCCTAAACCCCACTGTCCATTCCCCCTGAGTTAGCACCTCTTCCCCGTCTAAGTCCTATTATTGTTGAGCTTATCACGCTGTATTGAAAGATTGTTTATGTATTTGTCTCCCACACTGGACTAAAACTTCTAAGGAAAGTGTCTTTTTCATGTTTGGAAAAGCAAAAATATTGAGCTGAATATAAAACAAAAATAACTAACATTTACTGAGTGCTTAATAATTGTCAGGCACTCTTCCAAGGTTAGGAAACTGAGACACAGAGAGATAAGTAACTTGTCCAAGATTACAAAGTTAGTAATTGACAAAGACAGGACTTGAACTCAAGCATTCTGATTTTAAAGTTCATAATCTTCAGCACTATTGTATAAATACTTATTGAATATATGTATATATTTATGTTTTTAAGTTAATAAAGAGACATAAATATGTACATATGCATACATATACTGTTCAAATATATATACATGTGTATTTACTTACGTATATCCGTGGGGGAAAAAACACTTTTAAGATGAACTCTGAACAGCAGTACAAAGTAAGTTATTTCAGTGAATTAGAAGTTGTGACAAAATACCAAATAATAACCTAGAATTTGTCTTCCTTCCAACTAATATATCACAGTAAACTACACATTTATCACCATGATAAGTGATGTATTTATCACTACTAAATAACTTAGCAAAAATTTGAAACTTTATGCATAAGACCCTACTTACAAGATTCGGTCTGCAATTTTTTTTAATTCAATATTTTCTATACTAGTGGTTGCCAACATTGCTGCACACGAGAATCACCTAAGAAGCTTTTAAAAAAAAAAAAAAAAAAAAAAAAAACCTGATGGTTGGACCACCAACATTCTCCATCCACCTCTAGCAAGATGTTCTGATACCTGAGTATTATGGTTTTTTAAAAGCTCCCAGATAATTGTAATATGCAGCAAAGTTTGAGAACCACAATTCTACAGAACTTTACCTGAATTTAGTGTAAAATTTTAGTGGAATTTCTTCCATAACCCATTTAAAAGCAATTCTGATAAATGAAATCATCCCCAATGATCATCAACTCAATAATGCCAGACTCAACTTATAGTTTCTGGTACCAAATGTATTACCTGCCTACTGAATTCTTCAAATAGAATTTCTCTCATTTTGGCTAATTCTCTTTACAGATAATAAAAATAATGTCTTCACGAAATCATCTTTTCAAGGACATAGTTAAATGTACTTCTTAATCACACAACTTAAGTATGCAAAATTATGCTTCATTTTCATAAAGTATCAATTTCCATAGCTTAAAGTGGAAAAGCAGGTAGTTTGGACAGGCAACAGGTTATGTAGAAGAAGAGAAGTTGAAAAAAGGGCAACAAGACATAGAAACACAAATGTAACAGGATTGTGTCACACCATACACTCCCTTCCATAGTCTACCTGTCCATCCTAATCCTTGTTTATGATCTTAAATGCTGCCTCAAGTTAAAAATAGTAAGTAAACAATACTGATGTTTATGTTTAAGTGGAGATACGGTCTTACGAAAGCCAATTCTCTACCTATTTAAATATGAATACATTTACATGGATCTCAATATTCTACATCTAGTAGTCATTAACAGTGTTCACAGATTTTTTTTTATTCTTTTCTTTTGGACCCATATTAGAACTGCATTTCCACACACGAATGAACTCGGGGCCATTGGGCTTGATTTGATCAGAGAAATGTAAGGGTAAATATCACGTGTCACTCCTAAGCAGAAGTTTCAAGAGCCAGTAGAACTTCAACATGTTCTCTTTTCCTTGTGACACAACAAATGACAAAGTTCTAGACTGTGACACTCCACTAGCCTAGGTCTAGAAGTAAGTACAGGGATGATGTGAAGAAGAACAACTAGTCATTCCTCACTGGACCTTTAACAGGAGTGAGAAATAAATCCTTGATGTTTCAAAATCCTTGACAGCTGCAAATTATTTTTTACTGCAGTGTCACCTAGCCCATCCATAATGAAATTCTATATTTACATATAAATATGTATTTAAATAGACATCTACTTCAGAAAAATACATCACACGCATACATGTTATTTGTTAAGAGTAAGAACTGGCCGTGTCCAGCTCTGCTGCAGGTACAATGCTTGTAAAACTGTATCCAAGGTAAAAACAGTGATGACTAATCTGCAAAGCATGATGACCAGAGTTTTGTTTACCACATGCTCATGCTGAGAAGTCATTAAGCATTTTCGCTATTAAATTGGTTGAACGAGTTGTTGGCTCCACTGTGCTGACACCCTGAGTCACATTCATCAGTCTCCAACATGATGATAAATCACTGAATGATACAATGAAAATGTTGATCATTACAGTTCAGTAACCAATATATGACTAAGTCTGTGCTCTCCCAAGACATCACGTCAAACACAAATTTCAGAGCGGAATGATTCTTTAGACTAAACATCGCAGCACTCTGTAGTCTAAATGCATGTATTCTAGTTGTGGACATACACACTGAAATAAATCCAGGCTTCATCTGCAGAAAATAACACATCTAAAATAATAGACTCATAAATTGATAGATATTGAAGAAACCACATAGACTGATTAGTGATAAAACTTGAAAGAAATAACTATTTCCTTTTAACTTTCTGGGTTTTCTGCTATTTTATCGGTATAATAATAGAAAGGAGAAGAAAGATATTTTACACAGCTCTACAATATATTCACCAAAAGACCGTATCATAATAACTTTCTATTAAGAAATATACAGTAAGAATCACTGTTATTAATGATGAAAATTGTGTAATATATTTATTGATACATTGGTTTGTGTTAGGGTTAGGTTGTCAAGATTAATAATAAACACATTCTAGTGCACAAATTAATGTGTGAAATTTCATAGTGTGTGTGATTCATCACAAATGGGGAAGAGGTGGTTTTATTTTTTAAAAAAATATAATTGAGAAGGTAAATTTAAACTAAGAAAATATGAAACATATGTATGGATTTATTTTGAGGAAATTTTGTTTTATTTTCTTACTTAAGTTTTCTATCTTACTTTAGAAAATCCTGAAACACTTAATGTTTGTTTTAAATGATGTATCGGATAACTCTACAGCATGATGTGCATGTGTGGTCTCACTAAATAATTTATTCCTCTCATTTTTTCATCAAAGACTAAGAATTGCTGAAGGCAAAAATGCTGCAATTTTTTTTGGAATAATAAAATTTTGGTATATATTAGCTAAAAAATGAAAATGTGAAATTAAATGTAAATATGTATTATTAGCAGTTATATTACCTCCCACTTAATAGTTATTTCATGAAACATTAGGATATTGTTAAATTATTCTTGCATTGACTATTCATCATATAAATTTCGACACGTACACGAATATGCACCTCTATACTTATATACACATATTCATATAGTTCCTGAAAGATAATTTTTGATTAATTTTTACCTCAAAATAGTAAAGTACAGCTACACTCTATATGATCAACTTTTTAGGTTTTAAGTTAGGCAAAAGTTTTACAACTCTATTGATCATATTTATATTTAAATAAATTAGAACATTCCTGTCTTAAAATTTATAATATTAAAAAGCAATTTCAGTAAAATTATCTAAACTAATTTATTACAAAACTCTTGATTTTATAACAAAATAAACTCAAATAAAATTATTTCACATTTGAAGTAATAAAATGTTATCTGAGTAACTAGAACCCAGACCAAAGAAAGCAATTTATTATTTTTTAAATTAATTTAATGAATTCGATATAGACAAGTCTTTGCATTTATTTCTATTCTGCTAGTAGTCAAAGTTATATTATTCAGTGGCATAACCAATAAACTTAGAGGATTAAGTTAAAAGCAGTCTTTAAATGATGCCCCTTTCCAAATTTAACTACATCATTTTTATTGTATAACTGTTTTCTACCCAGAGGACGCTTATACATCTTACAAATTTCCACTATGGATATTTGTAAAACCAAAAGTTAGAAAGACACATTGACTTATATCAAGAAGGAAATTATACAAAATAGTCAACGAATGAAAAGAGAAACGTTCATTGTGATACCTACTTTGATGAGTAAGGACTGTTGAGCCCGCCCAGTGGCTCAGGTGGTTGGAGTACCTTGCTTCTAACGCCAGGGTCGCCAGTTCGATTCCCACATGGGCCAGTGAGATGCTCCCTCTACAGCTAAGATTGTGAACAAGTGAACAATGGCTGTCCCTGGAGCTGGGCTGCCGTGAGCTGCCCTGGGAGCCAGCGAGAGCTGCCATGAGCTGCTGAGAGCTGACAACCAGCAACTGACTGCCTCACCTGGTGGGGAGCGCAAGGCTCATAATACCAGCATGGGCCAGGGAGCTGTGTCCTACACAACTAGACAGAAAAACAAAAGCTTGAATCGGAGTGGGCGGGGTGAGGGGGTGGAAGGTAGAAAAGGGTTAGGAAAAAAATAAGTACTGTTGTCAGGGAAGGGGGTGTGATGGCTTCTTTCTTACCTTAGCTTGTGTTCCTAACCCTCTCTTTCAGCTTTGCTAATGCCAATTTCTAAAATCTGCCAGCTTTGGATCATAGAGAGAGGAGTAGAAAAGTTCATACTTGATGGGTAAAGGAGCTAGTTTTGGAGCTCTTGGAATTTGCCAATTGTTTAAAGTGATTTTTCTCCCCTAGGTACTTCCATGAGCTCTACTAGCTCTCCTCTCCCCTGCCCTTTGAGTCGTAATTCTCTTACCTAAAGTTCCCTTGACAAGAATGAAAGTAACAATTAGTCCCTCATTATCTTGTAGTATCTGCAGCTTCTATCCACAAAGCTCATGTTGACCCTCCAGACCATCCTGTCCGACAGGACTAAGATAAAGCCACACTAGCTCTTTCTGGTAGCCCTCATCTGGCCCATTCAAGGCTTATTCTTTTTCTTGGATCAACTGTGGGAGTCCAACACAATCATGGTCTTAGTCACTCCAAAGTCCAGGTCATTAGTTATACTGTCTCTTACATACAAGTTCATGATATCCTTCAAACTGATAAATTCTCTCTTTAGTTTTCTTAAAGACATCTTCGTGGACAAAATTATGCCCACACCCATCCCCCTGGAGGATGTGGGAATCAAAATCACAACACAGCAGAATCTATATTTGCAAATCTTCTTCAATTTCCCCTTCATTTTTGCTAAAGTGCTTAAAAATTCCAACAGTAGTTTTCTCCTTCCTTTCTTCTTTCAAATTGCTCATGATAGTCTTGTACTTTAGAATACGGTTCCTATTGTCTTCAGGTCTCAGCTGAAACCTCCATCCAAATGTATTCAATTACATATATAATTTGGAAATGAGGTAACTTTTGTTTTGCAAAGCAGCTTAAATGTATTTCTCTACCACATTAGTGCATTTAAAGAACAGATCATAAAATGTTCAGCTCCTAGTTGTCAAGTTTTGCAATCAACATCAGTCTGATGAATGGGATAATTCCTTCTGCACCATTTGTGATGCATAGATACACACTGAAGTAAGTAGTACTTTTATGGTGCTTTATAGGAGAAAAGTCCTTGCACATCTAGTCCCCCTTTATTCATGATTTCAAATGAATGGGAAAGCTAAATACCCCCAGACACATCTGGCTAGCTCATTAAAATAACTCAGAATATTAAACAGTCTCCACTGTTCTATCCCATTTACTCAACTGGATAAGCCACTTTTATCAAGCTTAATTTAATTATGATGACCATAATTAATAGCGGTTGGAAAGCATACAACTATAAAGTAGTCCTATAGTTTGTGTTCTTTGTTTGTCTTGTGCTCACTAATGGAAAGCATCTGGTTAGTTTTAAAAGACAGTAACACAAACAATATGGGTAAAGCATGGTACAGCAGAAAGGGCCCTGTGCCTGAAATCATTATCCAGTTCAGGTCTGTATTACCACTTCTCTTGCTTAGACTATTTTATAGGTATTACCAAAGTTATTTTAACAAGCATTTACTGTCATATGAACATGTACACATGTGTGTGCATTCATAGACAGCGACACAATACTCTAGTTATCTCCTGCTGATAATACTTTATTTGCAGTGCTTCTGTTCTAGAAAAAAAAAGAAATCTTCAAAATAATAAAACAGCTGTACACTCCAGGACAATTCATAGCTATCGGAATTTGTAAGCTCACTTAATCTTTCAGATTCTTAGTTTTTTTGTTTTTGTTTTGTTTTGTTTTGTTTTTCAATCTGCAAAATAGGGATGAAACAGAGTTCTTATGTGGAAAAGCTCCATGAAGTGGTACAATAGATAAGGTGTTTGTAGCATATACTCCTAAACCTACACAAATGCACACTAAAAAAATTCAAAAATAACCTAGCAATATCTCATGGGATTTTTATCTCTGAAATTTCCTGACTGCAATTAGAGATCCTTTAAATTTCAACAGTAACACGCTTTACCAGTAACTATCACCACTTAGAGTACTTCACGTAGAGGAATGTTTTGTAAAACTTCTCATTTGACAGATTCATTGCACTATTAGTGAAAGGCTATAAAAATTATATTTTCATTCTATATTCTTTTAACTAAGAACTTTAAAAAATCAAAATGATTTAATATTTGCCATTTAGCAGGCTGAATGTCTTTAGTAGGTAGAGGTGTCTCGCATACTAGAAGTTCATCTACAATTTGGAAGGTGATCTTTCTCCTAGAAATCTGAAATGCTGTAAAAACTTTATGTAGCACTGAATTGCTTCATTCCAAAAACCCAGGGCTTTCTAATATGACACATTTAAAGAAATTTCAAGGCTCCAATCTCAGTATTTTCAACACAGTTAGTAAGTTGGATACTTAAGTTTGAAATTTTTGATCCTAATAAAAATATGAAGTTTAAAAGTTCCTTCCCAGTTGGGCAATACACCGAAATTAGAAATGAGTACAGCACTTCTTTGCCCTCATTTTCGTTCTGTTTCATATGGATATGAACTACAAAGCATATTGAATTGATTTAAATCGGAACCCACAGAAGGAAGCTGGCTAAAGACATAAAGGCTCACTCATAGTCTGTCACCAGACTGGTTTGTCTAATGATGTAGTTGTTGTCACACTAAATGACTACATGCACAGATTTCTGTCTAGTTAGACATTTGGCTTGAAATAAACATTAGGAGAACTGGATCCAAGCATCAACGAGGCCAAAAGTTGCCATAAGCTCTGCCAACTTAATGCTAGTTCAACTACGAGTAACATGCTTTTTTTGTTTCACAATAAATGAGTGTTGTTATTTAAGCTATTAAACCGTATCTGAAGATGATTTCAGGAACACGTCTGATGAGAACATTATCCCACTGCAGTATGTCTGAAACCTAATTTTCCTGTCAAACATCACTTACCTACCTTCGTATCCTAGAAGTATAAGGAATGATCCAAGAACAGAGAGAGGAAATATTTTGGCTGTGTAATTTGATTCAGAAAAAAAGGCCCATGTTTAACTACTTACTTTATTTTGTAATACCTATTTCATAATTTGGTGTAGAGATTATTTCTTGTCTAAAATTAGCCATAGCCCACTTTCCTCAAGCTTCATTAAAAGCAAGACAAATCTAATGAAATGTAGCAGCATAAGTAAAAACAATTTACGTAAGGCTTTCTTTGTGTCACTCATCTTGGAATGCTGTATACTTGTATTTGCAGATTTTTCATACTGTACAGCTGAAGAGAATGGCATCTAGAAATGGTGGGAAAATATAATGGGTGATGAACACATAATGCAAGATATTATTTTAAAAAGAATTTAACACAGAGAGTTATTTGGATGGAAACACACACACACACATACACACACACACACACACACACACACGAGACTTGCCAAATTACTTGCAAACTAAAGTGATATAAACATCTAATTGACATCACGTGTATTTACTTGGAAGACTGTAGACACACTGCATATATCATTGGCGTGCGTTGATATTCTAGGACAAAATAAAGAGAATATACCTAGCTAAATATGAACATCAATGGCTGGTTAAATAGCACCCCACCAATATTTTCTAAACATTTTCTGATGGTGTTTATCTTCCTCTTTGAAGTAATAATCTAAGTGTTAGTTTTCTGTACTGATATCAAATACAGATGTGGCTCTTTATGTAGCAATATGCAAGAATTGTTTTCCATTCAACTTATGATATTATCCTTGGGATCATGGCAAGCTACAAAATTTGTGGGGCCCAGTGCAAAATAAAAATGTTGGATCGATTATTCAAATTAAGAATTTCAAGATGGCGACAACAAAGCATGGGTTCCTTTTAAGCACAGTACCCTGTGTAACTACACAGATTGCAGACTCATGAAGCCAGCCACACACATGGGTACATCACCAAAACTTTCTATACACTTGCCTTTGTATTGCTAATAGGACTGCAGAAGACATAGAGGGTAGTTACTAACACATCATTCCTTGTCAACTCAATCAATGAAAAGTTACCCTCACCCTTGGGTCCACCCATACTTATTTATCTGCCACATCAAAATGAATGGGCTGCTGAAAACATGGCAGAGAGGATACGAAGTGGAGGGAATTAAGACACACATCAAGCCCTCTAGTTTCCTGTCTTTGATAGAAATGCACAATACTGTTTACAGAATCCTTTCATTCCTTCACTAGAGGTCTGGCTCGCACCACAGGAGACTTGTGAAAAATACATAATCCTGAGGAAAAAGATTTAGAAATATTTGCTCATTTTCAGGATCTTTTCTTCCTACATTCAAAAAGATAATGGATATCTATAATATCTGAATTAAAACTCTTCAACTTCAAACTGCCTCTTTCTTGAATCATTCAAACTCACATAATGCAGTCACATAAAATATGAATAAAGCCTTTGAAGCCATAACAAGATTAAATTAACTGATCTATGTATATAACCTTTGTGGAAAAACCCAAATTCAACTCTTACATCATTATTAGCAATGCGGTATATTGCTGACATGTATTTGTAGTTTGAGGTCACTACAGAAATTGGGCAAGGAAATTTCTCCTTCAATGCAGTCTCCAGGAACAGCTCAGCAATAAGGATCCCTTTACCTTTCATTTATTGGCAGGTTTTTTCAGTGTTTCCAAGCTTGACTAATCTACAAGATAATATCAGCATATTTAAATCCTTAATTTCAGTAAATCCAACTTTATTTGGTGAATGAGGAGGTTTTCCACTTCCTTTCATCCAAACTATCATGATAGGTCTTTGATAAGATAGTATCATAAATTGATTCACTACAGTGAATATGCTTCTAAGAAAAACTAAAGAAGGGGAAAAAAGATTTATACTTTTAAAAAATTCTCAAAAATTAGCCTTCAAGATAGAAAGATCAGGAACTTTTATCTTCCTATTTTTTGAATTATACAATCTGTCCAATTTAAAAGTTCATTTGAGGTTTATCGTGTGCATTTCTAGTTACAACAAATGTTAGATAGATATTTAATTTTTTATTTATTCCATACTTTTTAGCCATAAGAATTTGTGGCAAATAAATCAATACCTATCGATTTCTTAGACAAAAAAGGCAGGGCTGCCTATTAGTTCACTTACTCTTACACTGACTAAATTAACAAAATAAGAACTCAATAAATATATGAAAATCAGAAAAAATGAAAGTAATGGCCATATGATGCTTAATAACTGGGTAACCACGGCTAAGCAATATTCAAATTTTAATAGTTCTCAATGAAAATTATTGTTTCCCTCTATGAAAACTGATCAATCACTTCATCAGTATCCACTTGTTACAATGGATCTTTCCTATGCATTAATTTTTCTTAATGACACAAAAAATGAGATATACTTCAATCTCCTCTAAGAGGAAAGAATGATGATAAATTCCATTATCTTATTATTAAATGTAAATACCAATGGTATGTATGAAATGCTTATTAATGTGGTATAATTTAATTGCTGGTATTTTCCATTCTAATTCACTCAATAACATTTTCAAGTGTTCTCTAAATGTAGTAATTACAATATAATGCTTAAATACATCATTTAGAGGAGTTTAGAGAGTATTATTTAGAGTAGTCCAAATCAGTGTATTTTCCACCAGTCAAGAGGTTAAATTTTCACACTAATTCATATAATAGTAATTTTCTATCAGTAGAGCCTGCCTTTGCTAAAAAAATAAAATTCACATCTATCTATAATAGAAGTTCACAAAGTAAAAAAACTTTGGTTCATTTCAACTGTTAAAGCATTAAGAAAACAAAAAAAAATTAGGAAAGAAGAAGGAATTAAATATTCTTTTCAAAAATACTAAGTAACTTGAGAAACATTTTTTTCACACAAGTATGCCTCCCTTGGATTGCTAATTAAATAATTAGAAATGGTTTCGTCTTTAAGAAACATAAATGACTTAACACACAAACTTCATAAAAACAAACTATTTAGAGTAGATTTTAATGTGAGGCATGCATTATCAAGACAACTGGCATTTCTGAACTGTTGTAACCTTGTATTAGGTCCATAATAGTACAGTCCGATAGAAATCAGTTGATTATAATTAAGTTTATTAGATATTAAATTTCAGTGGATGTTAGAGATTCAATATGTGAATTTTAGGACGACACAAATATTCAGGCTATAACAGACATAGTATTTGTGAATTTAACGTACCATATCTATATGTGTGTATATCCAGAGGGTGACAAAAAAATGTATACACATTTTAAGAAAGGAAAAAACTGCATTAAAATTGTAATACAATGACTGACACTAGCATTCATTTGATTAACGCCATCTTTTGTGTGAACATCATACTACACATTGCTACCACAATTCAATTAAACTTCAAAAAGTAATACATAAATAACATCTCTTAAAATGTGTACATTTTTTGCTACCCCAGTATTATACACACGTGTATACTTATATACACATGTATATAAACGTGTATACACGTCTTCAATGTATAGTATTATTATATACCTTGCTTTCTAGAATTCAGAGTCCAGAGTGCTAACCATTACACTATGGGGCTTAGAATTCAAATTCCTTAATTTCATAATTTAATATTCACTAATTTTCCAATTTTCAATTTTTCACTGATTTTCCAATTTTCAATTAATAAGTTTTTGAGGATTTACTATGTGCTAGGAGTGAAATTCATGCTATTCACTTTTGCATAATTTATGTTTAAGACACCTAAATATAACAGCAAAATGTTTGGTATATAAAAAAATTATGTGCTATTCTCAGTCCACCATTATGCTCAATATAAATAAAAGTGGAATCTTAGGGTTGCACCTTAAATTTTTTCTATGCTAATACATTTATTTAAATTATTTTTTTAAATAATATTTTATTTATGTGGAAATGACTCATATTTACTTCTTCAAATGTATACATATGTGTTTATTTCTAGGATAATGGGATCTGTTCAAGTTTTCCCAATCAACAAATCAAAAGTTTGGATCATATCCATACAGGCCTTTGTCTTTTCAGACAGGGTTTTACTTTTTCATTTTTAGCATGTCCTCTTATAGAAGTTCCTTTTTGCATCCCACTCTGAAAAACAATGTCATCGCACTCAGAAGAATAATGTCATTATTTCCAAAGTCCTGCTCTAGACTTTCTAATAAATAAATCATCCTTCAAGTGTGATAAAGAGCATGACATGGTAAAAATCAGCCCTACTTAATGGCATACTCACATTTCACATTATTTACTCAATGGCTCTTTCCAGGTAAATGACAAGCATTATGAGGACAGGGGACATTCTATTCTTAGCACATGGCACATTGCCTGGCTTAATAGATGTATGCTAAAAGAATGGATAAAATAGATGAAAGCAATAATTCTATTATATAATGGTTTCTTTGGTTTGTTTTTAGGGGACTTTTTGGTTAGTACAAACTTGGAGATTTCACTCCAAGTTTCACTCAGACTTCTAGGTTAAAAGTTTTTAATATGCTGTAAAGATGAGTCACACAACTGATCACATGTGTCCCCATTTCATGGTGACAGTTTTCATACCCTGTACTCAGAAAGGCAAATATTTTTTAAACCCTAAACAAAATTTCCTAAGTTAATAAATAACATATTTATTTCAAAGAATTTCAGTGGTAGTTGTGGGTTATATGTGAAGAGAATACTTACAAAAACAATATTACCTTTCTCATGACATGTTGTATTTCTTTAATTGGAAATTCTACATTCCACTCTACACTCCACTCTTTTGGAGATTCTACTGACAAAAAAACGGAATTGATATTTATTTGTCTGCATTCACAGTGTCTGTTCTGAAAAACTTCTTTAGAGTCACACTGACAACTGCCAGTTATCAAAGTAAAGGCTATTTATGCTAATAAATTCTAACACATTGGCAAAATAATTTTTCCTCACAATTTCATTTGGAAATAACTCCAAACTCAGTGCAAGGAACTCCCTTCCACCACTAAACCACATTCACCAACTGTTCATATCTTACCACATTTCTTTTCTTTTCTCTGCCTCTCCCTCTGTGTCTGTCTCATATCCACGCGTACATGATGTATATGTATGGATGTATGTGTAATTAAAAATAAATAAATAAATTCCATACACGTATTTAAATAATAATTTCAAAATTTCAATTGTCTCAACACTTTTCTTGTGTCATCTAGTCTTCTTGTATGTTTGTATCTAGTTGGCCAAGTAGGACTAGAGAATTCTGTTCATTATATATGACAAATTACATTCTTTGGAGTCTGTCACTTTGGGATACTGTCATAAAATAATGGGGAATTCCACATCATATTTGGTTTCTTACATTGTAAAGGTGAAAAACCAATGTTTTTCAATAGTTCCTTGAAGGATCACAAAGTAGAAGAACACAATAGATCGTTGAAACTGTCAACATTAACAGACTAGGAAAATTTAAAGACGTCCCTAGTGATAATGCACCATTGAAATTTATCACAGATTTAGAAACTGTATATTTGATTAAATATCGGATCTCTAACTGCTCAATGGATGATACATAATTTTTGCTTCGCAGTTGCTGTACGAGGGTGAATGGTCACAAAAACATCCATGCATTAAGACATGGAGAAAAAAACTGAGTAGCTTTGCAAAGTCAGCAAAAAGAGAAACAGAAATTAACAATTTGTCTTAAGTCACTTGGACAGCACGACTTTCACCAGGTGTATTCTATGCACAACCAAAAACTTGTGCTGTGAAAGGAAAGTTCTTACAGTGTTCTACCTCATCCATGGTCTACCATCATATGACCTAAAAGACTCGTAGACAATACGCATAAAACCACTGGCACTGGCTGTGTATTAATTTTGGTAGAGGAGGAGTTACCAAGTTAGACATTAGTATGGCTCCAAGTTAAAACACTAAAAATAATTAACTGTTAATACAAATTCAAATATATATTTAAAATTGTCAAAATTAATCCATTCAGCTCTTACATCATTTCAATAGAATATTTATCAGTCATTGAGAGAATGAACATTACTTTAAAAACCATACAGTGTAATAGCCTTAAATAATTTTTCAATCGTAAAATATGCAGAAAATCATAGCCAATAATGTTAGAAGACAATAAAGTAAGTACTGAAGGTGCATTATAAAATCAAAGTTGTAAAATGTTTAAATAATCTGAGTAAATAAGTCCTATGAGTAGAGCTAGTGACTTATCCGTTTTCATAACACGTAACTCCACAAGGATAGGTATATGAGGAGGGCAAATAAGAACAATACAACTGCAAGCTAACGTAGAAAGATAAGCATGCTTACAGAAACTATTAGTCATATTTGGGACTCGCATTACAGTCATCACACGCAGAACCAAGTAAAGCTTTGTAACTAAGCTACTATCTTTTAAAAAAAGTGACACCAGAAGGATCTCAAGTTGACAGTGACAGTCTGAATCACAGAAAAAAAAAGGTGTCATCTTTGAGATAAAGGGAGAAGACCATAAGCAAGGGTTCAGTTAGTAATGTCAACAGTTGGTCACCATTGGTAAAATTACATGCATGTACAGTGCGGCAATGACATATTGATCATTACAGTTCATACTGCAATGATGAGCAAGAAAGTAGGACATGTGTGCCTTATTTTTATCGACACATAGGATGTCTGCTTTGTGAACCTTCTGGGTAAAGATACATAGACAAAAATGATTAAATGCTAATTAATTCTTATCTACACAGCATAGGCAAACTAATAATAATTATAATTCTGCATGTACATTTTTAACATTCTTTAATTAAAATCTGTGCATTTGATGCTGTTTCTTGTTAGCTTTGCATGTGTGTGTTTAAATTTAAAGAGGGTAATGACATAATGCAGGGAACCCTTAATTAGGGTACACCTTCCCAAGGTGGGGACGGACACTTACTTGACCCTGTGATTTGAAATAGTCAGCCAACATGATCAGGAGATTTGCCTATGGTCCTGATTTGACCCATGAGTTGTTTTGTTTTGTTTTGTTTTCAAAATCACCAAAAATATATTACTAAAACTTAAATAACATTTTGGAATTTTGTGTTTAATCATGTACGATCAAGCTTTTAAACATAACAAATTCTGGAATATAATCTATCGTCCTTCTTAATTTAATAAAAACTTCATTTTTTTCTCATCTTTATTAGATGTCCTTAGACAACTCATCTTCAAATTTTTTTTTCCCTGCCTGAGTCTCCTTGACGCTAATACAGACCTGAGGTACATCAAGCTATTTTATGATCAAAATGCCTACTTAGCTATTGGAACCAAAACAACAATCTTTGTTCTACTTTCAAGCTTATAGATTTGTTATTTATTAAATAAATATTTATGAAATACCTACATACTCTGTAACTGGCATTGGCCTAGACCCTAAAATGATGGCTCTCCCTACCACTTGGGAGCCTATGACTGTTGACCCTTCTGGTTACACTCCATTCAACTAAACCACATACATCCTAAAGAAATGAGTATCGTGCATCTATGCACATAAATGTCTATTTTTTCCTAAGCAGAAGAGAACAACTTTTCAATGCTATATATAAAAAAGAGCCCTGCCATTTGCCAACATATATTTCAACTGACAAGAAGGAATTAATATTTATACTCAAACTTTGCTAGACAAATAAGTTGATTTGTTACTAGACCAACGACTTGCCCTCTCCAATAGCTGTAGCTCACCTACAGTTATCAGATAAAACTAAGTGACCCTAAATTAGCGTATGGATTGTTTTGATACTGGAATGGGAAACTCAATATGTACTTATAGAATCCACAAATACTTCTTCATTTACTTATGTCCAGATTGCAGAAAATAAAAAACCTTTTATTTACCTTCAGAATGAAAAGTGTAAGCAGAAAGGCAATTCATCAATTCGTCAATCACTTTTTTCTACCGGACACAGTGACCCATATTCATTTTAGTTATGACATACAGAAAAATAATGGTACAGGTAATACCTAATGTTAGCTATGTATCCATGAAGAAAAATATTGTCGGGAAATGTAAATTAGAGCTAATCATGGCCAAGTCTGTTTTTTTTTTTAAATAAGATATTTTAAAAATATAAGCAGATTTTTCTAAGGTTTCCTAAATATCGTTATAACTATTAGTTATAATATTTAGTTCAAGAATGTAATTTGGTATTGTAAATCAAGTTCATTATTAATATAGGTCAAATCTTTTGATTTTAAAAAATCAGTTTTTAATAAACTTTAATTTGTCCATACACTAAAAAGTCTAATTTTATATTCTAATATGGAAAAATACTCAAATTATATCTTTTAAAACAAGGTGTAACAGTTTGTAATATGCTCTCATTTGTGTAAAAAAAGAGGATAAGGAAAAATGTATGAATACATGTGTAATTAAAAAAAAATGTTTGTATATGCAACATAGAATATCTCTGGCAGGATTCCCAAGGAACTAGTGATATTTTTGTTTCCAGGAAATGAAACAACTGAGTGACTGGAAGACAGGAGTGCCCAGATAATTTTCAATGAGCATTCTTTCATGTCTTTAGAATTTTGAAGAATGTGAATGCCTTGACTATTTTTTTATTAATTGAAATTGATGGCAGTTACAAAATAGTCACAGGGATGTAAAGTACAGCATAGGGAATATAGTCAATAGTATTGTAATAATTATGCATAGTGTCAGGGGTATACTAACTAGACTTATCGGGGAGGAGGTGGGGATCACAATGGAAGTTATATAAATCCTAACCACTATGCTGTACACCTAAAACTAATATAATGTTGAATGTCAATTATAATTGAAAAAAAATGAAAAACTAAAGTTGATACTTTAAAAAATCTACTGAGCACAATAATCAAATAAATATGTATATATGTATACATATTTGCAAAATGTATTGGATAATCAACAAATTATTATAAAGTAATTACATTCTTCCACCAAAAAACTAAGGCACTTGTTATTTAAACAATAACATCAAAAGCCTTCTCAAAATGAAATGCATGTACGTTTTAATATAATAATTTAAGTGCAATTTGGTCATGCACTATGGTATTAAAGTAATATTGATTCTTCAGATGTTAGGAAAATTAAATGTGCTGGAAATTCATCATGCCTCCACCTCTCCCTTTATTTTCTTGGTAACATTCTATGCATCTTTATCATTTCATTATGTATAAATTAATCTATCAATATCACTTTTAAAATCATTATCCGTGTTTCATTCTAACCTTTCCTAGCATTTTTTTTTTTGGTAGCTGGTACACATCATTTTTAACCATAATTTGAAGGAAAAAGAAAGGTGCTGTATTTTTCAGTTCTTTGTCCCTGTCCACTTAGTGCTTTAACAATCAAACTGTTGATATGCAGGATAAGTCACCTAATCATGTGAATGATTATCTTCTCACATCTATAACGTGCTCAATTATAATCACAAAGTTTTCTTCTGAATCAATTCACATCTGAACCACTTATCTTCAGAAATGTCTTCTGATATCAAAAATTACAATCTGAGACTTTTCATCTCCTTTTTAATTTACACAAAAGCTCAATTTCTTTACAAAAATATTTCAGATGCTAACAACTTTCGAAGTATATTATTTGTCATTGTTCTCTAATTTTAAGTTTGGACGTGACATCACTCTTCACAGAAGGCTAAAATCATACCACAAAATGTAATTTCTGATCATGTCATTAATTATTAAATGCATTTTACTGCAAAATATATTAAAATATTTATTTTAAGAGATTGTAGTTTTAACGTACCAATTCACCCTTTTTTCATTGTGCATTTTCTTCTGAATACATATTTCAACATGTTTTTAATAATTTCCTTCTGTGAATGAAACACAGAAGCTGAAATTTTAATTGAAGTCTTTCAAACAATCTCATCTCTGTCTCTCTGTCCTTTTCTCTCTCTGTGTGTGTGTGTGTGTGTGTGTGTGTGTGTGTGTGTGTGTGTGAAGTTTGAGGAACTTCTATATTAATGATGTGTGTGTGTAACACACTTATCAATCTATAAAACATACACCGAACTTTGATGATTCTCCATCAGTGATGATGAGTTTGTACCACTATCCACACCGCTTCATGCTCACCCCTTTTGAAGTAAAACCAATATTTAAAAAATAACAATTGCAGATTTTGAGGATAGTCTAGGATCACAGAGCGAAAAGCTACCTGGCCCACCACAAAGTGAGCGTGAGACCTAGGTCTCAGGATTACCACACTCTAGCCAAGTAGCGTTGACAGACAGCAACAAATATAAACAAATGTCACACACTTGTGCTGTAAACAGGACAATATTTTTTCTCTCAAGTCTATGTTCTTGTTGTTTCAAGTTACAGGATAAAACATAAAAAGGTCCTGTGCACTTATCTACATTATTATAGGATCTACTTGTAAAAGATATCTATTTTATACCATCTTAGTAGAGAATCAATTTATCATTCCATTCCATTTCTAATGCAGTAGTCCAACCCAATCCAGAATGCATTATTGATATGGAAATGAGCGTAATTAGCAGCGTAAATGATCTGTTATTTATGATACAAGTCAGAGCAGTAAATCACCATTGGTTCACTATCATTACTATGCAAATAGAAGAAGCCAGTTAATGGTCCATGTGTTTAAAACAGACCACTTGCTTGCTCATTTGCAAATGAAAGGCGAGAGTGAGGGTTTAAGGTAGAGATGACAGTTTATCATGTTGTCAGTCCTAGTACTTGGACTTATGAAAACCAACATGCGCAAACAGTTGTACTAGTTTTAAAAGTTACCTCCCCTTTCTCTATTGAATATTCTGCCTTGAGCCTATTCTAATTACACCTTCAAATTCATCTTTAGTTTCTTCTAATTTGCACAACAAGGATGGGGGAAAATTGGGAGAATGCATGGAAGTGTTTTGCAGTGTATGAAATACTTTATATGTCATCTGGGAAAAACACCATAAAATGTCCTATTAGGAAATAAAATGGAATAATTTGTCATACAATTAACTTCATTTTCCTATAAATATATTTTATTTTTTTAAAGGAGGTAAAGCAGCAATAATTTGAGGACCCAGATACTAAAAGAAATATTAGTGGCCTTATTAGAAACGATTTAGTATACCTAAAAAGCTGTGCTCTGCCTTTCTTGCTTGGTCCCTTTTGTTTAATTTTCAAGGGAATGTCAGTTTGTGGGAACTTTGAGTGCATTATCTGCAGGCCAATGTTTGCCTAGTGAAATGGGAACAAAAATAAGATGCATGAAAAGCTAGAGGAGGAAGAGGGAATGGGGACAACTGCAAATTCTGCAAGTTTCATGTGTATAGATCTGATAGTTTTTTAAACTATTTAAAGACTTACATAAATATAAAATGTATAATAATAATGTCTTCATGTTGAAAATTTATGTAGTAGACGGGATTTTAATCTCATTTAGATAAATTAGTTCTACCTTTGCAACTCTATCAATATAACTGGTAAGTCACTTACAGAACCTTATTTTTCTTTATTGCTAATTTTTATTAAGCTATGTATTCAAAAATGATTCATAAGCCAGGCTAGAATTGTAAATGAAGGAAATAATAATATATTGAAATATAATAATATGGTAGAAAACACATTTCCCTATATCATTTTTTTAATTATATATACAAATTGGTTGGACCTATGTCTTAATTCATCTTTTGAAGTATTAGCTTTTCTTCTGCAAATACTATTATTTTTCTTCCTTTAATTCCAAGGAGATAGCTAGACCACTGGATTCTTTCACCTCACTGAATTTTCCAATGATAATCTTCCTTCCTGGCTTTTGTTTTTAAAACCTTAAATTCATTGAGAAGATTAAACTAGAAAGAAGGTAAACAGTTTGGGGGTGAGCCCATGCATTAGTATGAAGAAGAGAGGAAACAAATGTATACCCAACTAAACCTGGGAAGGGAAGGGAAGTCTCAGGCATTATAGATTCAGTGGCCCAAATCTCATTCCCTGGCATCACTTTTATGAAATGGCCTGACATCAGGAGACTGGTTGCCTATTCTCCAGTTTGTCAGAGTCCTAGCAACCTACAGGTGACCGAATCAAATTAGGAAAATTCAAGGAAAGCCAATATAAAAGTTATCAATTTTAAAGTGGTGACCAGTATGAAACAACAAAAAGTAGCACAGGAATGGGACCAGGGCATCAAAGCTGGCAACAGCCACTCCCCCAAAAGGCCCTGACCATGAATCTAGACAGGTGACAGAACAAGGAGAGCCTTTTAAAATTAGCTTCCTTTAGAGCAGCAATGACCTTCTTCCATTGAAAGACACAGACCAAGATCTCACAGAGAGGGAACCTGGGGAAATACCCAGCCTCACTATCGGTTCTCACTCTGATTTTCTGCTGTGGCTTCCCAAATGGACTGTTAGATGAACCTAAAGGGAACTGAGAAAGCAGAGTAATTACCCACACTCTAGCCTTCCAGCAAGTGGAAGGGCAAAGCCAGGATTCCCAAGGAAGTAGTGGAGCCATATGTTTTCAAGGCATTGTATAGGTTTGCATAGCTGAGCATACTAAGGTGACTGCCGTGGTCTAAAAAAGGAATAGCCCTCCCTCAAAAATGCATAGGGCATGTCGCAACATAACATGCTCTTAATATGTCACATGAATTGTGCTAAGCACTTTACGTAAATTATTTTTTCCCATTTACAGTATTTTGAGGTAGGTCTTATTACTATTTTATAGAATAGGAAACTGAGGCACAGAGCGGTAATTGTATTTAATAGAGTTACACATTTCTGTATGTTGTTTTAATTACTTTCCCCAATTGAGAATGTATCAGCATATTTAGGTCAAATATTAGGAAGCATTCTACAGCCATACCTTGGAGATATTGTGGGTTTGGTTCCAGAAGATCACAATAAAATGAGTATTGCAATAAAGTGAGCCATACTCTTTTTGCAGGTGACGGTTTTGTTTCGATTTGTTTAAAAAAATGCAAGATTTGTGAAGTATAATAAAACAAAGCACAATAAAAGGAGGTCTGCCTGTAAGTGGTTGTTTGGTGAACAGGCTATAATTGCCATACTTTCATCATATGTTCTTTAGCAAGATAATTATTATTTTTATTCCTTTTTGTCTTTGAAATTCCACATCCTATTTCTCAGTAATTCCTGCAGTCACTCTCTACCTTTAAGACGTTTCCATAATCCTACCCTTTCTCAACCCCTCCACTGCAACTTCTCTGAACAAAGTCAACACGATCTCTCACCTGGATTATTCTCCATGGCCCCCATCAGAGTCTTCTCAACCAAACAGCCAGGCTAATCATCATAGGATGTATGTCAAATCAGGTCACTACTTTTTGAGGTATAAAAATGTCTAAAGACTATGCTGTTTTGTACACCTGAAACTAATAAAAAAATAAAAAATAAATCAGGCCGTTCCACTTCTCAGAACTTCCCAACACCTTCACCGACATCTGAAAATAAAATCCATCCCTTCCTTCCCCTGTTATTTCTGTAGCCACATCTCTATTGAGTCTTGCATTTTCGTATCCCACCATACACAGTTCTTGCTATATGTTTAAACAGAACTGTCACAGGACTTTTGCACTTGCTGTTCTGTCACCCGACACCACTCTTCTACCAGCTTCTTCACTTCCCCGATTTTTACTCAGACACCACTTTTTCAGTAGGTCTTTCTGTGACCACCGTATGTAAAATTACAATTTCAATTTCCGGACATTCTTTGCCCTCGTTTGGATTTAGTGTTCTCTGCAATTCTTATCATCCCATGTTCCATATGTCTCATTTATTTATTTTGTCTCCAGGGCATTTTAATCCTTCAGGGCAAGGTTTTTGTTAAAGGTTTTAACGGCTTTGTCCGTTTTAACAACTATTTTCCAATGACTGAAACATTTGTTGAATTGAATTTAAAAAATGGCAGAAAGACAGGACTTCACTATCTTTTTGTAATCCAGGTAGTCCATTATTGAGATTGCTGTCTGTCTGTTAATGTCATCCTGAGGAATGACTTTCCCTGAAAGGAGGTGGGATCAAAGACTCAATGGTCATATTGAAATACTAATGTTTATGTTTATTGAGAAAGATAATAGAATGTTACAATTAACAAAGCCATTTTAGACTATAATTTTAAACGCCTCTTACCCCAGTTGTGTAATCTGAAAAAGAACCCATGATTTTATGTTTCTGTACAATGCACTACTACTGATTGCAATTTGTTTTTCAGTAACTTTTAATATGATTAAACTGTAAGTAACCAGAATCATGCTGCTGTATGACTTTTGCATCCAACTGTGAATCATTGGCTATCTATAATAATATAATGGGTGTTCCCTTTATATATAATGTTATTGGAGACACACCCTGCTAAGTGTTAAATAACTTGGCTTCTGAAAATATAACCTTGAATTTTATAATTATAAATTTAATTATAATTAAAGGCAAAATGAGACTTCAATATGTCTAAATGTCACCAACAACAGTAATTAGCAGTTACATCAGCTTATTGAGAATTAGTTGATAAGGATCCAATTAGATTTTTAAATCATCATTGCAAATTACTGAGCTCTATTTCCAAGAAATATATTTTACCTCTAATGACCCATAGAAGTTGTAAAGGGCAACAGTTTTTTGTTTGTTTGTTTTTGTTTTAAGAATGACCTCTGAGAGAACTTTTAGGTAGCCTATTCAATGAAAAATCACTCATATCATTAGTTTGCCTCATATCTTCCCTGAGTTATTCAGATGGGCATTGAGACTAGCAGAAAAATCTCCTGGAATCATCTTTAGGTCTAATAACACAGCATTTTACACATATGTTATACAGCTTTGATTATGTGGTAGAAAAATTATAACGTATACATCCAATTCTACAAAATCAAGAGTTACATGTTGCATACTCTTAAGGTATAGTATTTTAGAAACTTTATACCACATTTAGCTAAACTACTTCACTTGTAGTCATCATAGAATAATTAATATTTTCAAAAATTTTTTCTAAAACTCCATTAAACAAAATTTTCATAATGGATATTGTTATTCAAGCTCCAGTTTGCATCCATTATCAGTTTGACAATTCATTTAGAAGCTATATAAAGTAAGAGAAAACTTTCGTTTTACCTTTCTATTAAGTGTAGAACATTTTTTCCTAAGATCTATCTACTATCTGTCTATCTATCTATCTATCTATCTATCTATCTATCTATCTATCTATCTTAATATGAGAAACCACTGGGGTAAATTTAACAATTCTCACTTCTGGTAGAAATTATTATGATTTCTAAAAATGCTAACATGTTTAACCACTTGTCTTTTATAGACAAAAACATCTTCATATTTAAAAACTAACAAACTACAAAAATTACAAATTGTATCTCCTCTTAATACAAGTTTCACACTTTATTTATTCTTCACTTCACACACCAGGTCCCCAACAAGAAGAATTGATCTAAGAAAAAAAATGTGTCATTGACAGAAGTCCTTTCTTGGAAGAATTTTGATCTATATACAATTCATTGGCAGTGAAGAATACATGTATATCTTCAAATGTTAGAAAATACAATTTATTACTTCTTGGTTCTATAGTAAGTCAATAGGAAGCCACAACTACTCAAGATAGCAAATCAAACACACTGAGTATTCATCACATACTTTGGAGTGATGAATGAATTCTATGGGATGACAGTGTGCATTCTAAATTCAAAGCCTGTGTTTACTGATGATTTTGTCATGCACTCTTGCAGAGTCATTACTTGAAAGAGGAATGCTCAAAGAGATACTTTAAATTTGAGAATTATGTTTCTCTGTTCAGCTGTTAAACTACCTCTCAGGAAACCAATAATTCACAAAGTGAAATTAAGCAAGGTGACTCAATTACGTAGCTTTATGTTCCAGTTCCTGTACACGCTTTAAAAAGGCATGTTAAAAATAATTTTACTCCTTAGTCGTCAGCAAGAGAACAATCCACCATGGAATTTCATGGTGTGTATTCACGGTTTTGACTCTGAATTGTGCCAGCTGGAGTTCCAGGATCACTGACAGTTAAATCATAGTGGTCATGATGAATTCCGGAATCTCATGACTGCATAAATAAAACGGTGATTTCTTGTGACCAGCAAGTCTTTAGATTTGAGAGGTGCTAGAAAAACAGTTACAATCAAAGGACAACATCTGTCCCTGAAGTACATAGATGACGCTTACGGGAACTACAGGTTTTCTTCCTTCAAAACATCGAGGATTGAGAAAAAGTGCTAGAATTCATATTTTCCCTAGTATTATATACTTGAAACATTATACATTTGGGACATGATATAGGGGTTAGAAGACAAGACAAAGGTTTTCCTGACACAGAATCTCAGGAGACGTAGGCATATGGGTGGAGAGGGTGTGGAAAAAAAGAACCACACTGTTTTACCACAACTTGGAACCAATAGAGTCAAGAGACGTCACTCATACACCTAAACACATAAAGGCATTCAACTTAGTAAACTTCAAATTTTCAAAGGCAATTCTGAATCTCTGTGCCAATGGATAGTTTAAAAAATCGAAACACACCCCCATTCTCCTATAATTTGTCAGCAGTAGCTCTCTCTGTAAACTCTTGATGCTATGGAATCCAAACAGCACGGTTCGCATTCTTCTCTTGCGTAGACCATTCTCAATACAACTGAGAGAAGAAATGTAGAGCCCGTGCCACTACTGTCACCTGCCTGTCAGAAAACAACACTATAAAATATCAAGAATGGTACTCCTCAAGATTTCCCACCTTTTATCCGTTTTCTGAAGAAAACTTTCAGGAAAAAAAAGAATGTTACTAAGTCTAGATTTCTCTGATCTGAAAATGAACTTAAACTTTTCTCTACTTAAAAGCGTATGTACCAAATCACTGGATTAACTTGCTATTTATTTTAGAGTTCTCATAGAAAAAATAAATAAATAATGTTTTTAAGCCTCAAAGGATTGAGGGGAAAAAAAAGCCAAGACATTAAAAGATTTGAAATTGAGACACCACCAGAGGACATTGTGAACAGGATGATGGGCGCGTCCCTCCTAGGGACCTCTGGTTTTCCGTGAGCATCTCCTACCATTCCACCTGATCCACACGTAACTCCCCTACACCCTTTCCACCACAGACCCAAGCTCCAATTATTATTCTTTTTTTTTAAATCATGATCAACACTTACTATGTAGGAAAGAAATAGTTTCCAGTGTAAGCACCTGCTTATTTTGAATACATGATGGTGACTTTCTCTGGAATTTCAAATCAGTGCTATCAAAAAGCCCCTTCCATTGAATCTAGAAAATTAACATAAATTCTTGTTAATATATTTATTATGGAAAAATGTAATGAATACATAATTAAATAAGTAAATAACATAATTTTAAGAAATCTATACTTGGAGAAATAAAAACCTACATAAAGCTAATGATAACAGCTAACATTTATTGAGCACATATTAAATTCCGTGCTCTAGACAAAGTATTTCCATAGATTTCCTAATTTACTCATATTGGCCCCTGAGATAGATGTTAATATTATTTAGATTAAAAAACAAACAAACAAACAAAAAAACATAGTCTTAAAATTGCATATGGCCCAAATTTCAGAGCTAGGACTTCATCCCATGGCTCTAGGATCCTAATGTTCCTGCTCCTAACAATTATACTTTAAGGCACATTGTTTAACACTTATCAAATTATATTTAAACATAGTAGTTTGAAAAGGAAAATAAGTAATGCTCCTTTGGTACATTCCAGAAAGTTCTCAGATATGTCAGGGCCTAGAAATGATTCTTCTGTTAGGAGTGTTGACCAATAAATAGGAAATTTAATACACGGCTCAAGACAAGAGAGTAATTATAATCATAAATGCAGGGAGAGGATGTCCATAAAAATTCATCAACATTGTGTATAATAAAGAGAAGGTCAGAAATTGATTAATAAATTAGTATATGTAATTTCTAGGAAAGGTTTCTTTCTAGTCAATACTGACAGCAATATAAACACACCGTGGTAAATAAAAACCTCAGAAAAAGCAATCACCAAGACCTTAAAAACCAACTGAATCAATTCATTTAGAAATTTAAAAGTTTATATCAGTTATAAATCATATATTGAAAAAATAAAGATAACATCATTCTACAAATAAAAGAAAACTTAGAAAGTCACATTATCTCCAAGGAGTCATTGCTGACATCCACCAAATGTAATAAGAAAATATATTATAGTAATTAAAAGACTCAGCCACCTTGCATTGATAGGTAATTCTATCTCCAAGATAAATGCAGAAATACTCTCTCAAGAGAAAAAAAAGAATGACTGAAAAAAAAACCTACTAAATAGCTATGTGACCTTGTGTCAACCTCCTCGAGACGATATTTCTTCTCTTCAGGCCTCAGTTTCTCTAGTACATTCCATTTAAGTGTAAATACCAAGTTTTATAGTTTTTGACAAGAGAGAAAATGTGTAAGTGAATTCTACCTGCCTTCAGCTCAAAGAAGAACAAAAGTGAAGGTTGACATAATGAGACTCCAACTATTTGTGTCTGTCAACCTTACAGTTAGCAATGATACAAACACTTGGAATGGCCCAAACTTTCTCAAACAAAAGAGGGTTTAAACACAGTAAGACTTACAACAGATAATCTGTGTGTGTCTCATCATTAACGACAGAAGGCAAGATCAGACATTGGCAGAACTCACCAGAAGCAAGAGAGGGTTGGCGGTCAGAGGTTACAAGTGCAAGCAGAAAAGGAAGGCTAGAGACCCCAAATCCCTGTACAAAGCAGAGATTGGTAGTGAAGCAAATCACATGATCTCATGGTAAGATAAATTGTTAAGGAGATCCACCGAAACGGAGCAAAGAGCAGAAAAATGACCTGTGTGGTGTCCATTCTTGGCAGGTTTTATTCTCCTTCACTCCAACAACAACTACTGCTAAACAAGTTTTCCCTGGAGGATATAAAGAGATACCTAAACACAGCAGTGTGCCAGAACTTCTTCAAGCTTCTAGAGACTCCCTGTGACACAAGCATTTCCTTTAACCTCACCTGCTTTCAAGTTGGAGGATGTTACTTCAGAGGTAACATTCTTAGTTGGGACATGAATTTGCTAGTAAAATCATATGAGTGGCTTATATAGCAATTCTTAAGATCTGTAATAATTACTATTCTGCTTTCATTTATATTATAAGAAGAGAGCTCTTGGAGGTGATAAACCTTTTAACCTGTGTTCTTCACATACTTTAAGTTCTGATATTTAAGAAAACTAGAAATGTTGGGCAAAATCAAGTTTTTATGAGAAATTCATTCTTCTGCCCTCTCTGACTAACTCTAACCCTTCCTGCTAAAGCAAACTCTTAAGTATTCTCTATTGTCTGCAATATTTACAGTGCAGAATAATGTATAGGTGACACAAGCAAATCCCCCATAAACTGGTGTCTACATAAGCCTGATTCTCTAGGCAACTTCTGCCTTGTTTTCTATGTCTCAGAAACACCATACTTGTGTAGTCTCTTGCCCATACCATTCTATTTCTTGCCTCCATGCCTTTTCTTCTGTGGTTCCCTCTCACTGGAATACCTCCTCCTCCTCTTCATCCTATTGTTTCATTCATCCTTTAAAATATCAGCTACTTCAGGAAGCCAGCTTGCTATTTCATCACCATGTCCCCATGGCTCATTAGCAGTCCAACCCATTTGCTACTTCTGCTTCCATGACAGTCTAGGTGTCAGCATGGCACTGTAATCCATATTATTTCATGGGGATGCATCTATGCCTCTTTAGAGTTTTATGTCTGTGAGGCCAATCTTAAAGTGACCACTTATTTTTTTTCTGGAATAGACCTTACAATTCAGATGACATCCACCTGAATTAATTAAGGTAACGTTTATGCATGCTTTATGTCTGTAAGGACAACTGTGATGTAGCATTGTGTAATAAGAAGAAAAAATGGGTTTCAGAGCCAGACTGAGACTCCTAACTCCATCACTCGCTATACAAACTTTGGTAAGTTAATAACCGTTTTCAGCTGTTTTCAGACTAGTAAATATATGAGAAAAATAACATTGTCATTGGGTTATTCTAAGATGTTATATATAAAGCAATTGGGAAAATGTGTGGTAAACAAATGTTTAACATTTCCTTTCAATTGTGAGTTCCTAGAAAATAAAGGACGATGACTTTTTTAGTATCTCCAACCATTAGCAAGTACAGTAGGTAATACAATACAGGTACTTTGCAAATGTTTGTTGAATGAATATATAATTATGAATAAATAAACACATACATACCCAAAATGCACAATTAGTAAATTATGGTTCTATATCTCAGTCTATTAAAATAAGTATTATTTCCTAATTAATATTGACTAGAAAAAATGTTAAATAGTTCTTAGGAAAGTTAATTAAAACATGGTTGAAAGAAAGACCAAAGACATGAATTAAATTAAGTACCTTGCTTACACGGGATTTTACAGAAAGTGGTCACTTACATTTCTATTTCTCATCTTATATTAATTGTTCTGGCAAGGAATGATACTTATTATTATATTATGACAAAACCAGAAGATCTATGGGCCTTTAAAGCTGTTTATTAAAAATATAAATGAAATAATTTTATAATAATCACCTATAATTTCACTACTTTAGATATTTTCTCCCTCAGTCTTTGTGTGTGTGTGTGTGTGTATTATATAATGTACACATATATATCTATAATTTATATATGTATATATATGAATATATATATATAATTTTACCACAATGTACATAACATTTTTGTTATCCTTTTGATTTCCTTTTTGTGTTACATATTACATGCATTTTCTATATTTATATGCAGCCTCTCATACATTCTAAGTTAAAGGCTACAAAATATTATATTTAGGTGTTGTACCAAATTCATTTAAACATTTCCTTATTAATAGACATTTCATAAGTAACGATGCAATGAATATAAATTGTTCACCGTGCACCTCTTTTGTATGGAGGACAAAAAGTCCTGTCTGCTGTCCCATGTAATTTGGTTTAGGAGCGATAGAGTGATGACACTATGGTTTCCTTTCCTTTTATGCACTTTTCCTACATACTTCTCCGCTGTTTTAAAAGATAGTGTTGGCATAACCACAATTCAGCATAGAAATCATTAAGATTACTTGTTAATCACCCTATAACTTCTGTCATGTTTTAAAGCACATTTAAATAACAAAAATTATGAGGGAAACATGCAATGATATTCTTTAGGATGCAATTGTGGAATTGTTTTTCCAAATAGCATATATTTGAACGTAAATTATTCAAATAGATTTTTTTGAATTGAGTATACCTAGTAACATATGTCATAGACAGTACTCTAAAAATACTGAATATGGTTTACTAAATCCCTACCATATATCAGGTGTTTTGTATTGATTATTATCAATGTTTCCCACAGTCCTGCAAGGTAGGTGACACCCCTATGATATACATAATGCATGAAGTTCAATTCTCTCCCAAGAGAAATACAAATAAATAAATATCAGACATTAAGAAAAAAATCATTATTTACATGTTATGATCATCTACATGGAAAAATTCTAGAAATTAACTGAAAAATTATTAAAACTACCATGATTGCTTAGTACATTTGCCAGAAATAAGACAAATACATAAAAATGAATAGGTTTCCACTTCCAAAGTAAGAGAGAAAAAAGTCATACTCACAATAATATGAAAAGTATAAACTTCCCAGCAATAAATTTAATGAAAAATTCAAAATACTTACAAATAAATCTACAAGTCATATAAAAGGAATAGAAAAAAATCTGAATGGAACATTAAACTTTTAATGACCATATTGCCAATATTTCAGTTATCCTCCTGTTAATCTATATGTTTAATGTAACTGCAATCAAAATCATAATTTGGAGGGGTGGTGGTTTGGGGAGAGAGAGAAAATTTGAGAGATTGATTTTATCATCAAACCAGAAAAACTGTACAAGAGGCATTACATTTTTGAGAAGTTAAACATTGCGGTGCTGGCTACAAAACAGACAACTAGAATCTTTATTCTCTAGCAGACTAGAGAATCCAGAAACAGATTTGTTTACATATGAGAATTAAACATATGATAAACATAGCATCTCAAATCAGTGGGAAATGGTGGAATTTGCAGTTAACTGTGTTAGAAAAACTGGATGTTCGATATTCAGAGAGACCATATAACTAATCCAGGGTCACAAGCTAGAAAGTAGGTAGACACTAGACTTGAACTCTAAATAGCATACCTCAAACAATGTATTTAACTATTTCTCAAAGTTTGCCTTGGATACCTTACACAAGTTCTTGCTGAGATGGGAGGTTCAATATCACAGGTGAGTAAAATGAAGGCAGAACAGGTAAAAGACTGCCTCAAGGTAACCCGGCTAGTGGTGGTGATGCTAGAACTACACCTTTAATTCCTAGCTCATCCACATTCAAAATTAAATATTCTGCCTCACTTCTAAATTTGCCATAAAATATGTTTCTAGCTCTACTTTCCACTTTTCCATTAATCCAATCAAACTGCTTGTTCTTTTTTGAGAATTCCTATTAATACACATATTCAGCTGTGATCTAGGTAAAACGTGTTTAATCTCTAGTAATATCTATAAGGCATTTGTGGGTGGTGAATTCATGGATTCTGAGATGTGCCTTCCTCTCCTTTAAAAGATCTCATTTAGATCACTGAGGTGTGAAATGTTGGGCGATAGCTCCAATTCTTTATTTAAAACTGTTCTCCAGTATTAAAATGCATTAGTTCTGAAGGCATCAACTTTATCCAATATTGGTCAGGTACAACTGTGAAGAAAATGGAATAATGTGATAGAGTGCTCCTGGTGGGAATAGAAGAAAGTAATCAGGAAATAAGAATAATCAGGAAAGGCCTTCTTGAGATAGTGACAATAGAGTTTATCAGATAGATTCAGGTTTAGGTAGCCATCCAAGACCTGAAGAAAGAATGCTCAAAAACAACAACAACAGAAAAATACAAATATAAAAGCCCTTGGATTTATATAGAATAAGCTTATTTCCTGCATTTGAAAGATGAAAAATGAAACTAGTGTAATAGCATGGTAAACTGGGGGTGGGGAGATGTACTCATATATGATTTTATCAGAGATGTAGTCAAGGACAGGTACATTTGGTACTCTGTAGGATACGATAAGTTTGCAACTCAAATAAAACCCAAAGGAAAATCAAAGGGGGTCCGTGAGAATGATGTTTAACAGAAATATAATGACAACACCATGCTTAATTTTTCCAAAGAGAAGAGGATGTTCTAAAGTAGATAGGGTAGGTGAAAACCTAGCTTATAAAGAAAAATAAAAGTTCAGCAGATTTAGGCTCCATGTACTCAATTAACTTCTAAAATATTATAATTTGATCATTGGAGTAAATATGATTTAAAGTTAGGGAAACCTGAAGTGCAAATATTGAATGAAACTAATCCACATGTCTCTCTTTAACATATTTGAACAGTGTTAATAGGAGTTAATAGGAGGAAATAGCTTGATCGATCATTTTATCAGGAAATGAAGTCAATAAAAAAAAAACTAATTGGTGTTGATTTTTCAAAACGTAAGATAATGCATCCTACCTAAAGTTACTACCCAGTTCCACTAAGTCGTCCCCTAAAGACCTACTATTTCTCACTTTAAAAAACTTTGACTTTTTAAGCTAATGAAGACTAATAATTACATTTCCTCAGATATTTTTAAGATGCCACCCCTGCCTTTTATTACTTGCTATTCTTCATATCAAAGAAAATGTTTTCCATAAACATCATCTTTGGGTTTCCTTACAAGTAACAGCATCCATACTGAACATTTCACCTTTCATCTGTATGTATTTAATTCCATTTTTAAAAAAGGAATAAACATATTAAGAACTATGATAGAGATTTAAGAGTTATAAAAGTAGGAAGAAATTGTATGGATAATTTAATAAGCATTCCAGCAGTGAAGAGTAACTTACATAGTACACTAACATAGTACGCTAAAAATTTAACTCTTCAAAAAAGACATATAGATCTACTCAACATGGGTGTATGCATGTTACAATGTTTATGCTACTTGCAAACATTGCCTTCTTCCACATTTATTTTCAAACTGCTCAAAACCTTTCACTGTGTCTTAATTATCTTCATGTACTTATCTGAGATCTTTCACAGAAATATTAAGTGCTTCATAATTAGGTACTGAATTAAATGGAATGGAGTCATACTATCATTTGTCATGAAGTAGATTTCAGTATCACATAGAATCTGGTATTAAGCTGTCTTGTTTCAGATTCAAATTCAATGCCTTAAGAGATATTGGTAACTGAACTATTCAAAAGATTCCATTATGAGGAGGTTCAATTAAAATACGGCCCCTTTACCAGGATCCTTAAGATAATATCATCACGATGTCCCAGTTTGCAGTCACACTTTTAAGGGATATTTACATACAAAAAAAAAGTTATGATTTCAATGGATGTGTCAAGTCTAAAACTTTGTTCCATTGTTTTGTGTACTCAACGGAGTTAGTTTCTAAGGGAGAATATGGGAAGAGAGATAATAAACATGTAAATTCAGTATTAGAATATATTCCAAATAAATACTATGTAATTAACAAAATCAAACTATTTCCAAAAAACTGTTAAAACACTTATTTTGACCCCACATTTGCTAATCACACAATATGTTACAGAATACCACCATTTCATTATCTGCAAAGCAAAAGTACAAGTGAATAAACTGTATTCAGCCATGTGTATAATCCTCCCTCAGTTAATCCTCTGTGCATTGTACCATAGTGAGAGTATGGCTTTTCCTGCCACTTCTATCTAACATATAAAAGGTATTAGCTTTCACTTAAAAAAAAATAATGAAAGAAAGAAAAAGCAGCTTCTATTTGTACATAAACATCAGGCATGGAGATTCTATACTGTATTCTTGGAGAAACTAGGGAACGAAAATAATGAGCTTAAACTTAAGAAATCGGAGTCTATGGTTCAATAATTTGAAAGCAGTTACTAAATAATCTCTTACATGATACTACTAGCATATTTTCCTTTGTAATATGTGCTACTTTGTTTATCCACCCCCAAATGCTGCGGTTATCTTAATTACTATTAAGCTTGTTGCTGAAGATTTTATCGATTCATCCCCTGATACTCTCAGATTTTCTTTCCGTTTGGGTTTCATAGCATGTGGACACTGAGGTTACATTCATTTTTACTCTTTTATGTTCAGCCTCATTGCCTCAATTGTTTCTTCCTACCTAATGAATATTAAGTCACTTATCTTTTCATATTTCTACTCAGTCTAAGTTCTGACTTTTGTGTGTTTTTATCTTTTTTAAAAAAGTACAGCTTCTCTTACTTTCTCTAATTCATTAAAATGTCCAAATTTCTTTACCTAGTGCTTATATCTTCTTTATTACTGAATAGCACAAAGCATCACCAACGTGTATTACCCTGAAAAAGACTTACTCACCAATTTGTTGTATCTTACCGTGTTTCCCCGAAAATAAGATCTAGTCGGACAATCAACTCTAAAGTGTCTTTTGGAGCAAAAATTAATATAAGACCCAGTATTATATTATACCCGGTATTATATTATATTATATTGTATTATATTGTATTGTATTATATTATATTATATTATATTATATTATATTATATTATATTATATTATATTATATTATATTATATTATATTATATTATATAAGACCTGGTCTTATATTATAGTAAAATAAAACCGGTTTTATATTAATTTTTGCTCCAAAGACACATTAGAACTGATTGCCCGGCTAGATCTTACTTTCAGGAAAACAGGGTAGAAATGTATTTCCAGTTTGTTATGAAATCAGAGATGCCTATTAACCAACTGAAGTGTCATTAGCAGAATTATTTTATTGCTAATGATAAATATCAGCTGACTTCTGAAATTTTGATGGTGGGAAGAGGTACAAAATATATCAGACACAAGTCACTTTGTGTAATTTGTGATGAAAAAATACCATAATTTCTTTAATAAAATTTTTGAAAGGAAAAGATAATTAAGCCACATGTACATTTTTGTTAAAAGAATGAAGGCTGTATTTAATTATATATAGCTTTCCCCAATGAGATGATAATGATATTGTAAATATTCACCCCAAGATACACTTGCTACCATGTATTTTGCAAACTGGAGTTGATATATGTCACAGTATTGTTTTTATTATTGCTTTTATTTCAATTATCACAATTTACATTATTTACCTCTTTATGATTTACTTAAGCTTTTTTGTATACTCTGTTCACAGTACAATAACTTTTGAGTTATTCACACTACATCAATTTTCGGCCTTCAAGAGAAAAGGTATCAAATTCTGTCCACTGATCCATGACCACCAGCAAAATGACATTCACACGTATAAAATACTCTCATACAGATCTAAAAACTGAATGAACATTTCCCCCCACTATCACAAATTTTATAATTATAAAAGTTCATAATTACAGATATTAATTTATAACCATACCTGATAGATATTTACTGCAAAATTGGAATATGCTTGTTTTGTAAGTATATCATCCACCTATTTTTTTCCCCCATTCAAGAAATCATTAGCAGAATGAGAATAAGTTATGGGAATAGCCTTGTCCATACTCATTTATTTGAAAAGAAGCAAATCATTAAAAAGAAGTGGCACTTTATTCCTGGTTCCAAATTAGTTGGGACACACTTCTGTGTAATGTAGGATTGTGTGTCTCATGAGCCTGGGAACTGTTAACCTGGGGTTTGGTTTCAAATCCAACAGAAGTCAGGGGAGCAATGGCAATAATGTTCTAAACTGTCACAGTGGTGAGAGTCAGGCTCTGTCAAAGTCTTTGTAGTAGGCAGAACAATGACTGCCAAAGATGTCCGAGCCCTAATCCCCGGTATTTGTGAATATGTTAAACTTTCACGGCAAAGGGATTTTGCAGATATGATAAAAATAAAGTCTTGTGATGGGAGAGTATAATGGATGATCTCGGTGAGCCCAATGTGATCGAAAGGGTACTCATAAGGGAAAAGGAAAGGCAGGAAGCTGAGAGTTAGAGAAGATATGAGGAAGGAAGCAGATGTTTGAATGATGAGATTGCCGGATGAGGGCCATAGCTGGGGAATGTAGCTAGCCAGTAGAAGAATCTGGAAAAGACTACATGGATTCTACTCAAGCTCCTCCAGAAGGAATGTAATGCTCTTGACACCTTGATTTTAGCCTTGTGATACCCATTTTAGACTCCTGACTTCCAGAACTCTAAGATAATAAACTTATGCCGTTTTAAGCCATTAAGTGTGATAATTTGTTACAGCATCAATAACAGTCTTTAGGCAATGGAGGCATATTAGTATATATCAAATATGTCTCCTGAAGCACCTGACCCGCTGTCTAAACAGAGCTTAGTTTACAGTAACTCAATTATAGTAATAATTATGAAAGATGTCAGCCAAGAAAACAAGAAGCAAGACAAGATAAAAATATTGGGACTAATTAGAGTATTTGCTTTGTATACATGGTGATTTAATTGAACACTTCTTTAATCAAATCAGAACTATGCTTTCTTTTTTTTCTTCCTGTTTTCCCCCAACTGATACATTCAAGGTCTATTAATGACACCAAGGGCCCTTATGACTTTGGTTCAATTTAGCTTTAAATCCTAACTCTAAAAATCACCTCTCTCTCTCTCTCTTCAGTTTTACATATATATATGTGATATATAACATACCTTTATTCATAAAATATCACATTACATTCCTGCTATCATTCTATCCAGAAATTTTTAACTTAAGAGACACATTTTAAAAGAAAATTTTATTATACATGATGTAATATTCTAACTCTGTATCATTTCTATAATAAAATGCATTTCTTAATAAACAAACCTATCCTTTGTATGCTAAAGGAATCAACTTAGAAGAAATTGTACTTGCTGCCTGGTATCCATATATTTGAGACTAACCAATAGACATTGAAACAATGATCCTTCCGATATGATACTATATAAATACTCAGAAGACATTATAAAACACTTTCAAATGCTAAGGAATGTAGCTACACTGAGGCCTGTTTTTCCCTATAAATGAGTAGAAAGCTAGAGGGCGTTGAGTATTAATATTACATAGTGTCACACTTAAAATATGACTGAGAATTGTAAATGTATGATACCGTCCCTACAGCCTGTATCTACATTATGTTAAGCAAAAGGCAGTCGTTATTTTGATAAAAACTATTTGATCTTAATACAGTAAGTTTGTGAATCAATCAATAAATATTAACTGGAGTGATTACTATACCTTAGGCACTCGGATATGCGGTGCAAATTTGAGAATGAAGAGTATTTTAACTAAAAGAGAATAAGAGGAGTCAGCCTTTTTATTTTATAGTCCAGTTGTTGAGAAGGCCATGGATAAAATACATCAATACTATTGTTGAGGACTATGATAAACATTTTGCATATAAATAAGCTACTAATTTTCTGTGGTGAAGCTGGAGAATATTTGAAAAAAAAAGTTGACATTTGACCTGTGTTTACAAATGAGAACTATAAAACAGGATTTCTAACTGTGTCTCATAATGTTGAAAAAAATCCCCAACGACTTGCTTAGATCCTTTGATATCAAATAGAACTAAATGATTTAAATATCTCTCAATAGAATTGACTGAATTGATATAAACTTGGCCTAGTAGTATGTAAGTGCCTCCTTATCTTCTAGCTAATAGCACCCATCATCACAGTTTTTGATGCGGTACAAAAAACAAACAAAAAAATTTGCATAGTAATAAGTATACTAGGGATTAAGATCCAGCATCTCTTTCTAAATTTCTTATTAGTTCATAATTAATAAATTTTAACTTAGTATTAAAATTAGCACACATCCATTTTATATCCCAAAATTATTTTTAATAACCCAACTATACTATATAAAGAAGTTAAAGCAAAACTAGAAAACGCATATTTAAGAAACATCACCAACGTCACCAGAAATCATTAACTCCAACACCTGAAGCAATGTCCCAACACTTTCCAACATTTAGGTACAGCTGTACTTCAACAATGCAGTAAAATACCATACTTCACGCTTAAGCATACATTCCTTTCATTTCTGTCTAGTTGCTACAGGGCACGGCTATTCATATCTACAAAGCCTGTTGGATTTACATGTGAGGGGAGAATGGGTTGAAATGCAGGTTGCATCACAAGAGAAAGCATGAAGCACAATAGACTAGAACAAGAGAATGATTGTCTGGGGCACCTCTTACGTACATTGCAGGGATTGTGAGTGTCCAGTTCTTTTTCAGATATTTATCGGGGCAGTTAACTATCATTCTTTTTGTTGTAGAAAATAAATGGATAGGGGTGGGGAAAGATGTCATGAGTTGGGCAGAAAGTTATGTGTGGAATGGAGGGGGAGGATGATGGGAGGGAAGAATTTACCAAGGTTCTTTAAATCATGCAAGCTTAATGACCTCGCACATTTATTCACACATACGCTTCACAACCTCCAGAGAGACTGAAAGACTTGAGACAATGTCAGAGTGGTCTGAAAAGATTAAAGTATGTCTTTTGAACTCAAAAAATTTTAAATATGTAAAAATAAAATGTAACAGTCCTTTGATACCTTTGTAAAGGAAAGGGGGAAACATTTGTGTCTGTAATTTGTGGTTTCAAAATTACAAGTGTTTTACAAGCCATCCTGTATATTCAAATGTGTAGGTAAATGTGACCAAGAAATGGGGAACAGATTTAGCTTTCCTGACCAACATGTAAAACAGTAACATTTAACAATAGTTCAAAGCATCTTTATAGGAATGTATGGGAAGTTGTTTAATGAATATTTAATTGGAGAGAGCAGTTAGAATCTGTTATCATTTTAACACATTCAGATTTAATGTTTATATATAAATTTTAATATGTGTACATATACCAATGCATATGAATAAAGTTTAGAATCACCATTTAGAACTTCATCTTAGAATATAAGTTTATTCGGTTATAAATTTTGAGCAATAATTCCTTTCAGAAAGACATGTCTAAATACTAGAAATATTAAAACAATCAAGATAAAAAATTAATTTTTTTTTAAAACCTGAATATTTCAGGTCAAATGACAAGTCTTTGTGTTCAAGAAAATGTGAAAGATAACACCGCTAGCTTGTTTCTCAAAACTACATAATTTGTAATAGAAAATTTCCATACTCCACTACACTTGTTAATTTACTTTATTGGAACAAACTCAGATTCTAGAATGAGATAAGACTATGTGCAAATTCTAGTTCTGACATTTTTCTAGTTGGGCAACTTGAGGGAAATCATTTAACTAGTCCGAGCTGGGTATTTTCAGCTAGAAAACAAGGATGATATTTACCTACCTACGGCATTGTGGAAGGATTATGCAACTACATAACATATTATATGATGACATAAAGTATCAAGCATATAGCTCTAAGTACATACATCATCCGCCTCACCCCGCCCTCATGTAGACTCTATCTGTGAAAGTCTATTTTGAAGAGAAAGACCTATGGTAATTTCCCATTTGAGGTCTGTGGGGCAATAAGAGATGTGCAAAGGACTGTAGTAGAAAATAAAAGTTAAAAAAAACAAAAACAACAACCCTCCTTCTGCTTTCAATAATTGCACTATTTTTAAAATGCACAGATTGCTGTATCTACTAATTGTACTTAAGATAGAGCAAGCAAGATGATTTCTAAAAGCAGACGACATGATTAACGTACTACTTGTTAGGCTCAGTGTGTCTTGGTTGCTTTTTTTAAGTGGGGTTCTTAATTATCTTTTATTTATTTCATTGCTATCCACCACATTTTGATAGTAACCTGTTTTTCCTGTTTTTGTGAGATTTGTGATAAATAATTTGTTACCTCTTTGTATAACAAATGAAGTATGTTTTTTAATGTTTGCATATGATTCTATATCAGGGCTTTTTGTTGTTATTGCTGCTATTTTAAAGTTTAAAAATGGTTACCTAGCTATCAGAGAAATGTATTTAAGCCCTGCAGAAAAAAAATTCAGGAATGAAAATATTAAGTCTAGTGGACTTTATTCATGGTTAGCATATTTAAATCTAATTTTGTCAATCTTTCAGACATCTTTGACACAGAGACTGAGCAAGTATTTTCAGCCTTCGGTCCAGGATGCATCACTGGATGCATCACAGAATTGCAAAGCTTCTATGTGTCAATAGATACAATACTGTATTTCTTAACTTCCATAACTTACTGTGTGAGGAGGCACTAGAAAGATGACAATTTGTCTTCTTTTTCACTGAGAAGACAGACTAATTTAAGATGATTTCTTTTTCATACAACCCAAAACATGCTGTCAAGTTGAAAGATTCAATGACTGGTTAGCCTAAAAACGCCAATTTGAAAAGCTAGCTAATATCTGAGAGTCCCCCCCCCCCACATTGGTGTATTTCAGAAAAGAATATTTATGCATAAACCACACGCATTTTTAGAATCTTTATAAGCATATGGAAACTTTGAATTATGAGCTCCTGCTGGAAGGTAAAAATTGTTTCTGCGATAAATAATATTTTATCTGTTTCTCAAATAGCTTAATGATTTCCCATCAGCCTATTATGAGAACTGTTCATTAATCAAAATTTTTAACTTCTATTAGATATAACCACTATACATGGGTATTAACTTTATATTCCTTCCAGCACTGGCTGGTGGATCAAATCAGCAAACAAAAGCACCATATTGAGTATTGCGGAAGAGCACACTAACAGACTGTAAACTTAGTAAGTCATTTTCTCTTTCTAGGTCTGTTTCCATGTCAACAAAGTAAAGCTGTTGAAACGCAAATTTTTGTTAAGTGAAACTCAGTTTTTGTTAAGACCTGTGGATTCTACAATTCTCTGAGTTCTTCTTCTCTTTCTATTTCTTTTGGTAATATAAAACCTGAGGGAAAATGAGCATCATCGCAGAACTCATTTTAGGGAAAACAATATGTGGCATACATTTTAGAACAGAATGCAAAGTGTCTATATTAAGACTCTAAGAAATAATGCTAATTGAGTATGGCAAATCTGATCCAAACTATGAAAACTTCTTGATCCTCCCTCAGTTGGCAGTTGAATCATAACTTAAGGGATTTTGCTGCTGTATTTGACATTGAAGACCTCACTATCTTTTTTGGCTCATGAAAAAAAGAAAGAACCTTTGTTTACATGATGCTATTTTCTCAATTTTCTCCCACCTCTTCTACAATCTGATGACTTTCAAGGGATTATTCCCCAACACCCGGTGGCATTTCCCTGGATATGTTGCTTTAAGCACCCTTTCTTTATGCTACTTTCCATTCTCGTTAGATGATTTCATATGTTTCCTTGGCTTTAAATATCAAGCATGTCCTGAGGATTCCTAAATCCTTATCTCAGGTGTTTCCCCTAACTGGCAGATTCACATGCCTAGCTGCGTATCTGCATGGATATGCCTAGGCGCATCAAAATCAGCACAATAAATGTATATCGCCCTCCTAATCCTACTGTTACTCCCTGTTTCTCAATCTCTATAGAAGGCAATAGTCTAGGCCCAAGACATCCAACAGAAATTTCTGCAATGATGAAAATATCCTATATCTGCAGTGTGCAGTGTGATAGCTACTAGCCAAGTATGGTTGTTGAGTATGTGAAATGTGGCAAGTGAAGAACTGAATGAGTAACTGAACATGGCATTCTGAATTCCTTTACTATATAAAAAAAATGTTTTGGTGTGTACTAAATTCCTGCTGAGTCCATTACCAAAGATGAGAGAGAAGGAGAAAGATTATGGATGAAACATGAACCATAGTAATGAGAAAATTTTACACCTCTGATGCAAGCTCAATTATTTTTCATTGTAGTGAATAGAAAAATAAATGATTAATTTTATAAATCTTATTACAAACCAATAGAGAACACCAGTGTCTAATTTATCCTGTAAGAATACAAGTACAAAATTATATATTATTAAAACTATAATGCATTCATTTATTTATTTGACAAATATTTAGTTACACTTGCTATCTTCAAGGCACGATGCTAGGTGCTGGGCATTCTTCAAAATAAATAAATAAACAGAAATCATCCATGTTCTCAACTATCTTGAATATAGTGGCTTCTCTACCAAGATGCCTTTCCTTTTTTGCTTTAAAAATTCAAGTGTAGTTCACTCTTGAAGGACAATTGGGAAAAGATAATCAAGGATACAGAAGCACAGATATTTTTCTCCGGAGGATATAGTGCTTTATAAAGTAACCTGTAGCACACCTTTCTTTAAAGCAATATTTTGTTTTTATTAAATCTAATGTTTTTTATAGCAAACTTTTCGAATGAAAGAAAATGGAATTTCAAGAAACACCTTCAAAAGAATTCTTCTATCTAAGATGAAACTTGGTGTAAAGAATTGCAATGAAATACGTTAACAACCTATGTACATATATTTTTAGTTTTAAAATCACTACAACAAAATTATACTACAGTTGTCAGAAAATATGGCATGCCTTAAACAAGTGTAAAATACTTTTGGAGTACAAGTACTGATGGGATAAATAAGGTACAAGATTAAATGACAGGTAGAAGAAATAGAAATCTGTAAGAGCTGATTAATTATTACAGAAGTATACTCTCAACTGATTGTTCTTAAGTATAAAAAGACTGACTCTGCTCTTTATAAATACCACAGTGCTTCTTTCATTAGATATCTTCTTCTTTTAAAATAAAGATATGTACTGGGTTGATTAATTGTGAAGGTTAAGAAACAAATATTCTGCTTGAAGTATTTAAATGCAGAACTAACCTATAATTAAAATAACAAAAAAGTACAGTGTCATTTACACTTAAAAGATACAATTTTTTGCAGGGCTTTTAAAGATCAGAAATGCATTTTAGTTTATGTCAAAATATATGAAAACAGATATATATCTATACACAAAATTAAAAATAATCATTGACAGTGTGTTCTATGATGTATTATTACAAAAGTAATTGTAAACTATACTATTCCTATTCAGCAGAACAAAAATGATTATAACGGCATTTATTTCCTGAGGCTAAATGCTCCATTTTACATATTATACATACATAAGTTAAGGTTTTATTATAAGTATACCCAAAAGTCTGTATAGTTCACCCACCACAGTATTTGCTCTCTTCAATGAAAACATCACAGAAATGTGTAATAATCATTGTACCAAGTTCAAATGGTAGGGGAATCTCAATATACCCTAGTAATCTTTCATGACCCATCACACAGTGAATATTTTTAAATGTGTGTAGAAACAATTGCTGAAATTATTAACTGTTTTAGACTAACAGAGACAGATGGTGTCTTTATTTTTTGGCTCCAAATATATTCGAATTTATTTTAAAGCCTAAAACATCAATGATCCAAACAAAACCATTAAGGATTTTAGAGTCTTCTGATTTATCACATTTCTGTATTCGTCTTTCCACACGATAGTTCTGTGCTTCTATCTTATTTATGCAACCAGCTGCATTGTCCTTTAACTCCTGTTAACTCCTTTCTGGACTATTCCAACTTACGCTAAATCTTCCTTTGCATGTTACCACACAGAGTATCCTCTCAGAAATGGATACCCCAAGCTTTATATCAAGGTGATGATGAGTTTTACTTCATTTTAATAGCTTTCTTCATGATCACCTTTAATATCCCAGAATTCAAACCTTTAATCACGACCTATCACCCTATTGGCATAATAAAGGTTATTTATCTCTAACTTCCATTTTCAATACCCACATTAAAATTCATCCAACCGTTTTTCAACCAACTCAGCCAACAGTTCCCTTGAATTGCTTTTTCTTTGGCCAGAAGTATCTGAAATGGTGCAAGTCTCGATCTTGAAGATGCCTTTAAAAACAGGATACTATTTTTATCTATTTTTCCATAGGGCACTCCAGGAATACTATTCCACATTTTTATCATTCAGCTGTAATGACATCATTACTTAGGACATGTAAAGTATTTACAACATAATTAGCGTCTATTTTATGTCATAAAGTAATGGGGACTCGTCAGCAATTGTTCTTGCCTTGGCTCCCAAAGCCATATTTTCACAGTTCACTCCAACGAACTTACTGGGTACCTACTATGTGTCATGTACACTGGCATGCGCTGAGCATATAAGATAGAGCAGAGGCATTCAAAAATGAGCATGAGCAAGAGAAAAATATCTCAACAAGGATCTGTAATACTATAATAGGCTTTGAAATTACCATACAAAGTCACCTATGTATTCATTTACTTCAGTGATGCATTTACTTCAGGGAGGGGAATCGGGAAAAGCTAACGACAAGTATTTTAATGTCTAGTTGGGCTTTGCGATTTATGTAGGAATCTGTAAGAAATACCTGAAAAAAGGGGAGCGAGAGGAAGAGCATAGAGGGAACGCAGATAAGTGTAACATGTGTTAAAGAAACCTGAGTAACTCAGTATGGCAATGATGAAGGAATCAGGTGTAGGTACAGAATCAGGGGGAAGATGAGTTGTGAAAAGCAGAATGCAGACAGGCTGTGAAGGACCTAATTATTAGGTTGTGCCTAGAAGTTCGGACTTGGTTCTCTAGGCAGTGGAAGTTTGGGTGCAAGGGTCCACACTCAGGTCTCTGCTGGGAAAGCTCCTTCAAAAACAGTGTCAGACGGATTTAACGAGAAAACGAGAAGAAGCTGGTGGGACCAATTTGGAGACAATGGACACTATAGTGTAATAGCTCCAGGTAGAAGCTGCTGAGGGCAAAAAATTAGGCAGTGGAACGTGAGCGGGAGAGAAGCAGCTGAAGAACGGAGGAAAATGCAAGTTAATCAAACTTGGAGACATGAGGAAGACACGAAAAATGAAGTATGACTTAAAACTTCTCAGTGTATGTAATAGGCAACTGGGGTAGGAAAAACAAGAGAATAATTTTCATGAGTGTCTTAAAGAGAGAAAACATATCTAGTTCATTTTTTTGGATCCATCGTATAGCACAGGCACATTACAGTCAATTAAATGGCGATGAACAAAAGAATAATATCTATTTTTGCAATCAGTCATTTATTACAATGCCCATATCTTCACTCACAAATCTGCTTTTCCAACAACCAAAATATAAAAGTGTTTTAAACATAGTCCATTGTTTGACAGGTAAATATGTACAGGATGAAGGTGGGGATCAGATATCTGAATGCTTTGGGTCATATATCAGAATGTTTTTATCTTCACATATAAGGACACCTTTAGTTTGTGCTCTTTGAGTTACTTGTTTATGAACACTGCTTGATTTTCACAGGATTAATTCCATAGTCTCAATTCTACGTATTCTTCTATAAATTAGTTAAGGAAAGTCTGGGTGACAATCTTTGGTAACTAAACATGTACATGTGTATAAAATATGTATATGTACTAAATACATACATATGTATTATATATATACATACATATATATAATACATATATATACACACACACATACATTCATAATGTATGTAGTATCTATATAGCTGGGCCATACACCAAAGTCATTATTGACATGCTTTTCATGTCAGTAAATTATGAACAGTAAATTTATGAACAGTAAATTTATTTCATCTGCCATAGAACTTCTAAATTATTTTTAGATGTTAAACTTCACACATGGATTGTCTTATCTGATAAAGAAAAAAGATCCAAATATTATTCTGCATAAATGTTCTCCAATGTGATAAAATGATATACCATAATATCTCAATACCAACCACCTAAGAGGAACACAACAGATATTTTGTGTGTGTCCTCAGCCAAGATCGTTCAATTAGCTGCATGACTCAGTTCAAAGGTGATTAATTGGTCCCTGTTTCATATTGCAGAATTACCGTCCTATCTATGACACATGCAGACATTGGGAAATTTTAAATTTAAGTTTAATCACCTTGTCTAAATATTAAACCTAAAGAAATAAGGGGAAGGTTAATTGACATTCAAACCTTCTCTAAGATGGAACAATTTCCCACTCACTCTTACCCAATGACATCTGCTGTACACAATAATTGTGTCAGCAGTCACGGCCTCTGGAGGTGGAATACAGGACCCACCTCCTGTGCTCAACTAGTTGGAGTGATTCGACAAGGACTAGTTTTGCATGAGAGGGTATCCATAACTCCAGAAAGTTTCAAAATAATGACTCCTTGTCCTACAATCCAATCATCTTAGTTAGGAATGAATGAAATGTTTAATTATTACTTTGAAACTAAGGTGACTATTTTGTTCTACTTTTTTCACTATTGTGTTATATTTTAAAGTAGATGTTTTACAACTTCCAGAAGAAATACTGGTATATTCTCATCGAAATAGATGTATTTCTTATATTAAAACCTCTTTCTCTCTCTCTTCTTATAAGTGAGTGAATATTTCCAAACCAAGTTCCATTCCAATAGAATTATTTTGCAATTATTTCTGGATTTTTGTTGTTCTATATATTTGTTAACAGGTGACAACAGATAATTTTCATAGCATTTCTGAGATTTATACTTCCACATTTCAACATGGAAGTGTCGGTTTGGCAGCCTGAGAAGCAAAGGAGGAATTTAATTTTCCATATTCATTTTTACACTTGAAGGCTCATAGTTTTAAAGAAGTTCTAATTTTAAAAGCACCAACTCCTGTCAAGTAGTAATTCAATCTGACATAGTTAGAAGTACATTATATATATTTAAGTAACTATGTCAGTTTCCTAGAAGAACATTTTGAGTCCATCTGCCTAAAACAATGTTTAGTCATCTGCAGAATTTTAAATGTTTCTTTCCTCATAAAACAAGTGGTGGTCAATAATAATGACATTTGGAAAAGGCAGTATTTTACGCATAGTAGGCATTGAAAATATCTGTTTAAATTCATCAGCAAAAGTTCACTAAAGTATTGCAATCTATTTAGAAAGGGAAATGTGATTAAGAACAAAAACTTAAAAGGAACATTTAAACTAATGCAAACTGAGAATCAGCAGACTATTGGAAATAATATTAAAATGATGGTCAAACAAGGTTCTTACCTAGTTCTGTCATCATTTAGCTCTGTGATATTATAAAAGCCACATGCTTAAAATAAATGTTTAAGTGAAGCAGACAGTTTTGTCATGATGAAGAATGAATACATAGGAAATAAAGATGCCTTGGTTTGCAGTCCAGTATTTATATTACCCTCTCTGGGCTTGTTTCCTCATTTTAAAATGAGAGTTGAACTAAATGACCTCCTAGTTGCTTTTCATCACTAGAACATTATAATTTCATGAAGGGGTTTCATAAGTAACCACATGATCAAAATTGCAAAGGTTAGGCCCTGAAAACATTCTAAGATGGATTTTATTTGAAATTTGCTTGAGAAGACAAATATGAATAAGCTAACGGGGATGCAAACAGCAGTAGTCGCAGATCACCTGTTTGCTGAATGAATGAATGAATGAATGAATGAATGAATGAAAAAGCAGAAATTGAATGGCTATAATAAGTGATATTTTTATATCTCCTTATTTTTTTATAAAGTTTTCCGACAAATTATGCATGTATCCAATTCATCCTGAAAAGGACCCTTTGAAAACTGAGTAAATTACTCGGGATCACTAAGACATGAAAAGGTAGAGAAGTGCTTCAAAGACAAGTTCTTGATATCATCTGAATGGATCAGACAGTTATGGTGCCTTTTTCTGCACTTCCTGTTTTCCTGCTTCTCCAGACTTCATCACCTCCCTATCCAATATCCTTTTATGCTTTTCACCAATTATACCTTCATTTGCATCCTCTGGCTATGTGTTTCATATATACATACACGTCCTCTTATCACTCTTTTTCCCTGCCACATTTTCTTTCCTAGACCAGTTTGAAACAAACTTTTTCTTCTATTTTATATTCCATGTTTCATTTAAAACTGATATAATAGTGTTAAAAGTAAATATAAAATAGGGACCGGACCTGTTAATTCCATGAATAGACAAAACCATTTAAGCCAGGTAAGCAAAACTGCAAAACTGAATCTAGCTTATTTCATGAACATAAGCAAAACTTAGCTTAGCTTATTTCTTGTAAATGCCTCTGACAATCATAAACTTGCCATCTTCCTAAAAAAGGTATGAAATAATCACTTTTAACGAACCTCCTGCCATTGGAAACTCCCGTTGTAATAAATGATTGCAAAGGTTAACAACTTCCTCATTTTCACTTCATAAGCCATCCTATAATTCATGTCCCTCAGCTTCATATCAGTTTTTATTTTTGAAAGCTCCACCAAGTTCATGAACTGTTCTTATATGCACAATAAACTCTTATTATATACTATCCATTGATTTTGTGGTTTTAATTTTGCTATTTCTGGATTTTTGACAATAGCCAAGAAATAAAGCTCAGTGCTATATCTAACCAAGAGCAGAATAAATGATTACCATAAATTTTAAGTGATATTAGATACAAGAACCAGAACCGCCAATTTCTACAGCCCCTGAAAGTATTTAAAGCACCCTAAAGATTCTCAAAAGTCTTTATTCTGCTTTAAATAAAATCTGTTTTATAACAATATTTAATAAACTATTATCCACTTCTAAAAGTTTAAAAGTATTATTACAATTTCAACACTAGCAATTTCCTTTTTGTCTTTAAAACTGTATGCTATTTTATCTGCATTAGATATGATATTGCTATTTTTAGAGCAGGACTGAAAACGATCAGTTTAAAAGGGAGTTGTAAACATTCAAGATAATTTAAAATTCAACATAACCATTTGAACACAATAGATTTCCTTTATAACTTATCCGCCATACTACCAATTTTTTTAAAAAAATATTCAATGGTTACAAGTATTTCTTCTTAGGAAAATAATTACTTTCTCTCTATTATATCAGTATGCCAATGCTATAAGGATCAATCAAATCTAATTTTTCCAAAATGTTAACTGTTTCAATATTTAACTTAAAAAAGAAGATGAATCAAAAGGAACTAAACAGCTAAGAAATAGATTTCTTTCTTTATATCATTTAACTCACCAAGGAAGTGCTTTTAAAAATCTATGTATGATACAGTGAACGACGGTTTTCAACTAATAAACAACTCAGTACATATTCTGATTAATGCAAATAGCATCATTTATTATTTATAGATATAGCAGGAAATGATATTTTCACTGTCAAAGATCAAAAATACTACAAAGTTTTCTCCCAAAGTGAAACAATTATGTGATTTTTACATTTGAATATATCTTAAGATAACATGGTTTCAGAGAATTAGGCACTCGGAAACACTTGGGACAAAATTAAACGAAGTTATATTGCTAAAGTAACTGTAAACTTCCTGTAAACTATCAATCAAACTGTAAACTATCAATGAGTTTATCCTGAGCATATAATGTCTACTACATATACACACACACACACACACACACACACACATATATATGTATGTATACATATGTGTATACATACATGTGTGTATACATATGTGTGTATACGTGTATATATATATATATATATATATATATATATATATGTATATATTACATATACCAGGGGTGCCAAAAAAAAATGTATAGAAGTGGACACTGGTGTCAACGTTGCTCAAGCAGCAGTTCGCCATTATCAAAAGTGTCTGGATGCTGATGGTAACCACTTTGAGCACCTCTTGTAATTGCAGAAGTCAAATGTGACTTGTATTTATCTTTTGTTATGGGTACATATTGAGTATTATAATTTAATAGTTTTTTTTCCTTTCTTAAAATGTGTAGACATTTTTTTGGCACCCTCTGTATACACCCTCTGTCTATTACGGCCATTCTTTGACCACAATTGCAACTTCCAGCAATGGGACTGTAATTTGCTGGTTGCACTTTTAAAAGATGTTATTGTGTCTTGGGTTCCAACTGTGTTTAGCACTATAAAAAGCTTTTCAGATTCTCATTTCCTGAGTTACTGCTTCCTAAACACAATCATTGCAGTGATAAATCTCTTGCAGCTATTCATTATATATCAATAGATTTTTAAAGTTTTTTGGAGAATAAGGCTTCAAATATGAGACCAACAATTGATTTGTATATTTGTGTTTTTAACAATATACACACAGTCAGATTCTCAATGCCTTCCATAACCCAGTTTCTCCACACATAGTCAACCTTTTTTCTCAGCCCTTTTCAACAGTACAAGGGACAAGTGTCATGCCCTTGGGCCACCCAGTGCTTATTCCTGTTTCTAATATATTCCCTATGTTCTTCTTTCTGGATCGAACACCAGCTCTCTTTAGCTCTACTTATTAATACTGAAGCATTATAAATTAAGCCATACTGAACTTCTCAAAATCTTCAGAAGACTGTAGCACATATTGATCGTGACATTCTCTGAAATTCAGTTGCACATATAGTCTGTACTATCACACAAGTTCACAATAGGTTGTTTTTTGTTTTAAGTCTGTTCTTTATACCTCTACAAGTCGAATGTAAAGATGTCAAGACTATTATTTCATTATTTGTTGTAACTCACTCCAGACTATGATATCACCAGCTGTACACTGTTACACTGTTCCAAAAAAAACAAAGATACTTTTCTAACAACACATCTAGCTAGGGAATAGTACCAGTTTCTATGTGATTTACCGTCACAACCCCACCATCATTAGTCCCAGCATGGAACAGTATCTGCCTTATTTAAGGGACCTATTTTTTACTTACTTCAACCACAGATTCAGGTGCTACATTGCACTGAATATTTCCATAGTCTCATACTTGCCTATCACAGTACCAAGTTCTGCCAGCCATACAATTATGCAAATAATAATACCTGGCCAAAGAGAGACATTCCCTGAAGATTTTCCAGTTGGAATTAAGAAAAGGAGAGTAACTTATTCCCTGAAAGACAAAGTTTGAAAGGTGTTGGCAGCTGTAGTACCACTCAATAGAGAAAGTTAATCTGGGAGAATAACATTAACATAGAGTGAGACCCACAAATAGACAAAAAACAAGAATGGTGGTCCCTAGCATTAATCTAGTTCTTGATTCAGTTATCTCTGAGGTTTGCATATGTCCTGGCTCTTCCAGAAGATGGGTAAATGGAACCCTTTTGTGGACATACAAAAGGTTAGTAATATAGAGAAAGGGTTACTTATTATTTTAATGTGTTTCTTTTTTAGTATGGATATGTTCTAAATTTAGTTCAAGGAACAAATATCATTTCTGCAAAAAAAAAAGAAGTAGACACAAATAAAAGCTGTCCTGTGGAATGTAAGTGATGTTTTTATTTATAAGTAACATAGTGATCAGATTATAGTTCTTAGTCTTTTCTACAAGTAATCGATACTTCATAGAAAGGTGAGAAAAAAACTATATGCGGCCTAGACCAAGAATTACTTCAACATTCATGTGAATTTCAGGTGTGATTAGAACAACTCAAATATGAGAGGGAATGAGAGCAGTATCTTCAACATTTTGACTAAAGATATATTTCACAAAGAAAATACAGCTGGAATGGTGTCTCATTGCTAACATTCATCTTCCTACTTGATCAAAATTAGTATCTTATAATTCATTTCTAAATCTGAGAAATTTTCCAAGCAGTTTTTAGAAATATATTCCCATTTAAGAAACAGTACTCGTCTATGTTCATTAACATAAAATTCTAAGAAAGAGACTCACAAAGTCTTTAGGTTTCGGTCTTCAGGTATTAGTTCCTGTCAACTCAACAAATAGCTATTTACAAATGACTATATATATTTTACGTATAGCCTCATATTTCTAAACTACATATAAAACAGAATGTCACCATATCACAACTCACTATTACTGATGTTTGTATACAGCACAAGTTCTAGTACCACAAATATAAGTAACAAAGATAGTAATATTATTTAAACCTGAAAATCTGTAAATAGGGTTAATACTATATTACAGTAGTTAAAAAGGAACTTTTTAATATGTACCTATAAATGTAACTTAATGCAGAGAATTGAGTTTTAATATTTGGTTAAACTGATTACAAAGATGAAAAATAGGCTAATATATAACTTTAACAGAGGATAAACATAGGCAAACTTGAAAGAGTAATATTAAGCAGATGATTTAAAATGACTGATATTTGTTTCATATCATATTAACACATATGATATTAGAGGTTTGCATCTTATAGTTCTGCAGAAATCCGTGATTAGAATATAATAACCTACTACAATTAAGAATTTCTTTGAAATACTCTTGATATCGTTATTACTACTAGTAGTACAACTAACAAATCAAGATCTCTGCAGTATTGAAGTTAAGTGTGATCTAGTTCAATGCCACAGCTTCGTTTCCCATAGCAGTCCTTTCTCTCCCATCTCTACAAAGAAACAAACAAACTGTTTAAGTGGAAAACATCAGATTGTTTTACAAATATTTCTCCAGCTTTACTGAAGTATAATTAAACAAGTAAAATTGTAAGGTGTTTAAAATGTACATCGTGGTGATTTGATATACATTTATACTATGAAAGGATTCCCACCATTTAGTTAACACATTAATACATTCATCTCTTCACATTTTCTTTTATTTTTTTTTATTTTTGTGAGGACATTTAAGTTCTGCTCTCTAGAAAATGTCAATTACATAATATAGTGTTATCAACTATAGCAACCATGCTTTATATTACCGTGTTTCCCCGAAAATAAGACCTAGCCAGACAATCAGCTCTAATGTATTTTTTGGAGCAAAAATTAATATAAGACCTGGTCTTATTTTACTATAAGACAGGGTCGTTATAATATAATATAGTATAATATAATATAATATAATATAATACAATACAATACAATACAATATAATACTGGGCCTTATATTAATTTTTGCTCCAAAAGACACATTAGAGCTGATTGTCTGGCTAGGTCTTATTTTCGGTGAAACACGGTATATCCTCAGAACTTATCCATCATATAGCTGAAAGTTTGTACCCTTTTACCAATCTCTCCATCTCTCCAAATATATATATATTTCAATGACATCTTCTTTATTCATTCACTGATGGACATTTAGGTTGTTTCCATATATTGGCTATTGTAAATAGTGCTCCAGGAAATGTGGAGGTGTAGATACCTCTTTGTTATCCTGTTTTCATTTCCTTTAGATATAAAAGACCAGATTGTTTTTAAAATCTTTCACTGTAATATGAATGAAACATGTAGCCATTTTCTACAATGATATATTCCTTCTCCAATTATTATAGTTGTTATTTTATCTGGGGCAGAAATCATAAAAGAGATTCAAAGTTCCACTTTGCATACATTGATTCTTTCACTGGTCAGTTATTAACGCTAATAACACTGCTAGAGTAATTTAATAATGTTATATGTATTCTAGCAGTGTTGTTATCATTAACAATTTACACCAATTATTATAATTATTTTCTATTTTCATGATAGTCAGTTACAAATCTAGATCACATTTACTTAATTATCCAGTCAGTTAACAAAGATAAAAGAGAGATTTTAACAACTGTTGTCTGTTACATCCTCTGACTAAAATTAGAGACAATGTTACTGGCACTTGAGAATTTTTACTACTTTCAGTAAATACAGTCTATTTCTGTTACAAAAATTAGGAATTCATTTGTATGTCAACTGTCTATCACTTTATAATTGTATAATTTGTTACATATTTAATAATAATAATGCCAAATCTAATACATGCCCATCACATATATTCAAAATAAATCACTAGTGTTCAAGCTTATCAATTACATTGTTTAATAAATAGATATAGTACATTATCAAAGGTATATATTTTTTTTAATTCAAATTGCCTTCTAAAAGGAAAGGACAGGGAAAGAGAGGGAGCTAAAATTCCTTGAAACTAAAAATATATATGAACACAACAACACTTTAATGTAGATATTACTATCTCCATTGCACAGTTAAGGAAACAGAGGCTCAGAAAGTGCAAATAAATTGCACAAGAATTGCATAGCTAGAAATTGGTTGAGCTCATTTGAATCCAGATGTACCTGGCTCTGAAGTCTTTCTTTACTTTTGCACTATTACTTAATTGACTTCTTTTACTCTTTATAAACAAATAGGCAGTAAATAAAGAAAAGTTACTACATATTTAATTTGAGAAGTCTGGAGTTCCATTAAAAAAAAATCACCCACTTGAAGTAATTTTTAATGAAGATAAATGCTAAGAGGCAAAAAGTGTATATATGGAGAAAGCAGTACTTACTACCTATGCTAAAGGAATAGATTGTTTTTAGTTTCGTTTCAACTGCCACACTACATTATTTTTAAAACATATAATTACTAGAAAAATAAATTACTATAGAAATGATCATGTGCTTGGATGTCACAGCAAAGTCAAATTGGTATAAAAATTTCTAAATGCTTACTCTCAGTTTTTGCACTTATCTATAAAAGACTGGCACCTATCTGTGGACCACACTTTGAGTAAAATTGAGCTAGAGCACAGGTGATAAAAAAGACTTTAACACATTAGCTTATATATTAGCAAATATATTTATGCACCTAAATTACATTAAAATTAAAAAAAAATTTCTATCCCACAAACTATTTGTTGTGAAATCTTGTTACTTCATCAAGTTTCTTTTCATTGTAGCCTATATAAAAAAAATAAAGGTTTATGTAAGATCAAGGAAGTTGAAATTACAATAGACCATATATATCGACTTACTAAACCAGGTAAACAGAAAGCATAGCCCCGTCAACTCAGGTAGCATTCATTTTTGTTCCGTGTGTGTGTGTGTGTGTGTGTGTGTGTGTGTGTGTGTATGTGTGGATACATAAAATAGCTATTAAGTATCGGCCTGCAGCATTGTTAATTACTTTTGAATATAGTAATTATTATTCTGTAGTGAAAATTATTTCATCTTTTTTATGACAAGCTCAGGGGATATGATTTTTTCTTGAATATACTGATAATCACAGCAAAGGAGAAACAACCATGTTTCCCCGAAAATAAGACTTAGCCGGACAATCAGCTCCAATGTGTCTTTTGGAGCAAAAATTAATATAAGACGTGGTGTTATATTATAACATATTATATTATGTCATATCACATCATATTATATTATATAAGACTGGGCCTTACAGTAAAATAAGAACTGGTATTATACTATATTGTATTATATTATATTATATTATATTATATTATATTATATTATATTATATCCGGTCTTATTTTACTATAAATCTAGTAAAATCTTTACTATAAGATTATAAAATCTTAAGTCTTTACTATAAGACTTATAGTAAAATAAGACCGGGTCTTATATTAATTTTTGCTCCAAAAGATGCATCAGAGTTGACTATCTGGCTAGGTCTTATTTTCGGGGAAACACGGAAGATGACTACTGTTGTGTTTATCCTTTCTATCAAAGCTGGCACGTAAAAACAAGCTTCTACACTTGCTATTTTCAAAAATGTGGCAGCAGTTCATAATAGATCCCTAAATGCATTTTGACAAAGTGAAAATTTGTTTCACATCATGAGATCTGGGCAATGATTCTAAAAAATGTGATAATTAAATTCAGAAAACATGAAATAGATTTTTCCCATAGCATAGAAGTAGCTTGCTGTAGCATACTATATAATAACATTGTTATTTAGTTTTTAATTTTCTTTTTCAAATGTTATTAACCAAAGAGTAGACTTAAGAACAATGGCTAGGGTAGTAAGATTAGTACTTACTGATTACTCAAATAATTATGAACTTTTTTGTGATTTGGGAATAAAACTATCTTATGAATTTTGGTATATGGATAAAACTACAGCTTACTAATACTAGAATTTTCATTTATTTAGCATTTCCTTTTCTCAGAGTGCATAAAGAAAATCTAATAAAAGTTTATGGTAAAATTTTGAATTAACCAAATAGTATCGATCAAAATCTATGCAGAGCTTTTACTGTTTTGAAAAAATATTTCATAACATCATGAAATTGAAGTATGTGTTTTAATATTATCACTAATTCTGAATAGAAAAAAAGATGTAGCTTTGATAGCACTTTATAATAGCTAATAAAAGTCAATCCGTTGTGGAAATTTTCTTAATATTATAGTGTAATACTTAATAAAATACAATATAAAAGTTTGAAAATCATAAAATACAAAATAAACGTATTTTTTTCAATTATTTGATTGATGGCACTATTTCCATTTAATTGCCCTCAGTAGAGAAGATAATGCATTTGAACTAGGTGATGGAAAAGCCAATTAACAGTCAAATATGCCTCCCAATATGCAGGCAAAATAGTGACTTATTAGAGTATATGATCAGTGATGTCACAAATATGGTACATTTGCAAATAGGAGTTCAGTAAATTATTGTTTACATAAAACATGTTAATATAGGAGGGATGTAAGAGTAACAAGGTTTAAAAGAGCTAATTTCCTGGTTGCTGAAGCAACGCTTCACACGCCTGTAGCACACTGGTATTAACTTCATATTGCATTGGCAGAGGAAAGCTTTAATTGATGTTATTACTGGAATGGCCACCATGGCATGGGATTAGTATCTCTCGGCTGCCAAAGAAATAACCAGTGACATGCCAAAAACTTACCCTGAGCTTCAGCAGGACAGGAGCTTTGGAGAAACATGCTACGTGTTAAAGCTTTCTGTGAATAGACTTTCTGAGAATGTTGGGGTTCCCAAGGGTTCTGTCCTTGCCCTGCTGTTCTATTTAGTCTCCTTGATTGACTCCTCTACTCCCATAATTTCAGTATCCACAAAACTCCCCAGCCCTGCCCTCTCCTAAGAAATCCAAGTTGTTACGTTAGCTGCCTGCTGGTTAAGTATTTCCAATAGAACACTGCATACACACCTTAAATTGAACTTGCCAAAACATAAGCTTGTCATATTCCCTGATACTTGCCCAGTCTCCTTCTTATAGCCTCTATTTCTGCTGGTGGTGTCAACATTTCCCAACCATTCAAACTACAAAGCTTGAAAAACCTTCTTAATTCTTGCTTTTCCTTTATTATCCGCATCCCTAACTTTCCTCTGGCATCTCCCATCATGCCAGCTTCATGGACAGGTAACATGTGCCATCAAACAGGGCTGCTTGCTTAGAAGGCTCCCACGCTTCTCTATTCTCCTGTCACCATCTTGAAAGTGTGAATAACGTTTTTTACAGGAGCCCTGCATTTTCTTGCACTGGGCCCTGCAAATTATGTGGCCAGTCCTGCCTCCCATGCCCTTTATCCTCTGTAAAATCTGTCTTATAGCTTCTAAACCTACCATGAAAATATTCATTTGCTTGTTTTTGTTATCCTTTTCCCTCTGCTGGGATTGTCTCATGTGCTGATCAAATCCTCAAATATTCACCTCCCCCAGCAATCCTTCCCTGCGTAATTAAGCTAGGTTAAGTATTCCCATAATAATACCATTGGAATAACTCTATTATTTCAATTACAAGGCTATTATTACCTGTGTTTGTATCTCTTATGTTTGATGAGCTCATACAAAGGAAGGGAGTAGGAATTATTTTGAAACTAACATAGTAACACACACACAAAAAACACACAATAAAGTTTTGTTATATGAATGAATAACATGATGAAAAAAAGTATAAGTCTGCTTTTTAGTCGCACAAATGAGTGTGCTTTCAGAGCAAAAAACTATTGGAGTTTTTTTTTTTTTTAATCAAATGAAAAAAATAAGACTTGTATTATCAATTCTACATGCTACACGGTTTTGGAATCTATCCATTTCCCTCCAATTTTTTCTTCACCCCGACTCAGTCTGATAGCTTTCATCTCCGGCCTGAGCTATTGTAATGGGCACTCGTGCCTTCCTTCAATCCATTTTCAACAATGCCGTCAGAGGAATATTTCAAATAAAGATCAGATCGTGTATCCATCACAATTATTCCTTGTGTACAGCCTTCAGATTTCAGCTCAAACAGTACTTCGTTAATGATGTCTGTAATAATTACTTGGACCCATAAATTAAAACAGATCACCCATTCCCAAACACAGACACACACACACACAGGACACACACAAAAAACACACTTGTAATGTCTTTGAATATACTTTTCGTTCTTAGCACTTAGCTGAGCTTTTAACTTATAACTTTTACTGACATAACTTGATAAATACAATCTCCCTCAGTAGATTGAAAACTTTGAGTTAGGGATGATGTCTACTTTATTCCACATTCTATCACCAGTATTATACCTGGCAGATATTAGGTACCTAAAAATGATTTTTGAACTTAATATTGCATGGCAATATTTTGTTTAAAAAAATGGCATCGATACTTTAAAGACTATCTTGACAGTAGATATTATCCTCATTCTCTTCTGCCCAGTTTAACACAATAGTTTGTATCAGTTGCCCTGATTCATGGTTCTTTATACTGTACTTCAGTAAACTGCAAATGTGACAGTATCTCTACAATTTCCTAAGAAGCATTCCATAGCACATTTGTTTAGTTTGCACATCTGAGTTGTTCCCTGAATACCCTACTGCACATCTGAGAACTCCAGGGAAAGGATGCAGAAGGACCCCTCCCATATGCACAATAAACAGGACTTCCTCACACACGAGCAACACAAATTTTCAAGTTTTATAAATATGCAACAAGGGACTGTATAAATATTTTCCTTCCTCAAACCCACAGGGCTTCAAACATTATTTTAAATATGTCTTTTGAAAACTGCCACATGCGCATAAAATAACTCAGAGCACGGCTTCTCCATGAAGCAAAACCTAAAGATGATACCACTTAAGAAGTCTATATTCAACGATAAGGGTCCTATTGAACTATTTTTCTGCTTCTAACTGTGCTTTCAGAATGGCTTCTAGAATATTTGCTCTTATGTGTTCTAAATCCCTATGCCTGGTCTCCTCACCTATAAAATGGGGAGGAGATTAGTAAATGGTACCTCCATTACTGTGTAAAGATTAAATGAGGTGATCTACATCAAACACTTAGTATAATGTTTCTCAACTTTCGACTAGCTAATCAATCTTAGCTAAAAATAATAACTACTCCAAACTTTGTAAGAGTCTGGAAATCACAGAGATATGAATAAAAATGAGAAAGCATTACAGAGTTCAAACTGGAAGGCAAAAACCAAAGCTGAAAGCTAGCCTGCGTCTGTCAGGCATTTGGGTTCTCATTAGCTCCTTTCTGGCACTTGTTTTTCTCTCCATACTCCTGCCACTTTGATAGCGATGCAAAATACCTCCAATGCAATCAGATAAAGAATCCAAAGGCATTATAATTAATTTGACTGAGAACTAGGCATGGAAGATAAACGTGAGGTATGCCTTCAGGAACACAAACACTTTCCATTTATCTCTATTTATCCACATGTCAATTAATGAACCAACTGGCTATAAGTCTTTTAATAAGAAGTAATCATTTCCAACTGAACTTGCCAAGTTCCTATAATTCAAATCTACGTTCTGTGGTGACTTTTAAATGAAAAGAAAACATGTTTTTAACAGCAACATTCCTTTCTTGAATATTTCCACTTTATTGCTTTTGAATCGCCCAAGTTCAAATGAGACAATTAAATGCTGTGTCTTTTTTGTTGTTGTTGTTCAGAGGCGAAAGGAAGGTAATTTGCTGCTTCACGCATCTGTTTCCTCATCAGCACAGTGAGGACGAGGCTAATTAGGGGATGAAAACAATATGGTCATATGGATAGGCCAGATTGCTTGTCACTCAGTTTTTCAATACGTGGGCTCTGTTTTGGGGACAGGAAACAGATAATGATTCTCTGGCATCTCTCTTGCAATACATGAACAGAAAGAACTGTGAAGTGTTCAGATGTTTACCTGCTTATTTTTAGCATCCATTCTAGGAATAATCTTACTGGGCTGAGTCATATATTTTGTCTTTACAAGAGTAGTCTTTATTGGAAAGCTTCAATCAAAGCTACCAACTTCCATCGAGAACACAGAAATCCAACCAACCCACTTGAGTTCAATTCATTATTCTGAAATAGTCTATGGGCCAGAAAAATGAAATCCAAGGACAGGTAAATAAAATGTGCCCCACTTTCAGAAAGTCCAATTTATCAAAATGGATTCAGTAGGGGAAAATTAACATCTGAAAATATAAGATTAATTCTAGAGTTTGTACCAGACGTGTTTTGGTGCTGGTCACTTTGCACCAGGTAGAATTCAGACATAGGATGTCCATTCACAGGCCTGGCTTGAAAGTGGGAGCTAGCACAACCAGGTTATCTCTCTTGGACATTGTATTAGAAAATGCCAAATGGAAGAGTGCAAAAGAAGTTGAAACATGCCCTGAGATATTCACAAGTAAGCACAGGCAAAAGTTATAAATGAATATAAAACATGAGCGAGCAAGAATAGCTAGATGGTAGAAATAGTCGTCTAGAAAAGCAGAGCTATTATGAGAGAGAGAGAGAGAGAGAGAGATATTGAGAATAAAGGAAGGGACGGTCTCCTATCCCTGACAGCTCCAGGATCCTATTCCCCTAAAAGTTCCAGATTCCTAGTGCCCTGAAGCCTGCAGGTACCAGTTACAAAGCCTGACCGTTTTCCTCATGCTCTGTGTTGGATTTCCCCAAAAACCATTGTCTCCCTTATTAATAAATGTCATAAACTGTCACCAACTACTCCAGCTGGATTGAATCACCAGTTTTCCAAGAGATTTGTAAAAATGGGCGGACATTCTTGTATCTCAATTACCAGCAGAAACCCTGCAGCTCTCTCAAAAGACCAATTTGGGGAAGAAATAGTGACTGATTGTCTCCTCCTCAGTCTGTCTTGGGTTCTCACTTCTGCTCTATTCTCTCTCTAAACCCTAAAATTTGCCTTCAGCATCGTTGTGCTTTTTCTGCATCATGATTGTCCTGCTGGGTACCCCCCTATCCCTGTGCTCCCCAAAGTACCACACATTCAGGGGTGTTTGTATGGCCAACTTTATTAAAATTTGGAACTAGTTGGAGTGGTACGTTACAGCAAGTGACTTAAATACCACACATCCTATTCCTAAAGTCCCTCAGCCATTCTTATAAAAAAGGAATTCTACTCATTATCTTTTCTACTCAAGTCCCATTTCCTGTGATGTTTCTAGACTCCCTTTTATGCCTCTGATTTCCCCCTCAAAGCCCGTAAACCCTTATAATCTTTTAGAGCTTCCTCCTCTTAGCTTAACCATCCAGACTCTGACCAGGAAATCTTATCCACATTACCCTTAAACATGCCAATTAAACTATAATCCGAAAGATAACCCCTTCTCTCCCCAAGAGGGATTCTGGGGTTTCAATTTAAGAAAAACAAATGTTTCATGAAAACGAAAGCACCAAACATTGAGTATTTACTGTGTCCCAAGTGCTATGCTTAAAAGCCATTAATTCATATGTCTGTCTCCCTTATGTTGAAGCTTCTATTAATAGCCCTATTTTAGCGACGAGGAAACTTGCCCGAGGCCCAGAATGGAAGGAAGTACAGTGCTGAGCATGTAATAGAACCTGAACTAGAACCAGAACGTCCACTCACAATCCCCACGATTCTGCCTCTGTCTGGTTGCTCCATGTGTAACCTTACAAAAAAGCTGATAGGCTGACAATAGAAAATGCATTTGGCATTTCTCTGGGATATGTTCTGTGGAGACCATAAGCTCTAGGACTGCTGAAAGACTAGAATAGCAAGTAGTAGAACGCACAGAAGTTTTGATGAAAGCCAATGTCATTTTAACAGATGACTTGATGATGATTTCTGCCTAACAGAAAGTCCTGGTCTCACATAGTACATCTCCAATGAAGTTTTGTATGTTATTCAAAGACATTCCTGCATTTGTGATAGTTCCTTTTTTTTTTTTTTTTTTTTTTTTTTTGCTGTCATGTTTACAAAGAAAACTTCTAAAGGTATTTCTTCATATTTGGGCTTCTCAACGAAGAAAAGCAAGAACAAATGATCACTTTTAACATTTGTGGCGGTTAATTATTACTTGGGTGAAGACCTATTTTCAACTCTGCCTCTAGGCAAGTAGGCGACATCAAAGGAAGATAAGACATTTAAAATACTTCCTAATAACTTGGAAAAAACAATGTGCTTCATCTATTCAATAACACACCACATTTCACTGAATATCTATCTAAAGCAAAGACTCCTAATGCTTGTGAAATCAGACCTTGTTAATACAAGCATACTATCGAGTGCACTTTACTGGGAAGACACAGTATGTAAAAAGCGTGGTATGTTGGAGAAACCCAAAGCAGGCTAGGGTGGGGAGCACACAGAGAAGAGTAGCAAGAGAAAAGACAGGTAAGAAAACACTATCGTATGCAGGGCTTTCTCAGCCAAGGTGGAGAGTTTAGATTTTGTTTAAAGAGAAATGAGAAATCTTTCAAAATAACTGGATAATACTCTCCATGAGTCTTCCAATAAGAACGAAAGAGCCACTCTATTCTTATGGCACCCATTTAAAGGTAGTGCCTCGTGACATAATACATGTGTGTCATGAAGTATGCATGTAAATACCACGTTTGTGAATTGAATTGCGATGTGCTGCTGCTTTTGCCAATAACAGGGAGACACCACAGAGAGGCAAGCAAGCGAGCCATATGTGTTGTTGTTGGCATCGCTGACACGTGGTACAGTTATGGCATATGCCTTGAGTATCTTAAAATTATGTTGTTGCTAGTTTTACTGCTGTATTTGATTATGTATTTAAGTTTATTTGGAGGCTTTTAAAAAGAAATGACTTCACACTACTAATCTTAGGATTATGTAGTTAGCAACTAATGACAATGTGCTATTTGCTTGAAAGGAATATACATTTGTAGCCAAGTTTCCTGAAGGAGCTTTTGAATGTACATAAGCGTAATTGCCCTCTCAATTTTTAAGGCTTTAAAAAAATTGTGTTTTTGAGCAAAATTGAATATGCTAATATGAAGGTAGATCTATAAATTATATACATGCATATACATATCATAAGTCATATGTTATATATGTTATATATATTTATATATAAATACATATAAATTATATATGTATATAAATTATAGATATATAAATTATAGATTTAGAACATATAGATATAGAACATATCATGCATGCATATGTTCAAGTATATACCCATACACATAAATTATTTTTAAAAGCAGGTTTTAATGCATTAATATGTAAAACTTTTCCAAAGGTACGAATTGTTCATTATTTGTTATTGAAAATAATTATACGCAAATTTTGCACTATACAAATTAGTAACTGTAACATAGAAAATACAAGGAAAAAGGGATATTGTTTAATACCAGCAATATCCCTCCATAACCTTTCTGTCTCTGCCAAAGAGGATGAAAGAGAAACTCCAAAAGAAGGCTCAGACCCAGTATCAAGCACGCCACCAATGGGAAACTTACCCCTTTGAGACCCAATCTTTTCAACTCTAAAATGGCAAGATGCTTTGCTTGCAAAGCTGCGACACGATTAAGAGAGATAATACTTGATACCAAGAATAAATTCAATACCCATTCTCTTCCCATCTCTTCTGGAACATTACTTCAGCAGCATGCCATGAAAGAAAGTATCTCCAACAATATGAAGTACCCACAAACAATTTCTGCAAACTCTTGCGGAACCGTGAAGTATTTAAGGGGAGCTCAAAAATTAACGTTTTCATGAACATATTTCCAGATCGAGATGTTTAAAAGAGCTCAGCAGTGGTATATTGTACTTAGATATTCAGTTATGGGTTTGTAAGTCGTCTCTACACAACAGTCCGAGGGATGGTAAGCATCACCTGAGCCTTTTAAACCCAAAATGCAAACTTACATTCATAAGGTAATACCATGTTTCCCCGAAAATAAGACCTAACCGGAAAACAAGCCCTAGTATGATTTTTCAGGATGACATCTCCTGAACATAAGCCCTAATGCGTCTTTTGGAGCAAAAATTAATATAAGACCGGGTCTTACTTTCGGGGAAACACAGTAGTACACATCAAACTTCTCAATATTCAGTCTGAAGGTTTTCTCTTCAGTTTAGGTACAGTGCTTTGAACATACAGAGGTCATTTTAAACCTTGTTGACACTGACTTCAATTCATAAGCAAAGTGGCGAATAAGATATGTTTCACTTGGAAATGGTTGTACATTGCCTCGGCTAAGTTTAAAAACAAAAAAAAACAAAAATAAACTAAAAATCCCACGAAGCCTTCAGACTGAATGCATTAGGTCAGCAGAAATAAATCCACAACTGAATTTTCTTAGGAAAAGGAATGCATCTCCTTCAGCTCGTGGGAGAATATGAATAAGGGATGGAAACGTGGGACTGGAATGTGCTACAGTGATCAAGGATAACCTCCATAATTTGGATAGTACATTAGAATTCAATTATTTCAAAATCCTTGATCACTCACGTTGGATTCTTACCAACATCCTGAGAAAATTTTTGTTATTTTTAAAGAGGAAAAAATTGAAACTCCAACAGGTTTATGGTATTTTGGGGATCACGCAAGGCAAATAAACCTTAGAGGAACGTTTAGCAACATACTTGTAGCTAGAGGGAAGTAATACATTTAACACAACTTCCCTGTTGATATTTTTTGAGAACTTAAAAAATTTGATGAAGATCAGATAGTGAGGATCTGACAAGTACTAGAATGAGTATCTTCAATCCCCTAGACTAATATTCTTGCCACCATGCCATTCTGCCTTAAAAGTAGGTAAGTGTGACAGGGTAGGGAGCTGGGACCAATCATTTCACTGCTCTCAGTGAGCTGAAAACAAAAAGACAGGTACCCACAGAGCGACTACTTAACCCACGCTACTCTCAGAGCAAAGGTTGTACCATCTGCTGAGCTTCTATCTCCATCTTCCTGTGAAATTCACTGGAACAGATGACTGACAAGATGTTCTCAGAGCTCCTCATTTTCGCAGAAAGAAAATTTAAAAGTAAGTAAAGTAAGTAAAATTTAAGTAAAGACCAGTCAGGATTCATAAGGACTATTGATTACGTTTTAGAGGCCATATCTATCAGCAGTGATCCTCACTGAATTTCCCTTGTTAGAATGTTTCTTATCTGAGTCTTCTGAGTATGTTTCCTTAATGCTAGTTATTTTGTGTGTGTGTGTGTGTGTGTGTGTGTGTGTGTTCATTTAGACACTAAGTGTTTAAAAACCTCATGAATGCTAAAGACACATCCTAAATTTCTTAATTACTGGTACCTAGTAAGTCACGTTCTTAAGCAAAATGCTTCTGGGCCCATTAGCCAATTCTCCACGTTTCTCCACAGAAAATTCTCCATAGTTCAGACACTAAATGTTTTCTCTCCTCTTGTCAAATGATACTGTCCTAACGTAGACCCTCATCTCCTCTTCTTGGACTCCTGCTAAAATCTAGTTTCTTTCTATTTCTGCTATTTATTTCAAAAGCACACAATCTAATCTTATTGTGCTCTTTAAATACTTCAGTTGCTTCTGGAGTGGCACTGATGTTCTGTTTCTTGATCTGAGTGCTGGTTATGGTTATACAGGTGTCTTCAGGTTGTGGGAATGTATCAATCTGCACACTAATGATCTGTGCATTTTTCTCTATGTGTGCTAGACTTCAATTTAAAAAATAAATAAATAAAAATTAAAAAAACTCGGTGTCCTAAATATCAGTTGTGGCTTCTAGGTTGCCACTTGAAATCTTCTGTAAAATATATGTTTCACTCAAATAAGGGTGCAAGAGTGGAATGGAATTTACCGTGTCCTAAACTCAAAACAAGATTTGTTTGTGACTAGTATAGAGTAGCAGCCTCCTCTTGCATGATCTAAGTTTCCGGTATTTTCTCTCATCTTTGTATGGGTCCTCTGTCCATACAGTCATTACAAGGTAAATTTATAATTGTCCAAAAGCATCGATATTTTGAAGTTACTAAGTGTTTTGATGAGAGGAACTTAGTTTTTGTTCCTATTGTGACTTTTCTGCAGCTTCTTCCCTTTTATTTCTTATTTTTTCAGGGCAAAAATATTTTTAAAAAGTAAAGAGGTTTTTAAGATAGTATAGCACATAATCCTAAAAATTATTTAACTAAAACAAAATAATTCCACGTCGCTACCCAGAGGAGAAAGAAATTTGTGTTGGCATTGCTTCAAAGGCCTTTCTAGATTAGGACTACCTTAGCTTTCCCATCTTCCCATGTCTCTCTCCCACTTACCTATTCCACACAGCTCATGTATTCTGGTGATGCTATACCATGTGCAGTTACTAAAACTTCACTTTTACTCCTCCCAGCATCCATTTCTTTCACATCCTGTCTCTGCTGCTGGGAATGGTGTGGTGGCCAGGACACCTTACACCCAAAATTCCCCAAACATGACTAAGTTAGAAAAAGTACAATGCTGTCCCCTCTCTGGCCACAATGAATATCCCAGAAGTGGACATAACACCAAAGTGCAGCCATTTGAAGTCCTTTCCAATATTTTTTCTCCTAGAGTATATAGGAAAGCAATAAGGTTGCAATTTCATTAATGGAAAAGCCAGAGAGAATAAAGACAGAAAGTAGCAGAGACATGAGATAGAGAGCATCTTGATGCTCTGATTCCAGTCACTGAAGTTAGAAATTAAATAATAAAATAAAATAAAATAGAAAAAAGAAAAAAATAATCCCTTATTTCCTGTAGTTTTTTTTTTTTTTTTTTTTCAATTCTCTCAGTTCCAACACCACCTACTCTATGAAGCTCTCTCTGAAAGTCTCCATCTCCAGTTCCTTATGGAGGAAGTTACTCCCTGGTCTCCTCTGTATTGCCATACCTTTATAATAAATAACACTAACCTAAAGTTATTTGTTTTAGTACTCTGCATGCTCAACTAGAACTACCAACTATTAGAAGGCCTGGATGTATATCCTTCTGCTTAGCATGCAAGAAAAAAATTGAACCCCTACTGAATAAATCATAAAAAGGAACTACCCAGAAAAAAGAATATAGAAACTGGATGAGAGTAGCAACAGGTAAAGACAGCAAGGAAATTTCAAGCATCCCAATATGAATATGCCGGTACTATCATGTAGCTATTGGGGAAAAAATGCTATAAAAAGGCAAAATATGTTTTATTTGAAAAGCACATGATGTGTACTAGCAGGCCAGCAGCACAGTACTACTCAAGGAAGATTGTCCTGTAAAACTGCACAAAGAGTTTGGCAATCTAGAAACTTCACGGGGATGGTGGAAAAACAGAAGATAATAGAAAAAATGCAAATGAAATAAGGGAGGAATAATAAAGGAATAAAAATCAGACTTTAAGAACATTAAAGTAACCAAGGTTACATACTTGAAAAAATGAGATGAGAATCAGGGATAATAAATGATAAACATAAAATGCATAGGGCTACGACATCTATAGTTAAAGTAGAGCTAAACTTGAGGTAAGAGTTTTATTAGAATTCAAACTCTTGTAATTGCCATGGATATTAAATAGGTTACCCAATATATTAAAAAATCAACATTTTTCAAACAAGGGAGTCTATGATTTTTCAACAAAAATGATTTTGTAGTTGTGTTTGTTTTTAGGACAGTATGAATGATCAGTATGAACATCAAAATGACGACTTTGAATCAACTTTTGCTCCACACTTCAGGAACTGAATTTGCATTGTCATCCCCACTGCTACCACACAGTCCTTGATTTACTGTAGTGGGCTAATGAGGAAAGAAAACTGGGAAATAGATGTAAGACGTGGGTGAATTAGCACCAACTGAAAGTTGAATGATGGTGAAGGTGAGCGTTATGAAATGTGTGAATGTTGGAGAACATGGTGGGAGAAATGAGAAATTAAGGCAGACAGAGAATAAACATGGTGAACTGCAAAGAGTGTGCCTAAGACAGCACCACATTAACTATGGCTAAAATACCACTATCGCTTGAAAGTAATGATGTTCATTGAAAATTTTATCGGTTTTATTATTTTATCTGTAGTAATTCATTGTATTTACTTATTTATTTTTTTAGCTTTACAGTTGGAAATAAGCCATGATATAATGAGTTTATAATTAGCTTTTTAGGTTATACTGTATTAAAATGTTTCTTTAAAAAGACACTAGGATTTAAAACAATAGAGGGAAAAATCACTTGGTCGACAGTATGGGTGGTGGACTGTAGGGGTCAAAGCTATAGAAATGATTTTTCACTTTGGCTTTCCACACTTGTTTTTTCCTTTTTAAAGTTTTCATTTGTTCATATTTGCTAAAAAAAAAAAAAATATTCTTAACCATTTTTTAATAGCATGGGGCTGGAGGTAATTACTAAATTAGATGATCTCTTGATATATTTTATAATTCTCTGATTCTACATTGATAAAAACAATAACGTACCAGAAATATTTGGTTTGCTTTGATTAGTGAAAGGGAAGCAAGGCATTATAATAGCATTAAACATTCTGTTTATAGCTATAATTCAGTAATATAAATCATGTCCTAACTACATGTTGTTCTATATACTAAATATCTTCTTCCATTCCTAGTTCCCTTAAGGTTATAATATATGAAAAGTAGCTTTTTAAATGTTTTATCTCATGGTAAAACACTTTAGAAATCCTTATCAGAATGTATCATTAACTTTGGCAAACTTTTCTTCTATAGGAAGAAAACTTAAAATGAGGAGGTGAGACAAATGAAAACGAATGGTTGAACTGGAGTCTGTAATGGGCTGAACCATTTTAGAGAAAAAGAAGCTAATATTTACTACATTTCTACCAGGTTAAACATTCATTTATTTATTTTCTTTATTCATCTAAAGTATGTTAAGAATCTATATGTAGGGGCAATCTTCCAAGAGCTGTGAAAGCAACTGGGAATGTAATCCATATTACATGCCATCAAAGAGACTAGAGTGTAGAAGAGAAACTAGAGAAATAGCAAATGTCAATTAACGTCAGCACATGAAAAGGGGCACCAAGAAAGCACAGTGTAAACGATCAAGCATGCGGCTCAGCTGACATTAACACTATCTCCTCAGACACCATGTAATGAGGTTACTGTTATTCCAGTTTTACTGAGGAGAAAACTATGCAAGATTCAGAGAAATAGTTTGTCTCAAATCATGACTTTGTTCCACCTTCTGGCTTTCTTAGGTTTTCTTTACTTTTTGTGTCTTCTTTATTTTTCAAATTTCTCAATAACATATGCGTTCTTCTTACCCTCTTAGCCAAGCTTTAACCTGCATTCATTTTATTCAGTTGCTCACCTCCAAATCCATCCTCTGAACTACAGCTTCTAACGCTGTCGTTTCACCTGCACTGCTCTCAGTTCACTGATAACCTCCGACCTGTCCATCCTGACTTCTCATTTTAATTCTTCTTAACTTCTCTGTGTGAGTGGGCACTTTGAATCACTTCCCTGTGTGAGTGGGCACTTTGAATCACTCCCTTTGTCATGAAACTCTCTCCCTTCTATCTTCTAAGATACTACTCTGCCTGGTTTTTCCTCCCACCTGTTTTCACTTTTTACTCAGTTTCCTCACTGGGCTCTCTTTTGCCAGTATGTTAAAGGCTATGTAAGAACACCTGAGAGTCTTCCTGAACTCTTTTCACTCCCTCACTCCTTACTTCCGAACTAACCCCTAAAGTCTGTGAATTCCTCAATCTCATATTAATCCTCACTGCCATTTAGGAGTTTAGGTCCTCATCCTCTCCCACCTAACAACAACAGTCTTTTAATTATATTCATCCCTAGAGCTTTGCCCCCTACTGTCGTTAATCCATAGTGTTGTCCAAGTGATTTTTCTAAATCACAGATCTGCTCCGGTCGCTTCTTCACGGATACTCAGGAATAGTTTATGGTATAAGAGAAATAATGTATAGACATCCTCTTTCAAAAACACCCTAGCAAACTGCACAATCAGGATCTGGGTTACAAAGGACAGAGACTGATTGGTTCATTTGAGCAGACAAGAATTCCCTGGACGTTTACCAGATAACTCACTGAATCAACAGTAAGTTAGGAGAAGCTCCAATAAGAACCAAAGAAGGTAGGCCCAGACAAATTCCTACCACAGAAATACTCTGCTTACAATTCCCCTACTGCCATAGTGGCCACTGGACCCTCACTAACTTGTCAACAGACATTCATTACCTCATATCCAAACTCTTGAATTCATTGCAAATATTAAAAACAACAACAACAACAAAAAAACTCTACTGAATTTCCCATTTGTGTCACTCCCAGGTATCTAATGGATCAAACATAGCTGAGGGACAGAGACAGATTAACGCTCCACTGGCTTCATAATGGATGGCCAGATCTTGCCACCATCTTTCTTAAGATGCTCCTCAAAGAAGAATTGAATTTATATGCTAGACAATTGATACATGTCAATTCACACTCCCACTGTCTCAACCAATTTATATTATCTAAAGCTAAAGAAAAAAAAAGTCATTAAGAAGTTTAAAGGAATAAGCATTGGGTACAACGGACAGAACAAGATAGAAATGGCATCAATGATACTTCCCTCTTATATCCCACAAGTAGATCTAACACTCATGATTAAAGCTGTTTTTCTGAGCGTGGCTATAAACAGCGATGTGCGAGTATATCATATAAACAATCCAACATGACTTGTCTTTCCCTGGGTGCTCATTTTTAGTTGTTTTCTTGTCCTCACAGGTGACAAGGTTGAGGTTGATTTAAGGCTCAATGTATGACTAAATAAGCAGGGCACTCATGAAAGTAACCCCACTGACCAGGACTCAGACCCCTTATCCCTTATAGTTATCTCCCAAATTCTGAGCCAGAAAGATGAAGTCTACTGAATACTTTTTCTCAAGTCTATTAAATCAGAAATGAGGTATATAGGATGTTTATCTTTCTTTGGCTCATCAACTTTATCCCACTGGGAAGACTTACCTATGTCTGAAATCAAAGTATTTATCTTGCTAGATCATGATAGCCAATAAAAATTAATTCTAATTCATAATACATTTAAATAGAAACATTATTATCCAGACCTCAAACGTCAATATAGCTAGGACTTCTCTATTTCAGACTAAATAGACAAAAAAAACTCAAATTATTCCACAGAATAAAGAATCTGCATAGTCTTACCTGCTGTGCGTGTGTGTGTGTATGTGTATATACGTATGTATATATGTATATGTATATATGCATATATATGTATTTAAATGTATCTTTACAAAGTTAGCTAATCATAAACAGAACTTTGAGAAAACTCTCCTACAATGTACAACTTCCTCTGCAACTTCAGACCAAGTCTCCCCATTGCTAAATGGGTCATTGCTGCTTAACATGGTCACGGAGGCTTCTGGCCTACCATGTAAATTCTTCTTTTATCATGTCCTTCATTTTTTCTTCCATTATCTTTCCGTGAATGCTATATTCTAAGAATACTGAACTACTTACAGTTCCCTAAACCCAGTATACTGTTTCTAGTCCCATATCTTACCCCTACTCAGAATGATTTTGGCACTAAATCTTCTAATTCAAATATTTTACAAAAGCATCTTTGTGGAGGCTTCTTACCTGTCCCCAAGCTGAGGGACATAACTCATCATTTTCTTCATTCTGTGTTTCACACGCATATCTCTATAAGTCTATATACTATCTTATGTCATAGTAGTTGAAATCTATATTTTATTTGTTGTTATATCCCCAGCATGAGCAGTGCCTGGAACATAGTGAACTATCAAACATACAACAACAAATACATAACAACAAACAGACATATTTAACAGCATCTCTACTGTTTCTCCTCTCTGCTTTTCATTCCTTTTATTAGTTTCACTTTGATGTTCTCATGGCCACACTACCTAGTTCCTTCTGCCTGATATTCTACCTAGAAAATTACATCTGAAATTTTACATCTCTGTCTCTTAGTAAAATACTTTTGACTAGAGAGTGTGCTCTCTATTTACTGACTGTTTTGGAAAGTAATTTGAATGAAAATTCAAAATGAGTTTTCAAAAATAATGCACTCTATACAATCTGTATAGTATACAAAAGACATTTTCTGTAAGAAAATTTGATTTTCACATTTGATGGTGCTGTGAAACATAAAAAGTATCCCAAGAGTCCTGGAAATATAGTAAACAGTATTCAGGATTTCTATGTAAACCTTTTCTTGTATAATTAACTTTGGGACTCAAATAGTCCTTTAGATTTTTATGTCAAGAAACACTCAAAACAGAACTTTGGTAGTTTTCAATAATTGAGTTTAAGTCCTCCATGAAATCAAATGGCCCTCTAGTAGAGTTTTTTGGGTTTTTTTTTGTGGTTTTTTTTTTTAATGTTAGAAACCTTGGTACCCTTGAAAGTGAATATTATTTTTTGTCTTGAAATGAATCAAATTTCTTTTTGTCCTAGGGTCAGTCTAAACCACTTTACTCTGATCCTCGTTTTTGTTTTCGTATTTTCACAGCTACTGCTATACTATCTTCGTCCCTTTTAAAAGTAAGATGGTCACATTTTAAAGGCTGGTATGGCAGGGTATTCTAGCATCTAATTGAGGCTGGCTCTACAATTAAATCAGAAGGACTAAATGATCATGAACAAAAGAAAAGATGCAAATGTCTGCATTGGTTTAGCCCTAGGACATGTGAGGTTTGCCAATCAATTTATTTCCAAGCACATCTAGAACTCATTCTATATGAAAAAAGGATCTATTATGTATAAAGTTTCTTTAAAAGCAATAATAAGGGTTCATTCTGATTCCTACATTCACTTTATTTTATTAAAGGTAATAGATTCTTCTTCTTACAGGTGTAGTAACATGTTGCTTAGATTAGATCGTAATTCTCTTTCCTGGTACCATAAAAAAGGAATTCATTTCACAGAGGTTAAAGATGGTGTTTGCTGCTTTAAAGTGGGTGAAATTTGAAAAACATTACGCTTGAAATAGGACTATCTTGGTAGATAATAATTTCAGTGGAATTTTTTAATTCTCTAAAGAGTATATGTAGAAGTAGATTACTGCTTTCCAGTGATTCACCATCTAGAATTTTCTTCTTTTAAAATTATATTCTAGAAAGTTACTTTTATTTCTACTACATAGAATCTATTATTTTTGGCAAACTCATCCTTTGGTTTCTATGATATCTTCTGAAAGTTACATGTGACGCTTTATTTCTTCTGTCACCCTAGCAATGTGACCCTTCAAAAATATTGACATTCCAAAGAACACATAAAAACTTGATTGTATAAATTTCCTGACCTTGGTCTCCATTTCACAGCATGCCTGAATACTCTCTCTTCATAAGAACAAATATTCTTTGTTGTATATAAATGTTGCATGTAAAGACAGTTTCACGCAGATTCTTGAAGTGCTATTTTTAAAAAAATATATCAGTTTTGGTGTGTTCCTATAATCAGAAACAAAATAGAAATATGTTGGAGATTGATTAGCAGGAAACAAAGATAAGGTAAATTCTGTCATCAAAAAAAGATCTTAGACAAACAAATACAAAGTTCTGGAAAAAAAATTTATTAAGGTTAAATAAAAAATTGTTTAGAAGGTTGAATACAGTGCACTTAAGATTATCTGTATCTTCACTGAAATGTGGATATCTAAAGAAGAACCATATATTAGCTTTAAAATAGTAAATTTTCAAAAGGAAAAAAACAGATAAGAATATAACACAACAGTTTGATAATAGCCCCATTCGTTTCTTTGAGCTTTTACTCCCCTTGCCTTTGAGGTCAAATTCATAAAATCCTCTCTGAACCCAAGGTCCATAAGTTTAATACCTATGTTTTCTTCTATGCAGTTTATTGTTTCAAGTCTTATGTTTAGGTCTTTGATCCATTTTGAGTTAATTTTGGTGTATGGTGACAGATAGCAATCTAGTTTCATCCTTTTGCACATGGCTTTCCAATTCTCCCAGCACTATCTATATAAAACTAAAAAGCTTCTGCACAGCATAAGAAACCACCAACAAAATAGAGAGGCAACCAAATGAATGGGAGAAGATATTTGCAAACAATGTCTCCAATAAGGGGCTAATATCCAAAAAATACAAGGAAGTTATACAACTCAACAACAAAAAAACCACTCCAATTAAAAATTGGACAGAGGACCTGAACAGACATTTCTTCAAAGAGGACATAGGCACACAGATGGCCAATAGATATATGAGGTCTGCCAATTAAGTTCATGAACTCATCCTAGAAAATGTGCTACATACCTCACTGCTGAATATCACTATGGTCACCTTCAAAGTATTCCCCTTGCAACGCTATACAACCACAACAGTGCCCAGTCCACCCTTCAAAGCAATTTTGGAACTCTCTCTGGAATGGCCATCAGAGTTATCGTCATATTACCCTAGATGTCCTGAATGTCATCAAAATGTCCTTCTTTCAATATTGCCTTTATCTTTGGGTAAAGAAAGAAGTCACTGGGTGCCAGACCAGGTGAGTAGGGAGGGTGTTCCAATACAATTATTTGTTTACTGGCTAAAAACTCCCTTTTCTTTTGTTCATCGGTGAGCTCCTTCGGGACCATTTTTGCACACATCTTTCTCATGCCAAAATTTTCAGTTAAGATTTTCCTAACCATTTCTCTATCGATGTTTACTTGTTCTGCTATGCTTCTCACAGTCAGCTGATGATTTTGAAGCACAATTTGACAATTTTTGCAATGTTTTTGTCAGTTCTGCTCACTACTGGCCGCCCTGACCTCTCTTCATCAGTGACGCATTCTCTCCCCTCAGAAAAACGTTTAATCCATTTGTACACTGCCATTTTCTTTCTTGGACTAGCATGTCCCTGATTTCACTTTCACTCTTGCCAAGTTTCACAAAAAATTTAATGTTTGTTCATTACTCTAATTCAAGCGCAGACATTCTCCTAATGACACATAAAAACACGCAACAACAATAATGAATGCCACTCAGCAAGACACCGCCACACGTGGACACAAACACAGCTATGAGACACTGATATACCAAGGTATGAAACCTTACCGAGCTGTTTGCACAGCGCTGCCAATGTAAGCACACAGTGGCAAGTTTGAGAACATAATTGTCATACTTTAATTGTCAGTACATTTAAAATGACCACATGATCAAATGTATTATGTTCTATCTGTAAAATTCAGATATAGGGTAAAGGCATCAGAATCGGACAAAGAAAATCTATGTTTCAGGCTTACTTTTCCAATTAGTAAATTAGAACTTTAAGTAAGTCATTTAATTTCTCAGGTTTGAGGCAATCATTTACTAAACCAGAACAACTTTTTCTTCAGCACAAAGGTGTTAATGTATACAAAACACTTTATAGATTGTACAACGCAGAGTAAATTATAAGGAAACAGCTGTTATTATAGTATAAAGTAGGGGTGATCATTTTTTTTTATTCTGAGAATAGGCATTTATTATAACAGATACTAAAGAAAGCTAGTTACAATACAATTATTGAACTTTTTTTGGTGCTAAGAACTCTGCTCGCTTTCTTGAAATTTAATTTCAGTGTTAAAAGCTCTTAATGAATGTATGTTGTTAAATGCATTCCAATTATTTGATTCATGTTTCTTGAAATCTAGGTCTAACTACATTTGTAAAAATAGAAGAAAAGTAATTCTTTAAATAACTCAACAACAAAGGAACTACAGTTTATGTACAAAATGGCTTTAATTCTTCACTAGAAGCTGTTTTCATAAAAGTCTATCTAGGCATGTATACACACACATAAACACCACACACTATTTTCCTTAGTGCTTTTCATTAATAAAGACATTTTATGATACATATTGAAATTCTGTTTATTATTAACATTTAACGCAGAGAAATGAATAAGTATAAAAGTATTACATTATTTGGTGATAATGTTTATTTAGACAAGTATTTTATACTAAAAATATAACATGTGAAACTACTAAACATATTAATTATTATGACATGGTAAATTTTGTTAACGTTGTATATATAGTCCTAACAAATGTATAAATATATCAATTATTTTACTTATGCTAAAAATATTCTCTATGTCAGTCATATTTAGGTTACCTAACAATTACTTTTTAGATACATAGTTCACATTTCATAGCAGATTTTACATTAGAATTTTAAAATTTATTTTCTTTGAAGCCAGTAAAGCACGAAAATTAGAATTTATTAAAATCCAATCAATATAATTCATTCTGTCATGACACCAGCAAATTTTGTGTTGACATTCATTAAATTAAAACTCTTTTATGTAACTCCAAGTCTTTTAGTTTCTTTATGCAATATTTTTATTAAAAAATGGGATTTTAAATGTTAATCATAGCATTTTTGATAATTAATTGTTCTTTTCGGTCTGAATAAACCCTTTTAATTTTTGGCTTTTCGAGTAAAGCAGAAATTAGTAACACATTAACAAAAACTAAGGAATCAGCAGTATTAATGGTAGAACATAATACACCATCAAGAGAAACACAAGGAAAATTTTTATTTAGAATGTATACATCACAAAGAGTAATGGCTAATAGAACTAATATATACATATATATGTATTGGATAAAAATATTATTCATAGATGACTGTTTGATAACAAAGGCAATCTTTTTTCCAGGTTAAACAGGGATAAAAAATAGATCTCTTCAGTAAGAATAAAATCAACAAGCTCATCAGATAAGCTCTATTCTAAGTATCATAAGTATGTTCTCCATTCAATGAGTGTTTACATTCAAAAAGAGGTAACTTTGAAATGTACATACATAAAGACTCCACAGATACCTACCATTACTAGATATGTTTCAAGAAAACAAAAATGCAATAGGATTAATATGAAAATAATTGAATGCATTTTTCTTCTTACCGCTCACACAAAAAATGACCTCAGTTAAAACAAATTCCTAGAGATTAGTGACCAACTGAGGTTAATGGCCTGAAACTATATGTTAGGCAATTAAAATCCACCCAGCTATTCATTAATCCCTAAGAAGTACCCAAGTTTACAATTGTTACTGCTTAATTATAACCCGAATGGAATCATGAGTGATGAGAGCAGCAATGTGATTGGCTAATATGCAAAAATTAAGTTCGCCATGAATATCTTATACATATCAATTAAAACTGCATCACTCTTTAAAAAATTCATAAATGCCTATATTTCTTTTCCATTTTCATTTCATAATAGCAATCATGACTTTGATGCTGGGCGTTTTCTGGGAATTAATGGCAGCAGATGTTAATGGTCCTTGGCTGTACCTTGAGCCATTCACTCCTCCCTGTTAGTCATTAATCCCTCTGAAATGCCCAGCTATTGCTTAATTAACTTTACAATGCAGTTAATGCAGATATGACACGATAGAATGATTTTTATTTATAAGCGTCCAAAAAAACAAAATCTTCAATTCAAAAAAGCAAAAATCCAGTTTCAGATTTCTGAAACATACATTGAAAATTAAGAATGACATCAAGATGGAGGGCTAGGAGATCCAGGAGCTCCTTTTCCCAACAATAGCAACAAAAAAATAAACAACTACACACTGAAGAGAATAACTCAGGGAAAGCGATGGACTACAATGAAGCAGCAGCAAAAACCGTGTGGAGCTCAAAAACAGGATTGTCACATAGAAAAGTACAGGAAGCCTATTCCCTGTGTCATCCTATCCTCCAGGGCAGAGAATCTTGGAGCCAGGGGCGATAGCCTCAGAGAAATTTTACCCCATGGGGAAAAGGAGAGTAGGAAAATCCCAGGAAGACATGTGCAGCCTTTGCTACACAGATCTCCCACATCCTTCACCAATGCCGATCCCAGCTGATGGAGTTGCCTAAAGCATCCCCAGTGCATCCATTCTTTGGGGATGGAGTTGTTGCTGTGGTTGTTGATGGACCTGCCTTCAAGGGCCCCAGTAGCTGCTGTGTCCCACTGTCCCAGATCAGAACACTACAGCACCTCAGCATATTTGGGACCAGAGCTGCCATTGTTCTGCACCCCTCCCTTGGGTCCCAGGTCTTGGCTGTGAACCCTCATTGCCAGGGCCACACTGCCATTGCTATGAGCCCGACTCCCTCCCAGATGGGTGTTCTAACCCATAAATCATATAATCATCCCAAGAGATGAGGGAAAAGCTTTTGAAAAAATACAAGCTTTCATAATAAAAAAATAAATAAACCTCAAAAATTTGGCATTAAAGGAACATACCTCAACATAATAAAGGTCACAGACAATAAACCCACAACTAATATCATACTCAATGATAAAAGGTTGAAAGCTTTTTCCTCTAAGATCAGGAACAAGACAAGGGTACCCATTCTCACCACTCTTATCCATCATTGTACTTGAAGTCCTAGCTAGAGCAATCAAATTGGAATGAAAAAAGTAAAACTGTCATATTTGCAGATGATATGATCTTATATCTAGAAAACCCTAAAGAATCTACCAAAAATACTGTTATAACTAACAAACAAATTCAGTAACGTTGCAACATATAAAATCAACATACAGAAATCAGTTATACTTCTATATACTAATAATGAACTACCTGAAAGAGAAAATAAGGAAGCAATCACATTTACAATAGCATTCGGGTGACACGGGTCAAAGGATACACATTTTCAGTTCTAAGAAGAATAAGTTCTGAAGATGTAATGTACATTATGGTGACTAGTTAATAACACAGTGTTGTGTACTTGAAATTTGCTGAGAACAGATCTTAAGCATTCTCAACACACACACACACACACACACACACACAATTATCCATGTTAGCTAAGTGGGGTTATGGATGTTTCAATTATCTTGATCTTTTTAATGATTCCACAATGTAGGTGTATATCAAATAATTATATAGTACACTTTAAAAATATACAATTATATTTGTCAATTATCCCTCTATAAAGTTAAAAAATAGTTAAGAAGCACAAATTTCTTTCTAGTCGTGGGATTAAAATAAAAAGGTACAATTTAGTAATGCTACTGAATAATAAAGGATATATTAATATTGATAAGAGAAATAATGATGTTAAAATGGTAGGGTTGTATCTTCTTTCCCTTTTAAAATTTTAGTATTATAGAAAAATCTGTTAAAATACATTTTTTTATTTGCAGCTTTCACAGATTATAAAAATATGATTTTTCAGTTTTATATACACGTGTTGAGAAAATGTGGAGGATTAGAGCTTTAAAAAATTTTAATATAAAAAAAACCTAGACATCATTTAGCCCAATCCTTGTTTTTACAGATGAGGAGGTGAGAAATTCAGGGAAGCAAAATAAGTAGCTTGCGTCATGTGGTCACTGCAGAACAAAAGGGAAGAAGTTGTCTATCTCCTCTCTCCCAGTTTATTCGTGGAGACTCTTTCATCATCCTATGACATTCTGGATGCATAGGTTACGTCTCTACATGTTTAGGGTTTTTGACAATAGTTATACTTCGTCTAAACTTGTCAAATGAACAGTCAAGTTTCTTGAACCTAGGGAGTAATAAGTTGTAGTCAAGTTTTGCTCTTTTGGAGAGATTATTTTGAGCTAGCTTAAAAAAAAAAGAAAGAAAGGAAAAATGGCTTTAAATGTTACTATATTTAAGTTTACACAGAATTTTAATAATCTAGCAAAACTTTTAAAGTTTCATTTTTCTACTTTATGTTTTCATGTAAGTAAAGGACATTTTAGGAGAACTCAAGTAGGAAATGTCAGGTTATTAAGCTATAACAATATGTGCTTTCTGTTGATATTATTCAAGCAGAATATATTTTGAAAGCATTCAAAATTGATTCAAACAATAAAACTTATTTCAGTGACTAATAAAATTATTTCTATGTTTTCTCCTTACAAATCTTAAGGTATTTTTTTCTTTTTCTTCTATGTTGAATGTTGAAATTAATTAAATAAACACCAAATTATTTTTTTAAAGAAATTTAAAATAGGAAAGGGCTGTGGGAAATAATGTATTTCAAAGTGCTCTTCAGTTAGAACCTCAAGCTACCCTTGAGAAAGATCTAGCCCATGGTAAACAATTATCCTAATTCCCTCAGTTACTTGTTCTGATGCTTATTTAACATCATTATGTTTGTCAAGCCAATTTGTCCTCATTAAAACTTTGTTGAAATAAAAAAAAACTATTGGTTTTACGTAAGAAGTGTTAAGAGGCCCCCCTTCCTCTCATCCTCTTCTCTGTGTTGCATGATTCTGAGTTTGCAAACAGTTTCCATGAATGGGAATCACTTCCTTGTGTCAGAGTAGTTTAAGATAAGTTTTTCTGCCCTCTTCTCCTCAAGGGGAAAAAAAAAAAGAAAAAGAAATTGCCTTGAATTGTAAACCTACTATTTTATTAGCCTACTAAGGTATATTTTTCAACCCTACCAGCAGCTAATTAAAGGAACACAGTGTCTGTCTCAAACCATCTGGTCTACTAGACGTTGTTGACAAGTATGCCTGTTTTCATGCTACATATAGTTAAACTTTTTAAGTTAATAAATACTTAGCCATGGTAGAAAGCTACCTGACTGATCATGTGCTTTGCCTCACCTGACAGGTCCCATTGATGCCTAAAATTATCCCTGGCACGTAATTACACCCTTCAGGAAAGATCAGCTCCCGAATATATTAACTTTCCTACAAAATCAAGATCCCTTAAATTACATGATGAATGTCACCCATGTACATAGTTAGAAAGTTAGAATTCCATTTTTACCTATTAAGCATATGGTTTGAAAAAGTAATGGTGTAATATGTATTCTATTTATTGTTTATTAGTTTTCACAGATCTCTATGTTTTCTTATTTTGCTGATCCCTTCACAAAAATAATAACCCAAGGCTTAAGACTTTTACAATTATATGATTTGATAAAAATTACATACAAAACAATTGAATGTAGTAAAAAAGTTAACATTTCTATAAATACAGTTGTCTTGGAACATGATAGGGATATGGAAAATGTTAAATACTTATGCACAAAATTGTAGGAGTTATTTCACTCTAAACATTTTAGGATGGGTGAAAATTTTTTGAACAGAGAACAAAAATAGAAGATAAGTCTGAAAATGGGCAAGAAAAAATATAGCTGGCTGTTGGTTAACCAGATACAAAAATATGTACATCATGTAGATTATGGTCTACATGCACGTACATACGTACACACACTCATGCAAATGCACAAACTACAATCAATTTAAGTCATTCCTTGTAATAGATCATACCACTGCTTGCAAATATTAACTGTGCTAACTACTAAAAGTATCAGAAAACCAGATCTTGATAGAAACTCATTGCTCTATACATTGAACAGATACATCTGTTAACCCAAAATTTTGATGAAATATAGCTCACAATAATTATTTTTTCAAGTCTTCCCAACAGACTAAATGGGAGACAATTAGAAAAAATTTTGTACTCATGTAACGTTGATGATACATTCTTTTTAAATGCAATAAATAAATATTTGATATTCAGGTTTCACTTCCCCAATTGCTAAAGGGAAACAAAAATCAAGTCTATCTCAATGATGACTTTATAGTCTTTAAACAAACAAACAAAAATAATAATATGGTTTAAACAATTTACTAAAATGTTTTCCTATTCTGCTTGGATGCTATGTCTTGCACATTCAGTCTTTTTTTCAGATCACAGGTTAATACGTTTTGCTTCTTAAAAATGTCTAAATCAAAGACATTTGTTTTAATATTATCTGTTATTATTTTTACAATCAACAAATATTTGTTGAATGGTCAAATGAATCGGCAAGTAAAACTAAACTTCAAAAGTTACTTATCTCTTAAAGATTAATGAGATTCATTCTATCTATATTTCCTATATGCACGTATTCTACACTAGCTATATTTTCTCACTGAAGAAATTTTTTTATTATTTTTTTTTAATTTTATTAAATTTATTGGGGGTGATGCTGGTTAGTAATATTATATAGGTTGCAAGTGTACAATTCTATACTGCATCACGTACATATTCATTGTGTGTTCACCACCCAGTGTCAGTTCTCCTTCAATCACCATATATTTGATCCTGTTTACCCTCATCTACCAATCCCCTCCTTCCTTACCCTCTGGTAACCAATAAACTGTTGTCTGTGTCTATGAGTTTTTGTTTGTTTGCCTTGTTTGTTGCATTCTGTTTTATATCCCACATATGAGTGAAATCATATGGTTCTGAACTTTTTTCTGTCTGACTTATTTTGCTTAACATGATAATCTCAAGACCCATCCATGTGTCCTTCAATAGATGGTTGGATAAAGAAGACATGGTACATATATACAATGGAATATTATTCGACTACAAGAAAAGATGAAATATTGCCATTTGAGAACATGGATGTATCTTTTATTTTAAATACTAGTTTTCTTCATCGAAATGAGACTCAATCTAACTGAGAATTCTTAGACTTGAATCCAAAATTTTTGTCCACTCATTAACATAGACATGAACTGCTTGTCATGCCATGAGAGGTATGAATATTTCAGCTGAAACAACATAAACATACAAATATTGCTGATAGACTCAAAATGCAGAAAATGTTGACCAAATACCTTTGATGATAATATAAGCATCTGGACAAGATTCTAGAAAGCCAACTACTTTTAATTTCAATATGTCTTTGGTACATGTAAGCCATATATCCTAGCTCCTTTTCATAAAGGAAATATTTTACTCTACCATTCAGAATTTACCTAAAGTATTAATTGGTTAAAAAAAGAAAAAGAGGACTATAAGATCTGTGAAGGAAATAAAAAAGACCTTCTTGACATTTTCACAATACCATGAATAGCTAAGGGCAAAATATAGCAGATTGAAAATTGGAGTCCAATGACCTAATTCAGCAAAAATATATACAATTCTTCCTGCATAAAGAAAACTGAATAAGTTGCAAACATTTTAAAGTTGGGTATATTTACATAAAATTTTGTATTTCCAACTGCATTTTTAAAAATCGAATAAATCTACCACAGTTAATTGGAACTTTAAATAGGTCTTGTACACTACTTTCCAGTCTCTACCACTCCCTAATATACCACTCCCTACTATATCTCCCTGATATAATACATCAATCAATTATTACTTATATTTCCATCCTACAAGGAAACAGATGGCTTCATACTTTCTGACGAACATAAGTTTTTATGATATTCTTCTGCCCAAACATCCTGCATATACCTTTTTGAACCTCCAGTCTCTCAAAGGAAAATATCGAAAATCAAAGGAGCTACTGTTTTACTAAGAAAAAACAAAAATTTTGAGGCCTAATTTTTCTTGCTTCTTTATTGTTGGAAAGTGACATACATTTTCACACTTGACTAATTTGATATTATGTTTAAGCTATTTAAATCCTAAAAATCTATTAGAATGCACAATAGCTTATATAGAATAACAACAACAAAAATTCCTTTCAATCTCTAAATGACTCTTCAAAGAATTCACATATATTCCTTTTGCAAAAATAGGTCAAGTATTTTAGTCAACTTCTATTATTTTCCCTTACATATATATTCCATCTTAGGGCCAGGAATCTCATTATGATTGTGTGTTCCTTCAATCACCATATATTTGTGTCAGGAGAACTGTGTCAGGAGAACTGACACTGGGTGGTGAACACACAATGAGAACACACAATACCTTTAGTCTAATCAAATATGATTATTTTTATTCTTTCATTTATGGAGTCACCCAAAGTATAGTCAGATAGCATTTTTATGATAATGTATTAATATTAAAATATTTCTGGAAATCCATTACGGTATTTGAGAGTTTTATAAGAAATATACAAACAAAACCTTTATAGCCCTACCCATTTCACTTACAAAAGAGTATTTTTCTGTAGTTTGAGAGACCTTAATTAGCAGTGGTAAAATAATTAATAGTGGTATATGGAAGAAAAATCTTAAACCAACTAATCCTCAAAATCATCTAGGCCCTTACAAAAATAAATTCCTAGGCCCAACATATGGAGATTCTGATCAAGTAGATCCAAGTAAATCACGAAATCGTGATCTCTCAGAGCAGGGCTCTGACAATAAATACTATTTTATTTAAAATTCCCCATATGATTATAATTTTCAGTGGGGTTGACAACCATTGGCCTAGACAAAAGCCATAACATTTAAAAATTCCTCTCCTGCATTATTATGATATTAATAAAAGAACGTAGTTCAATTAATCACCTATTAGTTGGCTGTGTTAAAACTGTGTTAAATGCCATAGTAGATTCCTAAGAGCAGTCTACAATCTCATTGGAGAATCAGGGGACTTAACATGTAGGAGAAATATTAGATATAAAGCATGTAAATCAGCCCTTTTCAGTAATTTGGTACGACCTAACTGATCTTTCTTTTCGCATTAGTTAGGTAGTAAGACCAAATCACTGAAGGCCTTGAAACTGAGGCAGAATAGTTCATATATTTTATACTTGATGTAATAGTCAACAGAATATATATACACATATATATATATATATATATGGGGTTTTATTTAAATAGAGGAATTGTGTATAAACCCTATGTTTGCTATTCAAAAGATTATTTAGAGAAATGAGAATATTTGTTCGGCATAGGCTATTGCAGTACCTTAGTTGTGACCCTGTGAGAATCTGGATAGGAATGATAGCCCAAATGGTGATAAAGGTACTAGAATAAGAAATTTTTCAAAGGACTACTGACAAAAAAAAAAAAAAAGGAAGATGAGAGTGCGGAATCAATACCTATAACCATTCATGTCTGAAATAATGTTAAAATAGTGGTTCCTTTGGCACAGACAAGAACACAGAAGTTTAAGAAAAAAACCTTGTTTTGGGAGAAAATATGATGGTTTAGTTCTGTTGAAGTTAACGTAAGAGGAGACACTAAATTGGAAATATCCAGAGGATAACTGGAGGTCTAGAAAAGGAGCTTGAGTAAAAAAGCTGAAGATACAGATGAGACAATCGAGCATTTACTCGTACTGTATTTCTGCTTCAAATCATATTTCAGGGGGTAAATGTCACTCTATAATTGACTCCTCATAATGAGATAACACCATATCACAACATGTTAAATACAAACATGTCGAACACCAATGGCTAAAATATAATCCATTTCCTCTGAATTTATTTTTTCTTACAGAAACAATGTCTAATTCACAAACAGCTAATGTAGCATTTTAAACTCATTTTTTATTGATCAAATGAGTAAAAGAATACGGAATGCCTCAGGTAAATTACTACCATTTCATTGAAAGTTTCTGTGAATGGCCTTTATTTATTTTATGGGTTTGCATAATAAGGATTCACACACACATACAGTTTAGCGCTCCTTCCTCTAGGCTGGTTACCTAGCTGTCCTAATCACTCAGTAATTAAAATACACACCACTCATGATAATTGGCAGTTTTTTTTCCTAATTGAAAACTGGGTACATAATCACTGGCCTAAGGAAACGCCCCACTTTCATACTGTAATATGAACTACCATCTGTCTATTAAATTAGTCATTGTAAAATATTAACACATAAATGACTACTACAGGAGTATTATAAAATTGGTCCCCAACATTTGTTTATTTTTTTTATTTTCTTAACTTTTTTCATTTTATTCACTCACCAATTTCTTTCTAGGGAATAATAAGGAAATGTATTCTAGGGTTGGTGGGGGAGGGACAATAACTTTTGTCATGCAACACAAACCTTTAGAAGTTTTCCATCTATCTTTGCTATACAACGTATTTATTCTCCAGTGAATAACAAATGTTGAACCAGAAGCTAGAATAAATTATACAAAAATATTCAATCCATCAATACAGCTGAGAGTTACAAAGTTAGCAAATTCACTTTCTAGCAGAAGTAGAAGAGGAAAAGAAAATTAAAAAAAAAATCCTGGACTTATTGAAACTGTCCAATGGAGTAGAAAATCCTTGGAATACACCTGCATAAATTGAGGAACTAGCTTAACCCAGTCCTTCCGGAAAAGGATAATTCTGTATGAATGAGAAAAGAGGGGGGAAATGTATAATTATCAACAGGTGCTAAAAAGAATATAAATAGACATTATGAAGGGGGGTAACTGATTGTATGCTTTTGTGTAGACAGTCTGTTACAAGACTGTCCTTGTAGACACTCTTGTACACAGCAAATACCAGCAGCAAGCAGTTATCTTCGATTAGAGAGAACAAAGACACAGTCACATATCTAATGACACAAGGCAGACAAAAGCAGCATGAACAGATTTGCGTTTTCCAGTCGAAGTCAAACCCAGCACTAAAAGACTGTTCCTCCCCAAATCCTGCATGTTGACTTACCTTGACTTCTTGGGAACGTGTGTTTTGTCTATTTGGTCCCATGAGGTAGTCCTTGTAAACTGAATAACTGAATGTGAATGTGATGGATACTCTGGACAAGGTCCAACCCCATCCATGTAAATATTCATCAACTGAATAGGCAGAAATTACTTAAGACACTTGATAAGTCAAACTAGCTCAACAGCTATCTAATAAATTCAGGGAAACACAGAACTGCAATGAAAATAAAAACAACTCTCAATCACGTACCGTTTTCACAGCAAAGATATCTTCCGGATTTTGGAGTAAGCCTGCAAGTATTTGTAACAAGGGTAAGGCTTGACTCCAGAAAGCATACCTGTTTCAAAATATTTGCTCTGATTTAAATATGAAGGAAACATTCTCCTCACACACTATCATTCACTGCCCTGTACAATGAAAAAGACAACTTCAGCCCAGTGTTTTCTTCACAGATGTTGTTAAGTTTAAATACAAAGAGAAACTCCTTAAGAAATCATTTGACGAATTAAGATGAAGGAAAAAGCATTTCAAATCTAAAACTATAAACGAATGTTCCAGAATTATATGCGACCAAGGAACTGGGGTCTATGAAAGTTGGACGGAAATATCAATTTTATTCTCTTACTAAAAGCTCAGTTTTGTATTTTTACAGTTAGTTTTAATGTGGCTTTTTCTCTAGACTCTTTTATGTACAAAGAAAAATAGCATTTAAATCATGTTGTTTCTGTTAATTAATGAAAAACTGTACTTTTTCTAAAAGTAGATTCCCATGGATTATTTACACTGTAAGTCACTCTATGACATTAAAGTATGCAGCGCATTTTTTTCCTTTATGAATTTATACCTATATTAGATTTTAAATGACTTGAATAACCAAGATACAAACATATTAAAATTACAAAAGAGATATATTACTATAGGGTAGATACTAGAGCAAATGATAGGCAGTCTCCTCCCACTATATATATAATATACATATTATATATGTTATAACATATTATATATATATATCATATATTTTTTTACTCATTTAACTACTCTACGCATTTTTCATTGCTTTCTTTCTTTCCTTAACAAATTCAACCAAGAAGAAAAGTTATTCAGTTAAAACTTCAAGATTAGCATCTGCTGCCTGAAAAGAAAACCAAGTATATGTGGCACTTGCCCCCAAATTTAAGTCTGCTGAATAAATACTGGTCTTCACTTGCTTTGGAGAGCTGCTAAAAGACACATTTTTCCAGGCAGCTACGGCTTATCATACATAAAATAATCCCTCTTGAAAAAAATTAATTTGGTATTGAACCAAGTTAATGCCAAATGAAATCATATTTATTATGGACCATCACAGAATAAATAACATTATTTAATAATAAAAATAAAAAGTATCATTTCCAAGTGCCTATAATTTTCCCTGCATTGCACGAGGCACTTTATATACATTCTATCCTTTAATCTTCTTAATAACCTTGTGAGGTAGGTGTGGTTTTCCTATTCTGTAATTCAGGATATTCTGACACACAGAAGATTAGTAATTTGCTCAGGGTTCCATAGCTTATAAATGGCTGAGCTATATTTCTACGTTCAGACTGACCCCAAATGTAAATCCCTCTCTGCTATAACACATAATCTCCCCAATTAAGTTTCCTACAGCAGGTACTGCTGGCTGTTTACCAAACCCACTCCTAAGCACACAGCTTGAACACATTTATTTCCCTTGGAGTGGGGTATGTCATGTCAACGAATTAAATTCTAGCCAAGAGACTACAAGCAACAATAGTGTATGCCACTTTCAGATTTAGCACATAGAAACTTCCCACATGCGATCTCCAGTCTATGTTCCTTCATTCGGCTGCAGACATCCACCAGGGTCCACTGAGACCCACATGACAATTTTGGGACCCTAGGCAGCAGTTCAACCAGAAACATCTGCATTGAACTGTTATGCAATGGGAAATAAACATTATTGGGTTAATCCGCTATAAGGGTTTTTTGTGTTCTATCAGCTTGCATTACCCTAACTAATACAAGCTATGTCATCTTATAGTTACCAAATCAAAATATGGTTTTGACTTATTTTTAATGAAAATCTTTCAATTGAAAGTTTAAATTTATTTTCCCGACTGTCTAAACTTTCTACTGACAACATCCAGTATGACCTCTTCTACTGGGAAGCACAGATGTTAAGTAAAAATGGTAACTAGAAGACAAAGTCCAAATGAACTGCATTTTTATCACTTCAGAAACAAATAGCATCTAAATGCACTTTTGAAGTGACGTCTAGACACTTTTTATATTAGCAAATTCAGGTGTCAAAGATAATAAATGAATCATTTATTTGATACACACAATACTTGAAAGAAATCAGTACAAGCCCCCAAGGGAAAAAAGCAACAGCATACTGAGAAGCATTTCATCATTTGAAGTTGATATAACAATGCTGACAAGTACAAAAGATAACTACTTTGTTTTGTCATGCTGTGTCATGTTGTAGAAAACACAAAGTATTGTGTGACCTTTAGAAAAACAGCCAAAAAGCAGCTTGCTGTGTGGTGCTTAACACAGGTATTTTTGAATTTTGAAGGTTCTGATTTTTGCCAGGTGTGGTCAAAGTTATGTACTGAGGGATTTCAGGCATAAAGAGAAAAAAAAATGCTGATGCATTAAACAAATGTAAGAGGAAAGGCTGGAAGAAAAATTCACTGTGTGTGTAAAATAAAACTAGTTGCTAAGTATCTGTGTATATAGGCTCCTTGAAAATTTCCATCTAGTAAATATTAGTTCCAAACTTGGCATATATATATATATATATATATATACACACACATATATACCACGGTTAGCATTAAAGCATAATATAGAGACTATCTGCTAATCCATTGATTTTTTTATACTCCTTTTTCAGTATTGCCAACTTTCATGCTCTTCCCTCATTGACCAGAGACTACTATGCAACTGCCCCAAATTATCTTCCCATCAAACTTCAGTACAGCGCAGGGTACTCAGAGACATGAAGATAGTACATATAAGTGACAGGTAGATATTGTCTTATTTTTTACATATATCCCCACTTCCAAGAAACATAACTATATTTTTATTGGCACCGTCTAGTTTTAATTCTTTTATTCAAAAGAATTGTTAATAAAAAAATGTCAGCCCTTTAGGTTATGATCCTTAAAGTAAATTTATAGAAAATATGCATGGGAATTACCTGATACACACACACACACGCACACACACACACACACACACACACAGTGCCAAAAACATGTATACACATTTTAAGAAAGGAAAAAAATTGTATTCAAATTATAATACTGAATATATACCAATAACAAAAGATAAATACAAGTCATGTTTCACTTCTGCAATTACAAGAGGTGCTAAAAGTGGTTACCATCATCAGCATAATTTTAACAGTTTTCCTTTCTTAAAATGTGCATATCTTTTTTTGGCACCTTCTGTATATATATATAAACATATGGTCTCCACAGCAAACATTAAAATGCTACAAAAAGAGACACTGGAAAAGCATGTAGAGAAGATATGATAGTCAAATAACAATAAATAATAATAATAACAATAAACGTAACATGAGAAATAAAGTCCTTTGTTTCTGACCCAAGAATCTCATTTCTTGTGATACCATGTATATATGACACAGTAGCAGGCTACTTATTAGAATTGATAAGGAAAATCAATTCCCAGACACATTATTATTATTATTATTATTACATAGAAATCCAGTTTGGTTAACTTCAATGTCATCAAACTGATCAGTTAATATTTAAGGACAAACTATTAAACATAATTTACTTAACGGCTTATGCACTGTGTCATAATTTATCAGGCACATTTTATGGGTCAATTACTCCAGAGAAATTTTATTGTAAATTTCTGATTTCTCAAATTCAAAGCTATCTAAAAAGGAGTGAATTTCACAGTATACACATATATCAAATCATGTTGTACACCTTAAACTTACACAATGTTATATGTCAATTATATCTCAATAAAGCTGGAAAGAATTAGAAGAAGCTAAACTATTATATTTAAAGGCATAAGGTTCTTTCTATACTTAATCAAATAATCGCAGAGTTAACATAGACAGCTGGAATGCTATTAGTGAACCCAAGGCCACCATAAATTTAACCTCTTGAATGGTATATGAAATCCAAGAGCATCTAAATATACATATTCAGAATATATATAGCTGTCATAATGGGTAATGGTCTTAATTTCAGCATTCTAGAACATTTCCTTTGGTAGTCTTTCTAAAAGGCTCTTAAAATTTACAATGGCAATTATGTAGTAGTCTTCTCTCAAGCGTTTTTTGTGGGTTGTTTTTTTTTTTTTTTTTTTTGAGATCCTAAAGCTGAGTATATATTTCTGAAATTTTTCCAGTATTGCTTTTATTGCATCTCCAAATATCTTCTTCTTTATCATCTGCCAATTTCAATAATCAACTGCTTCTGCACTCTGGAGTCTGCCAAGGACCTCTGAAAACCTTATAGTCTTTGAATTAATGTGACATTAATTTTCTAATATCCTTCGGCATTGCATCATTTCTTGTTATACCTTTCCACATGCTGAAATTTGAGTTCAACTTCTTCCTAAAGTTTCTCTTTCTAGAATAATTCCCTAAAAGTAGACGTTAGGAACAACCTACATAAAACTTTGCTCATACTATTTTGCCAATATCTTTGGAAATGATGATGAATAAGTAATTGTCCAAAACCCTATTACCCAAGCATGAAGAATACAAAGCAAATAACTACAAAATTAAAACAAAAAACAAACAAAAAAATAAACTCAGAGTAAAACTATATAGGAGTGAGTGAAATTTAGATTTAGATGTTTACCATACCATTTCATAATGTGTTGTTACAATTTCTTTTTTATTATGATTCATATATGTGCTATCTGCTATTCATAATATTACTTTTATGTACAAATAACACTACAGCCTTAACTAACAGCAATAGGGTCAAATTCTATTGATATTATTACTAGTCAACATTCAAACATTTTCATCAGTCTAGCATCAAAGAGATTAATAATGTTGACATGTTTCTTTAACCTTTTAATAAAAAATATTATAAGTGTTCTGTGGTCCTTCATTGTGAACTATCATTATTAGAATTACTTGTAAATAAGTCATGTAAAATAAGTTTACATTACAGGTTCTTAATATGGAATATAAAAATGGGAAGATCTATACCTAGCTCTGGAGTCAGACAAACACGAATTTAAATATTGCCTCCACTGTTTACTAGCTACGTTAGCTTAGGGAAATTACTTCCTTTCAATGTCCTCATTTCTCCATTGGTTAACATGTGGATGAAAATTCCTATCTTGCAGGATGTTTTCCAGATTCTAGTGAAATATGTTATGTAAAGCATCTAACACAAAGCCTGGCATATAGTATGTATTTCAAAAACAGCAGTGAAAACAACTATAGTTACTAGTACTACATATTGATTATTAGGTTAGTTAGAACTTGTCAATATACACATATGAATTTTATTTTCATTAGAGCTTACCTGTTCCTAATTAAATAGTTTATTCAATTTGGGACGTTTAGACTTGCAATACTTAATTAACAAGCAGTGAACATTGAATTATCCTAAGAATCTGTTACCAAATATCAGCATGTAACATGCGCTTATAGAAACATTAAAAATGTAACATTAAAATAAAATAAAAATGTAACATAAAAATAACTCTTTTAACATTAGGAACATTTAAAATCTGAAAAGACATGCCACAACTATTACAGTTCACTTTGCTCTCAAAACGTATTTCTTTACACATGAGCCTGGACCACTGGGTGAGAACTGCACCGCTCCTCTTACATTCTGATTTTTTTCCAATAAATATACACTTAGTCCTCCATATCATCATGAGGTTTCCCATCCACGATACAACCAACCATGTATCAAAAACACTAATTTTGATTATGGATGCAGAGGGATGACTATATGAATTGTTCTACCCCATTTTTCATAAGGGACTTGAGCATTGTCAGGTTTTGGTATCTGCAGGGGTTCTGGAATCAATTCCCCAACCCGTGGATGGCTGGGGTTAAGTGTTGGGGAGTCAGAAGTTACATGCACATTTTCAATTGCAGGGTGGAGGGAGGGAGGGAGGAAAAGGGCAGAGATTGGTGCCCCTAAACTCCTCATTGTTCAAGAGTCAACTGTAGTTACCGACCTAACAGGTCACTACTATAACTGACACATAATCATTCAGGTATAGGTAAGATGATTATATAACTACCCCATCTAATAGATTACTTCACCAATAAATTTGAGTAACTTCAAATATGTTTATTGTGTAATATAAATGAAACTAAAGTGTACATAAGTCTACATGTTTATATAAACTACAGAAGTGATAAACTGGTTTGACAGGTACAGAAGAAAGGAGAAGAGTGTATAGGTAGCTCAAGCATTTTAAAACATTTCGAGATCTTTGCAACATTGTCAACTCACATCTCAGTGTCCTAAATTATAAATAGGATTTGGTTACAGTGTTTTTCATAATCAATGATACTATTTGTTAAGACATTTTAAAAGTTACTGGAGAAAAACTTTAATACAACATTATGGCATGGTAGGAATGAAATTCATTATCAGACTCTGAAATTCCTTAACAAATGGAAATTCCTTAACTAAGAGTACAATGTAATTGCCAATAGGTAGAATAGCGGGATAATTCATATTTTGTAAATTATACTTATCTGAATGAAAAGCCTAAAATCATATGTCAGCCATTGTAAGTGGGACATTTGCTAATATGAACATTTCATGCATATTCCACCAGTAAAATGTGTATCTGGAAAAATTATATCTGGAAGGAGCTAATAGTCTTTAATCATAGTAGTTCAAATGCCCATTAATTAATAGAATATTGAAGTAAAATTATTTTCTAAGTATATGTGGAATTACCAGGAGTATCAAATGACTTTATTACTTACATGACTATTTGATTTATAGCCAAATAAATCATAACGAAATACTAAGAAAATATTACTTCAAAAATATTACTTCAAAAACATCATGCAATAACTTATGTCTCAATGATTAGTCCAGTTTCTTGTGCATGGCAATGCTCAATAAATAGGTATTTTAAAATGAGACCAGCTCATCTTTCTCCAAATTAAATAATTCTACCTGAAAACATATGAACAAGTTTGACTTACTATACACATATAGAACCCAAGATGCCACTTCAGTTTTGACTTCCTTTCTGTCTCTTCTCAAATCATTTCAGGGCTTCTGCAGGCAGAATGCCTTTTTGCTGAAAACTGATAAACATTCTACACTAGGCTTCCACAGGCAAAACTTGTAGGAAGTAAAATACCTTCTAGATTAACCACAGACCTTTCATGAGAATCAAATAATGTAAAAAGCAGGTATAGTGTTCTGGGAATAATGGACACTTAAAAATATCAAAAAAGAGCCATAAACTTTTATTATTTCTCTTGTAACTGTTATAAAATTTAGGACAAATTTAAAACAATGAAATTATGCTATTATCTGTACACCAGAGGTTTGGAATTTATAACTGTGCTCCTTATAACTCTAAGCACCTTAGTCTTTAGTCTCCATTCTCACATTTGTTTTTTCTTTCAGATCTGGATTCTCTAACACTACCGTGTTTCCCCGAAAATAAGACCTAGCCGGACACTCAGCTCCAATGCATCTTTTAGAGCAAGAATTAATATAAGACCCGGTATTACATTATATTACTATTATATTATATTATACTATTATGTTATAAAGACCTGGTCTTATATTATAGTAAAATAAGACTGGGTCTTATATTAATTTTTGCTCCAAAAGACGCACTAAAGCTGATTGTCCGGCTAGATCCTATTTTGGGGGAAACATGGTAATAGATGCCTAATTTTTCCCTCAGACTTAACCTGTTTCTTCTTCATGGCCACAAAGAGAGAGTTAACTTCAAGTAAGGAGAAGACATTTAAATAAGTCCTATACTCACATAGCCGAATAAATAAGTCAGGGTATTGCATTTGAACATTCAGGGCTTATGTCAGTTAAAACCATTTGGCTGAAAAAGGGGCTTAAAAGATAAGGGATTTAATTCCTTGATTATAGAAGGTCCAGAGATAATGATATCCCAGGGTCGGTTCAGGGGCTCAAAAATGTCATGGAGAATCCAAGTGTCTTCCCAATTTGCCTTTCTTAGTCTGTCATCAGTGTCTTCCCCTGGGACCGCAGGATGGACTTCCACAATTCACATGCTGACATGCTGATGTCTAGTCAAAATGTGGGTGGGCTTTCCCTGCGTATCTCTTTTCATTAGCGAGAAAACCTTCCTCTTGAAGCCCACCAAACTTCCCTGACCAGATTTCTATCCCATTCATAACTGAATCAAGCAGTAGGATGTAAAATGAAATGAAAACTGGTTTCAATGCACTATGATTCTCCTCCCAGGAATGGGGGACAATTCAACTAAATTTTACTCTGCCAGTAAGAAGTAAGTAATGGAAGTCACTGTTGAAATACCCACTAATAATTCCCACCACATGCCTTTGGAGTAAGGGGAAATTTGACTAAAATTCCCATTTTGTATCTTCTGAACTTTTTAAATGTATGCAATTACTTAACCTCTTTTGAGAAGACAGATATAGATATAGATATAAAATACATATAGATACAAATACAGACATGATATAGGTATTTTTTAAATAGGTCTGCCTGTGTTGTCGGAAATAGAGACATTTATGTGAAAGTGCCTAGCACAGAGCCTGATACATGGTAGAAGCCAAACAATATTGAATGTGTTTTATTTAATTCCCTCCTTCTTACAACCAAAGCCCAGTAACTTTCCAAGGAGTATGGCCTAAATTTGATTCTCTCTCCAAAACTCTCAAGTCCAAAAATTCTCAAACCTATTAGTATTTTTCACAAAGCCTTTTAGACTTTGTACTTTAATATTTCATTCTATATATTCTACTATACAAGGTTGCCAAATATTAGTTTATTTAAACCGTGGATCATGTACCTGATGAACACACACACTCTATTAGGTGGTAAATTCTATAAAGCAAACCAGCATATAAACCCACATCAATGATTTTAAGAAAGGAAAACAAACAAACAAACAAAAAAAAAAACAAGTCCCTAGTTGGACATAAATTGTTCCTTGTGACCTGTCTCTACATTTTGTCTCATCCTTTCCCTGTCTCTGACATAGTTAAGTTTTAATTATTTTGAATTAAATGCCCACTGTACCTTCCATGATAATTGCCAGCTTCTTTTAATCTGTTGTTGCAGTTTCTTCTGTCTGGAACACCCTCGCCACCAGTCTTCATTTGACTAATTCTTGTTCATCTTCATGACTCATTTCAGAAACCATCTCCCCGCCAACATCTTTCCAAACTCCAGGTGTGAATAAATGCATCTGTTTTTCATTCCAGAGCACCTTTTGCTTACCATTTATCATTAAATACTGAATGTAGCTATTTTTGCATTTACCTTTCTCACTAGTCTTTATGTTAATTACATCAGAAATGTTCCTGATGCAATTCATGGTACAAAAGTAGCCACTCAATAAATATGGGTTCAATGAAAGGAAAGAAATTGCTTTTGTACATTCAGTACTTTGAAATGGAATACTAAAGACAAAGTTGCCTTCAAAATTAATGTGAAATATTTCAAAAGAGCATTAAAAGTTACCACCTAAAAAGATTTTCACATAAAAATATGGTAACATTTCTGAAGTAATTACCATGAGCTACATGACCTGCTAAGTGCTTGATACACATTTTCCTATATAGTCATCCAAATAGCCCTAGAAAGAAGAAGTATTTTTCCCATTTTAAAGATGAGGACACTAAGGCACAGTGAAGTTAATTAAATTTTCCAAAATCAAACAGCTAGGAAGTCCCAAACCTAGAACTTTAATTCAGGTTTGTTGACTCTAAAGTTCATGTTTCAGTTATTATACTCTAGAACAGAGACCATTCATTCTCCATATATTACCGTATTTAGTATCCATTCTTAATTTGAAATGGTCTCAGAAAGCTACAAGAAAACAAACTTTATACGAAAGCAAAAAAAAAAAAAAAAATCACTTATACTTACATGAGAAGATAGAGCATTTTATTCCAACTAACTTTTCTTTTGTCATTTAAATTCATGTTTGTTCACCATCAACAGCACCTTTTTTAATCTATTGCACTGAAAATGTTAAAACGTATTTGCAGCACTGTGATAAAACCTCCCAAAATAATTATTGACAACATGTTTCCTTAAACAAAATGCCCAAGTTTTCCTATTATATATCGGTACTATATCATTCTAAAGTTGAATGTGAAGGATTACCTTTGTTACAAAGAAAGTTAGTAAGGTGCTTAAAAGCAATGATATACACATTAATTAAAGTTTCATTTTATTGTTTAAATATTATCCTGTGTTTACATAATTTTCATCATTATTTAAATACATCAGTTTTCATATACACCCACAAAATTGTATGTACTTGCACTAAATCTAGTAAAATATGTCAAAAATAAATTCATTATGACATTTAGAATTAACCAGTTACAAAAAGAATAAACAAAACAAATCAAAAAAACAGAACAGGCAAAAGCAATGACATACATACATTTAGTTGCCTAAATAGACATCACTGCAAATATTTTATTAATATTAGAAGATTAACAGCTTCCAGTATAGGAGACAAAACTTGTGGAGGTATTTTTTAAGAGTATATAATATTTAATTTCAAGATATGTTAGTAAATATTCACCGATCTATATACTTGAAAATATAATATTATAAAAAAGACTGCAACTTCAAAATTATCAAAATTTGAGCCTGTATGGAAAAAAGGAAAATTGAGATGCTTTTTTTGGCTTTATATGTATAAGGCTCAGAGCTTTGGTGGCACACTGAACACAGAGGGTTTTTTTACGGTAAAAATATTAAGTGCTACAAAAACATGTCCAGTATCAATTTATCACTACTCAATATCTGATACATATTAGGTACTCTGTGTAGGGTTAAATAAATTATTAAAATTAACAATATTATATGAGATCAGGTTAAAGATTTTTTTTGTTAATGTTTAATGTTCATCTAACTGGTTTATAGTCCACATAATAATTGTACATTGAAGTTAAATAAATTGGGGGAACAAGGGAAAAATATTTTTTTATTTCCTTCTGGGCATTGATTATTTTTAAAAGTGATTATAAATTTAGAAATTATAACATATATGTTTTAATAGAAACTCATGAATTCACGCTATCACATACAATACTAGAAAACAGTTTTAAATTTAATATAACCTTAAAAAGAGATTACAGTTAATTCACAATATATACAACTCTTAATAATAATCCCAAGAAATAACATTATTATAGAGTTATCTTACATATTGATAATTGAACTGTTCATTCATATTCATATTCACTTTTAGGAAACCCACTAAATAAAAAGAAATCTAAAATACTGTAAAATAAGTACATTTTTAAATGGCTGGCAAGAGAGTAAATTGATAAAAACTTTCTTCAGGGCCATGAATATAAAAAGCTTACATTTTTCTTAATTTTTGAATTTGTGTAATTTATTCTGAAAAATAATCACAATTATGTGCAAAGATTTAACTAAAGGATGTTCTCTGAAACTTTTTTAACAGAAGAGAACAATAAAAATTGATAAAAAGAAAGAAAAAGCCAACAAAAGGGAATTGAATACATAAATTGTTTCTAAATAATAATAAAAAACATGATAAAAATATGTACCACTAAATATGTTGACATAAATAAATAATCCAGATATGAAAATATGTACATGGTATAAAACAAATACAAAATGCAATTCAGAACAGAAGAGAATATACCGTTTTTGTAAAAATTACTATAGACACACACAGACACATACATATAATCACTTGCGTTTTAAATGCCACTTATCACCATGCACAATTTATTTGTGTAAAGCATTAGTAGTGGTTATGCCTAAGTGGTGATATTACAAATGCTTTTTTCCTCACTTTTGCATATATTAATTTTTCTGAATAAATATATGATTTTAATAACAATATAAAAGTTATATTTCAACTGTACAAAAGAGAATGCAGTGTAAGAATTGTCTAGCAGTCTATTTCTCCTCCAATTGTATGGAATAGTTGCGGGGGTAATAAAAAAATATCAGACGACATGAGTTCCAATCTTTTCCATTGATTGGCTGCCTATTCTTAAGTAAGTAACTTCTTTGAGTCTTAAATTTATTTTCTGTATAATAAATGGAAAAAATTATCATTTTAAGCACTCTTCCTGCAAACAATTCTGTCTCTCATATATATTAGAAACAGAGCAAACATTAAAATGTATTAATATGGTAATAATGAAAATAATCTGCAGCCTCAATAGATTATACCGAATTTATGTGTTTATTTATAAAATCACCCAGAAGTTCTGAGTATCTCAAGTGTTGTTGCTGTTGTTGCTGATATTCTTCTATGGATGGCAAATACATTATTAAATCCTATAGTCCTGACTTTCTATGTAAATTGAAATAATCTAATTATGGAGGCAGGGCCACGTATCCTTGGTTTTTGTCTTTGTACATCAGAGTGTCTGATCCCACTACTGTGCAATTAGGTGTTGGCCAATGAATGACTAGGCAGAATGTATAAATAAGTGCAATGGCCTGAGTCCCACCGAATTAGGTTTGCATGACTTCCATAAATTTCAATGTGAGATCAGTCTGAGAAGGCTTTTATTTTAGGGCCACAATCACTGCAAATTGGGACATCCGTTCAAAGTCTTTGAGTAACAATGTTTTTGAATCACAATTGAGAATTCAAAATTAACAAATCATTTAAAATTGTCATTGAGAAAGAGCTTAACGGTCTTAGGTTTAGTCTGTTCTATAGCATATGGTTTATTTTTTCTTTATTAAGCATTTCAGTGTTTATATTAGGTTGGTGCGAACGTAATTGCAGTTTTTGCAATTATTTTTAAACCGTAATTACTTTTGCACCAGCTTGATAATTAATGGAATTTTTTAGGGAGAGTAGAGGGCACTGTGAAGATGATACTGTCATGTCTTGAATTAGAAAAGCTTTAAACATATATTGCCATCCTTGTCCAAAAAGTGTATGTGTAATCACTGCACCATTATGTTCAATAAATAAAAATGTTTCAGTACAATATTTTGCCTCTGGATGAAAAGTTAACAGAAAAATAAATGGAATTAGAAGAAATGGAAACAGACTGTTTACTAGATATCCACAACACGATTATCATCAATGACTACCTGAATGCTTAGACTACAAGGGGTTATTTGCAGGGTGTTGAGTGGTACATTCAATGTAATAAAAATAGTCAGTTGTAAACTCCCCCTTGTTAGCATGAGAGTGACTGCAATCCAAGGTCGATTCTTTTCTTTCATTCTCTTCTTTCTTCTTCTCTCTCCAGCCATGGAAATAGAGCTCAGTTATTTCTGCATGGGTGCAAGGTGAATGAGGCTGTCACTTCTGCTTGCAATGCTATTTACTACAGGTCACTGACATAATACAGCTATTTTTTTTAAATAAAATAAAGTTATATAGCATTATCTCACTTACTTGGGAATTTGAAAGGAATGTGCAGTGTTATTTATTTATACAGAAATCTGCCAAGCGAGAGGCATCATCTTGCTTTGAGGGGCTTCCTGCTGGAAAACTGAGCAACCCTATTATTATAAGAATTTAAACACTGCACACCGTATTAAAGAAAACATAACACAATCCTACATTGTGGAGCCATTTCATTTTTCAACCTGTGAAATACTCTATTCCAGCAAGAACAAAACTTATAAAACATCAAAGTGTATTATCACTAACTGAGAATATCTACGTAGTTTTAATTGTTCTCAACTATGAGATATATGCATTATATATATTTAATGCGTAGTTTCTGGTAACGATATCACAGACTTACCTTGACCACAAATCAGTCTAATACACTAATAAATTAATTGATAAATAATTTGTTTTCTAGATAAGTACATCTCAGTTTGTAGTTTTCCAGGGACAGAGAGAGTCCATCCCTAGAAAAATCATCTTAGAAGACGTAGTTCTAATCACTGTCTGATTTCAGCTATAGATATGACACAAATTACTTTTTTTTAACTGGTGAATATAATTCAAATTCAAACAAAGGTTTTTGGGTTTTTTTCCCAATTACAAATTACATAATTTCATCTCAGAATTTTCCAAGACCTACCAAAAAAATCTTGAGAAATAACTGGACATTTAATAGTGTCAGGGCTATTAAATACACTTCAACATTTGCATACTTGTAAAAACTACAAAGCACAACAAAATGCTCTAAGAGAATTGCAGCAATGCATGAAACCACTAAGAAGCTAAATATTTGTGTAAAACTAAACTATTTGTGGTACTACAAGGCCCTGCTAGGTACAATTTTGATCCTCGTTATGAAGGACAACTTTGGCAATCCACGTTTACTTAATAATTTCTAAATAGAGAATCGAGAGCTCAAGTTGTTCGATGAACTCGCTCATAGTTCAAGTTTAGGAATGGGAGGGAGAACTGTCACAAAGGAATAACCACTATGCTGAGGCAGTAGCTGCTAGCCCAGCTCTGACTCCACACCTAACTCCTGCAGGAGAAACAGTGAGCAGGGAGGAAATAGGGGGTAGGGGGGGGGTGTGTGTGTGTGTGTGTGTGTGTGTGTGTGTGTGTGTGTGTGTGTGTGTGTGTGTGTGTGTGTGTGTTAAATGTAAGGTCTCAGGACATGAATAGTTGCATGTCAGGCAATAATCCTAGAGAAGATTTCTTTCACAAGTCCTGGGACTATTCCAAATAGGGATCACAGTCCAAAGGGACAGCTGTTTCTAACCTCCTCTGAAATAGTTATTTGGGACTACCAGTCCTGCCATTCTTGTGTGTTCCCGGAATCATATGCCCTGGTGTTCTCAATCAAGATTTTCAGTAAAGAAGAATGGAAAACCTATAAAACCTAAACTGCTTTTCTAAACTTTAGTTCTCAAGGTGCAAATAAATTTAGAGAAGCTTGCTAACTTTCTTCTTAGCAATATACAAGTAATGTAGTATAGGTAATTCATCCCTGATTTTTAAAGTTCTATAAATGATACTTAATTGGAATAATTTAAAATCTTATCAATATTAGAAACATAAGAATTATGATTTAAACTATGATTTTTAGTTTTATGTGATATACCAAAATTTGATCTAATACACACAACTTCCCAAATCTCTTTTAGAAAAATTACAAATTATCATATTTTTCGGGAATATATTGATAGTGATAGTGGCCTTGGTGATATTAAAGCTACTGCAAGAAATGATAACAGGGATATAAAATGGCTATTGGAAATCGGCCTCACTAAAATCTGAGGGAAATAATTCATTTTAAAAATCAATAATTTTCTGCTTTAAAGCTGTATTCTTTTAAGGAAGATCACACAGACAATCCACTTTAGTACATTTGCAAAAACTTAATAAGGGTGCAAAACCATTTGAAATAAAATAAAACAAAAGTTAAAAAGCCAATGTGCTACGCACAGATGAAGACTATATATCAAATCACTGCTGAAGGAAATGAGTGACACAATTAGAATCATGGCAGACTCCTACAAATGTACAAGTAGGAAAGAGGAAAATTGCTTGGATTTTTGGTGGTACGGGTGGGCAGGGTGTTAATTCATAGAAACACGGAACCTAACAAATACCATAGTACTTTAAAGTCAAAATTAGCACCCAAACCAATAGAAACTGACTGCCCTTTTCTAATGGGAAAGGCACTCTCTAGACTGGTTTTTAAGTAGGATATTGACTGGCAGTGAAAGATTAAAACTGCTTTGTAAGAATAGAATGAGTTGGTTCCTGATTCATGGATGCAATTAGAACCACTCAGGGGTGGAGAACAACGGGATCTAAAACAAAAGCCAGCGTGGAGTAAAATAAAGGAAGGAGAGACTGGCGGAAAGTTATGTGGTGGTCATTTCATCTCTAGCAGTCTAATTTACCCTGTTCAATATTCCTGCTTCTCTCATAAACTCAGTATATTGTCTTTCTTTAAACTCAAATCTTGAATGTTAATGATTCTCATTTCCATTACCTCACCACCCTCATTGTAGAACAGGACTAATTCAAATTACACCACCAAGTACCTGGTTAAAGGTTACCATAGTAACAACTATTGTCATTTGTAGAATGCATTCATGAAAGTCTAATCTGCACATGGAATCTTTATTTAAAATATATCAGGCCATCTTAATTTGGTAAATATATTTTTAAATGTCTCTGTATTCAAATATGCAGATAACACTTGTGTCCTCAAAATTTGTGATTAACCATAGGTTAAAGAGAATTTCGATTAATGATAAATAATAACAAAATCAATGGAGGATAATCAGTTGTATGGATTTGGATTATGGCTTAATAATCCTGTTTACTGATTTGCATTTAAGTTAAAAACTATCGTTGTAGTCACATGAAATCTTGATCTCAAAGTCAACACCTGTAGCTAAAAAATACATTTAAAATTTAAAAAGATGTTGGCATGTGACAATTATTTTGTTAAGTTACTATCCTCACATCTGAAAATTGTAGTAATTCAACTGCTACATTACAAGGTCTTTATTTCAAGGGTATAATTTATAGTTTTTTTTTCCCAGAAACTCTGAAAGAAACCTAACCAGACATCCCCACTTCCCATATTATTCTGACAAACCACCTGTCAGCAAAATAAGATGACATGTGAGGGAGCTTGTGAAGTAAATTTCTACCTACCTCTCAGTTTAAAGATAAAAGCCTAATCATTAAAAATTTTATTTACTTATTTTATTTGCCAAAGTGGGCAATTGATAGCATCCTTGAAAGTTTCCAGATTGGTACATTGAAGAAATAACTATTTTCTTAATCTAACTCACTGGCTGTAGGAAGTTTGAGGTTGTTGCAAGAAAGAGAGCAGTTAACTTTAAAAAGCAAAAATTGTCCTTTCCATTATATTGTTTCTAAGCATGCAAGGCTTACAGGTGTTCCAATGTTAATCAGTGAGTGAGCACTAGCGTAGTTTTGAAAATTAAAAACTTTATGATGACATGTGTAGTCTTTCCCTGATTCCTTAATTATATAAATAAATGTGTAAAAACCATGATACAGGGCAAGCGTTTAATAATCACAAGAATTTTCAGATTATCTTCCATGTGGCAAAATCTGTTCAGTATTTGTGTATAGGTCTTCAAGATTCTGCTCGAGGATGCAGAAAGCTTTTCCAAAAAACATATTCAGTCATACATTATATTAGTTGCTCTCTATCTTGAAAAGTTTAAATGCCTATAAAACGTAACATAAAAAGTTATCTCATGAATTTGATTAAAAACCATTTTCTCTTCACGGCACTTTAAAAAACAATAAGGATAAAAGGACAGAGGATTTGAGTTTGCCAGGTAAACATAAATCTTTGGAACACAACTGTCTCTCTAAGCTCTTTTTTTTTTAATACCAAAACTATAAAAACAGAATACGAAGGAAAAATGATTTGAGAAAACTGCCCCTCAGAGAGAACCGAATTCTTCCTTAAATAGCCTAGTTATAGTAGTTATAGTACTCATGCCAGACCTCATAGTCTGTGATTCTATAAACCAATATTCCATCATTTGTTTATAAAGATAGAACACAGAACTTAAATTCAAATTATGAAAAAAATAAAGTCCACGGTCTTCTCACATTTAACATTTTGGAACTTTAAATTTAAGGTGTTTCTTTTTTTTTTTGCTTTTAACTGCCTTACCTATCATACTACTACTAATACTATAGTATACATAACGTAATTAATATTTATTAAGCATTTGTTTAATCCTCACAACTATGAAGTTCTTAGTATTAGATCCCCGTTTTAGATGAGAAAATTGAATCTTAAAATGATTAAGTAATTAGCCTATTTTTACATGGTTAGAGTCAAAATTGGGCCATTTAATTCTTAAGTCCCTCTATTTAACCTCTACTTCAACTCTGCAATATTTTACTTAATATTATCAATTTTAAAAAGTGACTAAAGTAGTTACACTATTTGAAGTATTATAAGTGTAAGGAAATTGTAATGTGACAATAGAAAAGTAGCATTTACTGATAATATTCTTTACCTTATTTCCAAGTTTGGCATATTAACAAATACACCTGGCTATTAATAATTATTATGGACATCAAAAAAAAATCATTAATGGCAGAAAATAGTTACTAAACTAATCTATATTGTCAACAACATTCTTAGACGTTTTAGTTTATTTTCAAATGTAAAATACTGATATTTGGACCCAAGTGAAATTAATAGTTAGGAGACTGGACATCACTCATCTGCCCCCTGCAGGGGTGTGTGCCATTTGGTAAGCCAGTGATCTCTCCAGACTTTGTTTCCCTGTCTGTAAAATGTGTCCATGCTGTGAAGAATAGGTGAGATACTGTATCTCAGTGTCCTTAGCGTATACTTCCTGACACAGTAGGCCTTTAACGAATGCTAGATATTATGATTTCTTGGCTTTTTCCCAAAGGAAGAGTTAATTTGTGTTTTCATAGGAAGGTATACCAATGAAGGTAAGAAAACACATTCAGTTGTGAAAAGAGAAAAATATTGAACAGAGTGAGTTGGAGACACGGTGGTGTGTAGGCGTATATATATCCAAGCAAAGATGCTCAGATGGCAGCAGCAACAGCAAGGCAGAGAAGTACGGGCTGCGAATAATCTACACAGAAGTGAGGCAGGGAAAGGCATCCAGAAACTAAGACAAAAGGGCGTGAAGAGGACCCAGCATAGGTAGAAGCTTGAGAACTTCTTGTTGTTGTTGAGTGGGTTGTCTTTACTCAGTGTCCCTTTAAAGATAGATACCCAAATCGAAGTCTAACCTATACCCCAAAATAGCCAAGTGAATTATTAGAATATTGCCTCACTGCAAAATGGCTCTGTGAACTTGGCCAATTATGTAATTCTGAGTCTCAGTTTCTTTAGCTATAAAATGTCATTAATATCAGCTACCTTTCAGGTTTTAGGGAACACAGGCGGTAATGCATACAAGTACCAGCATAATAGTCACAATGGTTGGTGTAGAAGAGGCATGCACATGGATAACAGACTGAAGACAGTGAGGAGAAGGGGTAAATCAGGAGGACTTAAGGCAGAAAGGACATACGACAGAAACGCAGTTTTCATACCAGGAGAACTTACAATAACGATAAAAGAATGGCCACAAAAGAAAACAAGCAGAACATTGTCGTTTGGGTGTTCTTACAGGGTATATCTAACAGAAGTAGTAAAAGAGATTGAAATGGCAAAGGCCTTGAAGTAAAATATAATATTTCCAAAGCTAACTAATAAAGAGCCACTTTATTTGTAACAAAGTGAGGCATAATATGCGCCTTCGTCTGTTTGTCTCGTTTTGAATTTCAGTCCTTTTAGGGAAGCACTTTCACTATTTCTCAACAATTACCCTCCACCCTGACTTCTAATTTCACGCTCTATGTCCCCACCTGCTTATATATAGCTCCCTCTGGTTGAGTTAGACCCAGTTTTTATAAATACCTGCTGGGATAACCCAGGAGTACAAGGAAATATTCTTTACGCTGCTAGACTTTGATTCTATGTTGTCTGTTGTTTTTTGGGTTTTTTTAATTGAGAATGACTTATTTGTGATAGTATATTGGACTAGAGGTATGAATGTCTAATATAAAGACTGTTGAGGAAAAAAAATAAGAACAAAATATTTTATATTTAAGGAAAACAATCTTTAAAAGACTCTTCACAAATCCACTGATCTATGAAAAGAAGGTACGATGGTGAGAAGCACTTGGGTGGGAATCCTAGCCACCGAGACATGGGGTTTGCATTCCATTGCCTCTGTTTCCCTGGAGCCCAGGGGAGGATATTTGGGCATGGTGTGCTTGTGACAGACTCCCCGGTGGGAAGGACCGTCAGAAGTCATGGATCCCAATACCCATCCCCAACCCCACTGACCAGTTGTTCTTCAGCTGCCTCATTCATTCCTTATCATCATAGGAGACGTTAGATCACAGCCTACCACATCACACATGAAGGAACTCGTTACCTCCCAGGACAGACTAGTCCAACTTTGGAAAGCTCTAACTGTGAGAAACTCCTTGATGGTGTTCAACCGAAACCTGATGCCTTACAATTTCAAACAGCTGTTAATGTTTCTGTTCTCCAAGGCTACACAGAACAGTGCTAATCCCTCTCGTATGTAACCGCCCTTCAACTTTTGAAGATAGTTATCATGTCCTCTTTCCAAGCCTCCTCTTTTTCATTCTTGGCATCTCCTTTCCTTAATCATTCTTCAAATGAAATGGTACTCCATTACTCCGTTGCAATATAGTTTTCTTTGCAAAATAAATAAATAAATAAATAAATAAGTAAATAAATAAATAAATGAATGAATGAATGAATGAATAAATAATGAATCACATGTCCAAATCTAAGCAAGAGTATCATAATTATGCTGATACTCACAATGTCTGTCACAATATTACATTTTAATTGCATAAAAAAGTTTTAAATCAGACGTTTTCTTCTCCTTATCCATCACAAATGGAAAGTTATATGTGGTGCTCTCAAAGGATAGGCCCATGTCTTAAGTGACTTAATACACACATGTGAGACAGCTGACACCTTGCCAGATAACTCGTCATTCTGATTAATAAGATAAGCATGTAACATAGTTATTAACACAAAAATTCAAATTGTGATTCTTCAGTAGCCCAAGAAATAGACACATGTGACACACCAGTATCTGCACCCACTTTCAGGAAAATTCAGAGCATTGGCTTTATTTAAGTCCTTTGGCCTGCCTCGTTCATGTGATTTCCCTTTTAGGCTAATTCAATCTGTGGCCCAGACATTGGATCATTTTCAAACTGTTTCTTTTCAAACTCAAGTCAAATAAAAAAGCACCTATATTGTGATACACAATGTAGAAACATGCTTTCTTCAAACTGGCTAATACTGAATTGTGGCAAAGTTAGTGTGATACTCTCCATATTCCTATTACTTTAAAATATGGTAAAGATTTTATTATGTGTTAAGCGTAACATTCAAAATATTCAGTGACTATAATGGCAACAGGTACATCAGAATGGATCACAACATATGCAAAGCAGAGACCTGAAGGTCCATTACTGTGCCAGGTTTAATTCTTTAGTTGTTTGTTCTGCACAAGTCTAAGGAAGAAGTTCCAGGAAGCGATCTGGGAAAGCCAATCAGATAAAAATGTATTTCAATATTTTAACAATCAATAAAATTGTAAGAAACACAGGACTTTAATATTAGTCCTGGTATAGAAAATACTTTGTTACTCATACACAAGGGTTTATAGGATTTTGAAAATGCCAAACATAAGTCTGCACATTCTTAATATAAATCAAAAATAAACATTGAAGTTATTTTTTCATATATTTCAGTAGGTAAGAAGCATTGAAAAAGCATTTGATATTGACTCTGTATAAAATCAAAGATGTCTTTAGTTTAAAACCTTCATGTGCTATATCAGCACATATACAATTACTACAGACTTTAATCAAGAGGTGCTGTCTGAAAAAAATTAACCTTGAAATAACCACTGGAAATATGATGAGATGAACAATTCATGAATATGAGAATTATTCTCTATAGTGAGCTTGATTATGAAGAACATAGTCTTGAGCCATGATAAAGCTCTAGCAGATATATAAATAATGCCATAATTTTCCAGATATCCTACAATTCACTATGCCAGAAATTACTTTTTAGTACTGCTCCTTGAGATATTCCCAAATATGGATAATATTGTACACATTCCTGACTTTTTCTAGAATCACATTTCCATTAAGTGTTACACGTTCTGTGAATGCTTTTCCACATAAATTACCCTAATTTAGAAATATCTCTAAAATTTCTCTTGAATGATGTCTCTTTTTTACAAAGACCAAGGGCTGTGTTTTTGGTTTGTTTTGGTTTATAGCCACTTCCTGATCATTGTAGTGGATTACATCCTGTTGGCTTATACAGCAAATAAACGACTAGTTCCAGAATATGAATCTAACTATATGCCAGATTCAAATCACAAAATTACCATAATATAATGGGACTTCTGATTCATTCACAAGTAGTCAAAAATCCTTGAATACCAAAAGCTCACTATCTGTGTCCTTGAAAGAAAGATATTTTTGATGTTTTGACATATTTTATTTTCTGCAGACTTGGAATAATTGAAATGTTGTTTTTCCTTTTTTTCTCATTAATAAATCTACCTTCACAGTGCTCATCCTGCCAGTGAGAAATATGGTACTTACAGAAATTTATTTTTATATAGCCTATAAATATTGAGTGAAAGCTGTTAAACTGTGGGAGACAAACTTCATCTGTACCTTTCAAAGAGTGACTGAGTCAGTTTGTAGGAGTGAAATAACATGCATCAGATCTAAATTTACTAAACAAAATTAGCTACGTGCCATTCTGTTTGTCTTATCTCTTTCTCTGGCTCATGGTGTGCTAATTCTGGCCACAGGCAATAAAGTACAGAAAAAATAATAAATGTCCCTTTCACTAACAGTTGCATAAAATATTTTGTCAATTTCAATTTATCTCCAGGCTTTATATATTTTCAATTTCATCCTGTACTTAAAGAAAAGAAAAGAAAAGAAAAAAGCCACTAAAAAATTATATCTGAATACCAATCACTTAGTTTCCATTAATTCCAAGTATACTTTTGGAGGTTTTGATACATCACCACGGACAATGGTCTGCTAAATTTGAATTTAAAACAACTGGGAAATATTATTAAATCTTTAGCTGATATTTTTACATAGTAAAAGTATGACTTGAAATACGTACCCTTTTATTATTATTTATGTAAATGTGTGACTGTATTAGTTAAAATACTAAGTATGTGAGTTATCTGAGTACTGATGTTAATTTAGATGCATTGTTTCTTTCACAGCGAGTAATAATGTTTATTATCACCAAAAAGGCCACATTTAACTTAGCCATATGGTAAAAGTCAAAGATAGATTTTTATCTGTGCTAAATAACAAATCATCAAAACTTAAATGAGTTATATTTCAAGGGTTAAGGCCTTAGTAATACAGCTTTCATATACCCAAATTAGTAAGATTCCTTTAAATCACACCCAACCATTATAAACTATAGAACTGCATAAGAGACAGTATTCTATGACTCATTTTTAAAAACATGTCAAGAAAACAGATATATACCTGGATTAGGCATGTTCATACTTAGAGAGAAAACTCTGAAAATTATCTCCATATAGTACATTATTTCCTCCAAAGAAATACTGAAGTGCTTTACAGTGTGATTTTACTACATATCACAAATTTTTCTCTCAATAATGCATTCTTCTATATTAATCGTGGACATTAACTGCATGTAGTAGAAAAAGTGATTACATTTTTTTTAAAAAATGCATGTCTCAAAAACTTGGATATGTCTCTGCTTTGAAGTTTCTTTCAAAAAGACAAGATGTCTGTGATTCTTTTCTTTACATACACTGCACAAAGCAAGAATTCTGGAGAATATATTGGAGGAAGAGACATACATAGTAACCTAAAGGAGGACTCACTGAAGGACAGATATATTGGCCAAGTTTCTTCCTGTGGCTACCAGGAAAGTAAAAATTGCTGCTGACCTAAAGGTAGAAAAAGGATTTGGTGTGTTTAGCATCCCATCCCTTTCTTGCACAGTGGGGCAGGTAGAGTGGAAGAGCCACAGCTTCAAGAGGCATCACTAGCTTCTGTCACTGGGAGAGGCGTGCAAGAGGCTGAGAAGCAGAAAGCAGAACCAGCTGGCTCTCGGGACAGGGCAGACAAGCAATTTGTATAAGACTGATGCACCGCACGGGCTTTGCCCTTACATACTGCTTCTTTATATCTCTATTTCCTCTTCTACAAAGAAGGAACAGCAATCCCTGACTCAAACTTTCTTCTCAGGTCTTCGTCAAGGAAAAACAATCAGGAAAAGTTCTAAATGAATTTCAGACAGAGGTATAAATATCCCCATTGCCCAATTCTCTCATTAACAGATTACTCCGCAGACTGTTAGGACAGTTTGAAAGTTGTATTAACTCTTTCAGGCCGTTATAAATAAATTAAGGTACAATTAGGGCACCACAGTGACCTAGAAAAGTAGACAGTTTCTCAGAATCTGGTAACCTGAGAAGAAATGTCCGGAAGACCATTTTCACTGGTAGAATCTGACTCGATAAATACTGTAATCATTTCACCAATTTTCAGAATGCAGAGTGAATCATCTAAGAGAGCAGCTAAGAGAATCCCAGGCACCTCTCAGTTCAGTTATGTTGCAAGTGCTTCCTTTGTAGGATTCTTTTGAAATTTTAAGCATATGTCTAGTGTCTATTTTTACATACTGAGATATATTAGTTATAACAAAGTTGTATTACCACATATATCTAGGAATAGAATACGCCACATTCTGTTGGGAACCCCTTTTTCATAAAATACTTATTAGTATTCCTCTGGAGGCAAATATTCCTTCCTAAGAGTTTGGGAAATCACTTAGTGACATATTTTTTGTATTGTGTTTTACTGGTCTTGTCTGTCAATCTTTAAATGAAAGAGGAAAGTTGGCATCTTGAGTTTCTGATATGTCCTCCTCAGTTCCTAACATGACCTTGAACTACACTAAGGGGTCAGTACATGCTTATTGCTTAAACTGATTGGGTGGTAAACACATAATGGCATATACAGATAATGTATTTAAAGATGTACATCTGAAACTTAAATGGTATCATTAACCAAAGTTACCCCAATAAATTTAATTTAAAAAAAATTAAAAACAGGAGATAGGACACCACAATGTAATGGACACATAAAAATAGTGGACTACAAAACACTTACACATTTAAGAATGGCATTCACATATATTTAACTCACCAAAAATAAAACCAACAGAAATACTTCGTACCATATTATGAGCAGGCTCTAAAAATGGGAATGGGGACAAATGATATACTCTTGGAAATACTCCATTGAAAGAAATACCCTAGGAAGCTTGAGAAAGCAACTAAAGAAATTCCCAGGGTAAACATGTCTAATATCTATAATTAAGAATTCTATATCTATGTTTTTAGAACAGCTTACTTTGTGCACTATATGGTTTAATTACAAATAATGACCGTCTGTGAATGAGTTTAAAATTGTTTCAGCAAATTATGGGATTCTTTTATTTAAAAAAATTATATATTTTTAAAGAGCTTAGTATGTGTGTGTGGCACCACATTAATCTCTGCAGGGGATAAAAACTCTTGCTCTCCCGGTAAATGGTATAGATAATTTATAGTCTAGGGTAGTCAGGGAAGGAAGATGTAATGAAGAGGTATGATTAAAGGTAGAACTGAAAAGTTTCAACAATTGGGGCAGCCAAAGGCTCCAAGGAAACCATGAATCCCAGAGGAAGAGGTTCGCAAAGGCAGAGACAACCAGCAAGACACAATCATGGTCAGCCTGGTTCTTGGAATACGCCATAAGAAACTCTTAAGACTTGAGTAAAAAGTAAACAAAGACTATTTTTGGAGGCTTTGAACTTGACAATGGGAATCTATTGAAGGCTTAGGAATAGAAACTGGGATGATAAAAGTATTATATTAGAAACAATCATCAGTCGAAGTCTTGGAGGTTAAGAGTACATCGAAACAGAGGACCAGTAAATAGGATCTTGCAATAGCCCTCCTCCAAGGTTTTTAAGGACTAGTTGAGGTAAATAAAAATGGTAGAGAATAGGTTTTAATAAGGCAGGTGATAAAATTTATTTTTAAAAAACTGTTTAACTGCTCTATCTAGAGAAAATGACCAGACAAAAGGAACTCCTAAAAATAAAAGTGTATGTCTAAAAGAAATATTATTGTTTTATTTTTGCTTGGTTTTCATAGGTTCCTATAGAAAGAAATTCATATTCTCTAAGCCTACAGGGAAAAATAGGAAATGATGACAAGAAAGATTTTAGTAAAAGGAGGGTTCACCTAACGCAAAATAGTCACCGTCATCCATGACCTTAATTGGGCATCCCCTGCTAGTGGTGGGACCCATCCTGAAATATAGGCTTGCACAACTTATTAATCAAGCTATAACTATATGAGATATAGTCACAGAACCTGGACAACTTGCTGTCATTTTTTTCAGCCCTAACCAGCCATGAGATATCCTCAGCAGACTATAGGAGACCAGCAGATGCATCTTTTGAAAGCAATCCCCATTTGTATCCCAAAAGCTTAAAACCTGAATGTCAACCTATACCAGATGTATATGGAACCAGACATAAGTACATGTCAAAAGAGTAGTTAAACTATAATAGGTGAAACTGGTCATTTACAAGTCTGATCTTTTTGGAAAATAATCAAATGTTTATTGCACCATTTTCTTCTCTTTAAACACCTTTAGACTATGTTCCAAATATGTGTGTGTGTGTGTACATATACATCTAATATATATACATATATGTATATAGCATACGTTTAAGGTGTAATCAAAAAAAAAGGTGAATGCTGCTGCCGAGTGCCATCCAACGGAAAGGCAGGGATGTTTAATAAGGAAAGCAGCACATTGAACCTTAGTAACAGTGTGTGACAAGTTTCAACTTGTTCGGTGCAGTCAGTCGAGTGTGAGCTATCGTTGAGAAAAGGTGCATTTTAAACTGTGCCGTTAAACCATCCGCGATCATAACAACGCTCCTAGTCACACCTCGCTTCTGGTACGGCAATTTCTGTCAAATAAAAGCATTACGGTGTGTCCTCATTCACCTTATTCACCACATCTGGCACCATGTGACTACTGGCTCTTCCCCAAAGTCAAAATGACCATGAAAGGTAAACATTTTGAATTGACTCAGGACATCGAGGCAGCCACGACAGCGTAACTAAAGACACTCACGAAAGGACTTCCAGAACTGCTTCAGAAAGTGGTAGGAACGATGGGATAAGTGTGCTCAAAGCAAAGGGGAGTATTTTGAGGGGGATTAATGGCAATGTGTCTTTTACTGTAATAACTTTTTAAATTTAAACATTCACCATATTTTTTGGGTGTGTGTGTGTGTGTGTGTGTGTGTGTGTATGTGTGTATTCATACAACCTTGAATCCTATTACTTTCATTCTGGATTCAGAAACTGAATCTTCCATATTCTCATTGGTGTTTAGTATGCTTCAGTAATCCTTACAATATTGGAAATAATATGCTTAACAATAATGATACTGACCTACCTCTACCTCTCAATGGAGAGGTTTAATGATGCTGCATGGGAAGTTTCATGGTATCTATATTAATGTTTCACAAGGGTCCATCTTCATCTCAAATGCCTAACAGTGAAGTGACTCTTCCTGCCAAAACAAGTATCAAACTCAACTTCTGTCACTATGGCCCATGAGAATGTTGATCATGTTCGAAAAAGCTCTGGTGCTTGAGGGAAGTCAGTGACAACTGGAGAGAGTTAAGGTTAAATCAACAACATTGCAAACTCACAAGGCCCAAGGCAGCGTCTTGCAGAAGCCAACTAAAGGGAGTCAAATGTGCCATGGAAATAATTTTACGAAGTCTTAGTATTTAAAGCTTAGCTTACGCATTTGTGCAGAGAATACAACTGTCATCTCAGCAGGGACTTAAAGAAAAACAAGGACCCAACAAAGACAGTGTAAAACATAAATTACCTTGGGTCCAAGGATTGGCATGGATGAATCTGAAGTCCTCCCATGGATTTGCTGGTTAAGGACCCTGAACAACTAATTGGTGATGAGAAACTCAGCTTGTCCTTTATAATTTTATGTACACACGCATAGAACGAATTTAATGCAGAATGGAGAAATAACCATTCTCTATGTATTGGTCACCTTTATAATGTCTCACATAAAATAAACTCTTGAAGGTGCTATCATGCACAGAAAGTAGTGTAGGCAACTCTTATATGACTTTTAGGATCAAAATTCTTTGTCCAGAACAGGCCTTGCCAAGTAAACAGATCCTCTTACAGAACTATGTCTTAACAAAGTTGCTTTATGTCTTTAATCCTAATGTGCTGGAAATTATAAATGCAATCAATGATTACTTCCTAAATATAAATTAGAGATGCTGATAATCCCAGTCTTCCCCTGGAAAAGAACTTCACAGTCTGATAATTAGGCCCATGGTTCCAATCCATTTGCTTTAATTTCAATTTTGCAATTATCTTTTAAAACAACATAACCTTGTAATTATTATTTTTATTAAATTTATTGGGGTGACATTGGTTAGTAATATTATATAGGTTTCACATGAATATTTCTATAATACATCATCTATATATTGCATTGTGTGTTCACCACCCAGAGTCAGTTCTCCTTCCATCACCATATATTTGATCCCGTTCACCCTCTTCTACCACCTTCCTCCCCGCTTATCCTCTGGTAACCACTAAATTGTTGTCTGTGCCTATGAGTTTTTGTTTCTTTCTTCATCTGTCTTGTTCGTTTGTTGCTTTCAGTTTTATATCCCACATATAAGTGAAATCATACGGTTCTCGAACTTTCTGTCTGACTTATTTCACTTCACATGAATATTATATGCCCAAAAGAAAAGATGAAATAATGCCATTTGCGATAACAAGGATGGATCTTGAGATTATTTATTCTTTTTTGTTTAAGTGTCTGCAACTTTTCAAGTACTTCTCTGTGTGTTCGTGGAAATGATATTGGTGTCAGGAGCTACCAATGAACTTCTGTCACCTAACTGCTCTGTGCTCCCAGTTTCTTCACTCAAAAATGGGAGGCTAAGACTGGGTCAGTGGTTCCAAAATAGTGCTCCATTTCTGTGAAGCCAGCACGGCAGAGTGGAGGCAAGAGTGGAAGGAAAGTGGGAGACAGCTACAGTCAGGGGACACAAAGCCAGCTTCTCCCTGCAGCTTCAACAAAAGCAGCTCTCTTCTTCCCTTTCACCTGTTTTAGATACCGGGGTTACACACATGAATTCACTTGGAAATCAAAAACAGACCCACTTATAAAAATAATTGAAAAACAATAGACTTCTTGTTCTAAAAAGCCTAAACATCCTTTTTCTGTCTAACTAAATCATTTTGAAAAACCATGGTAATTGTTTCGATATCACTTTTAGCTACATTAATAGAAATGAGGAAACTGAGACACATAGCAAGAAGTCTAACCCAAATTACATAGAAAATGATTGTATGACCACAATTCTCCTTTGATTCTAGTTCTTCATTCCGTAGCATCTCACGACAGCAGGGCTACCCCTGCACTACCCACAGCTCAGGCACGTACCATTCCCATTAAATTCTGTGTGGCTGCTGCCCCCTGGAGTTGTGCCAAGGAGCAAGCCTACAGAGCAATCACTTACATTCAAAATGAAAATAACTGTAAAATAATTACCACATCTTCAAAAAAAGCACTTTATAATTAGGCCCAAAAATATCCATGTATTTCACCTCTGTGTCGCAAAAGTGAGGCAGTTTCCTTCCCTCTTGAAAAATTAATACACACAGAAAGCACTAGTTTAAGGGTCAAATATACAACCAAGAAAGTAGCTTTAAGCTTTGATTAAAGCATTGGAAAATAGGTCGATTTCTTTCATAAACATGTTAGAATTATCAACACCTCAGAAAAGGAGAAAAAAAATCTTATACAACGAAATCTAAAAGGAACATAGAGCAGTTCTGAAAAGTAATACTTTAGGGAAATGGCCTTCAACTACAAATGTTTTAAAGTTAATAACCTCTTTATTTCATTTAGACAGGTGCTCCTGCAACAGCTCATCTAGAAAATTTACATTATGTTTATTAAAATGTGTGTGCATGTTTAAATATATCAATTAACTTGTTACTAGAATGTATCTCAATATCACAGGAGACTTAAGGACATTTTTCAGAAAACTGCTATACAGTGGAGAAACAGAGAGTATGCTACACGCATGTGTTCCTCCCCCGCCCCCAGGGCACACATGCTAGGCACCAAATACATGGAGTGAGCTGCTCAAAATATCAAGAAGAAAATGGAGTAACTGTCCCTACAATGTCAAAATCCTGATTTAAACCACCTGGCTAGGTCCTATTTCACACATAACCACATAACTAGTTAAAATCTCCTTCAAATTATGCAGAAGAGCTAAAATTTTAGGCAGCATTAATTCAGGATCTTTCCATTTAAAAAAGAAGGAAAATTAAGGGATTAATGTCATTGTAAACTAAACCCCAATCAATAGCTGTATTAGAAAGCATGAAATATAAGGTTTTACTCCAACTGCCCAATATTTATATAATTAGGAAATGAGTATTAGAAAAAAGATGCAATTTGGTTCCATATGGTCAAATGTAACACAGAATATTTCTAAAATGATTATTACCTGGACAGAAGTTTACAATATGATTAAATTCTAGCCTGCATAATATACTCAGTCATCATCGTAAAAGACAGTGCAATATATTTGACAATTAATTTTTGTAGAACAGCTGTAGGCTTAAACTTATATAAGCTAATTTCAATGTAATATTAGCATCTCTATAAAGCTGTATCCTTCAAAAAAGATGAAATCAAACAGAGCGAGGGCCAACAAGTTTGCAGGTAACAGAACATCTTTTCAGATCACTTTGTTCATTTATATATTAGGCACTTACAAATTACACATGGATATCCAGTAGCAGCAGAACACTGTAAAATAAAGCAAAAATGTTTTCTATTTTTAATATACATTAAAGTGTCTTAACAACTGGCTTGAAATAATATAAACATGTCACCACTTTAAAACACTGCAATGTCTAAGGCACCCTAATTCAATTTATTGTCTAAAATGTGCACCTTACATAGTCATTAATCTCAAAATGGCTCTAATTATCAAGCTTCAGAGAATATTTAGAAAGAGCCCAATTCCTTGCATCCCTAGCATTTTTTAAATGATAGTAGTCTACCTTCCTTCCCTGGTCAAGAAGGTTTGAAAAGAGGGAGAGAGAAAGGGACATGGAGACTTCTCTGTAGAATGATTTGGCTTTGGTGTCAGGGCTTTTGAGATGTGCTAGTGATCTCGGATCGATGCCTTTTTATTTTCTTTCAGGGGTAAATCTGAGCAATGGAATGGCTCGCGATTGTCCAGCCAACCAGCTATATCAGATTTATCAGAAAAAAAGAATGAAAACTGGCTCTGAGGACTCCTGCAATGGCTGAGTGGCGGTTGCTGGGAAAGACACACAGAAAAAGAATTTGCTTAGTGGTGGAGGGGAAAATATATATTCACATGTGTAAACTCAATAAATAATAAGATGTAAAAAGAAAGTATCTATAATAATGGAAAGGGTGAATGCATAAGACAGATGATAAATAGTACTTCTGTTTAAGAACCAAAGGGATGAAAGCTCATGAATACTAAATATTTGAATACACTTTAAGAAGGAAATATGATTTTCCCTCAAATAAATTCAAACTCTAAAATTCAGCCAATGCAAACTTACTGTGTTCAGGTTAGACTACAAAAATAGGTAAATTTTCCATGAAGCATGTGCCCTGGTAAATATTCTAATGTAATTTCTTAATTAAGACACATTTCCAGTGACTAAATGAAAATATAGATAAAGCAGTAAGTACCTTGATTTTCAAAAAACTTTGGCTTTCGATGCATGCATGATTAAAATAAATAAAAGCATTTTCACTTAAGGGAAGAAAATCGAAAGACAGGAATTATGACACTACCAGAGTCTTTCAATTTTTATCATAATAGTATACATTATAGCTTAGTTGTAACAGGTATAAATTTATTTAGAAGGATTCTGAAGAAAAAACAATACCTTCTATCAAAACCCCCTTTACATATATAAGAATTTCAAAATTAAAAGAAAAAAAAAAGGAAGCATTACACCATGGGTGTGCTTACAGTAAACATGTAAGAAAGAGGATTTTTTTAAAAAATACATTTAACATCTCTTCCATCACTTAACTAAGTTTTACTAACCTTTTTCTTCTCAAATGTAAAAACAACTCCTAAGTTTGGAGATATTATCTTAAAAATGTAGGAAAATGTATGATCTTTTATAGAATGAAAAGCAGGACTTGCAAATAAGAAATGGGAACTGAGCTTGCTCATGTCTATAAAGGTGTGTATGACTATCACTAAATACTACCATATATTTTATTTCAATACAAAAGTGATATTGATTATTTTTCAATAATACCAGGAAGATAGAAATTTTGGAATTATTCCTTTTGGGAGCAAAGGCTTTATAATGGCCATATAAAAGGTCATTGGCTATAATATTTCTCCATTAAATGAATCATTGGAAATGAGGCAAAGTCCTTCATAATTACTAAAAACAATCGCCTTCTCTAAAGCTGATTTTTATCTAAGCAAAAGGAAAATAAAAATAAGTCTTATTACAATTATTTTAAGAACTATCTTAGATCTATACAACAGAATCAGCCGCCCCTCATATTTTTATTCTGTTCACATAGAGCAGTAAATAAGGTGCATTCCTTCTGCTTCTTAAGAAATTAGCATTTCAAAAATATGCCACTTTCCCCCTGAACTCCAAGCGTGTCTAATAATGCGAGAAGCAGATTGTCTTCCCTCGTTTCCTTAATTTGTTTCATCTAAAAGCAATTCACTCAACATCTTGTCGCCCTCTGGCAGCTTAGTTTACTTATCCGCACTTAATTTCTCATTTGGACCAAAACAAACTCCTCCAAACTGCTACTGACTGCTAACCGCGAGACGGGAGACACGCAATATGTATTTACTTGGGAGCACAGAGCCACACAGACACAGCCACAAACACACAGATCTTCACTCATATCCCAGGCAGTAACTTGGTTTTATAAAAGCACTGCATTAAAACCAGCTGAACTTTCCCTGCCAGATGCCGCAGGGTGAGGGTGGGGTAGGAGGATAAAAAAAAAAAAAAAAAAGAATAAGTCCCCAGGGGTATTTACAGTTTCCAGGGGATCACCTTAGCTTGCGTGTTGCAATTATACCAGGGATGCACCCGCGAGCTTGTCTTTGTGCGGCCCTTTCATCTAGATCACTTTGTGTTTTGAACAAGTGAGACTCTCCTTTGTGCCCCCAGAATTTCAAGTACAGAGTCACACAGGGAACAACAATGGCACGCTAATCCTCGCGTTCTAAATGGGCTCACTTGTAGGTCTGACAATTCGCGGGGGGAAGCGAGAAGAGACCAGCGAGGGCGCGAGCCGGTGTCGCCTGAGACGAGGAAGAGGACAGCTGCAGAACTAATTTGGATTACATTCCTTGCAGAAATTCTGAAAAGGGCTTTTCGACATAGCTCAACCCCAGCCACACAGTTAATACCAAATTGCTGCGGACTCGGAGCCGGGTCCCCCAGCGGCTGAAGCTGAACCAGACAGCCCTCAGTAGGTCGCCTCCTAGAAATTCCTCTCGGCTAACTAAGCCTACCCGTCAGTCGCCACTGCTTTTGAATGGGTCAATGTGCATAATCAACCCATTGAAGGAAAATATGAAGGGACTCTGAGTGGAGATGGAGATAAAAAGGGATGTATCTAAGAGCCCGCTTGGAATCTCAAGTCCGTGTTGGTGTAATTCCGGAGGTGGCTGGAGCGCCGGACCTGGTATGCATGAAGAATTTCAGAGTAATCAGGAGGGTGCAAACGACCAGCACAAACGGCGCACATTGTGCCATTCGAAGGTCATCTTGAAAGGCTCCACGATTGTAACTTGTTATTTAGTAGGCAAGGAGGGGAGGCGGCGGCGGGGGCGGAGCGGGAAAACTACAGCGCGCTGTTTTCTTGGTGAGGTCAGAAAGACACCCTCCTGGGGCCTCAAGCTCTCCCTATCGCCACTCCCAGGGGATTTATCTCTTCTAGCTGCCTCCCACACTCCTAGGAGCAGCCCCGGCTGGTTCCGGAAATCTCTTCGGCTCTCCAAAAGATCCCCCTGGCCACGTCAGACACCGGTTCTCTTCAGTCCTTTCCTGTCCCACGTTCAGCCCCAGGAAACTCAAGTGTCAGAAACTTTGAGCTCCCTCGCACTGCAGGTGCTGTCACTAGCCCTGCCCGCCGCGGCGCGCCAGCCTCACCGCGCTGCTTCTCGGGGGTCACTTAGCCTTTCCGCCTGTCCAGGTACCTGGAGCTCAGGCTCTCCTGCAAACAGTGGCCGTGCACCCAGCGCAGCCGTGCCGGCCTCGGGTTCAGTTAGTTCGCACCAAGGGTCGGCTAGGCAGCTGCGCCGGGCAGTAAACAGAAGTTGGAGGGACTCCGGCCAATAGCAAGTTGAACTACAGAAACAACTCTTCCTGGAGCCAAACACAGCAACCGACGGGAAGGCCAGGCTCCCGGCTCAAGTATGTCAACCTTTATTTTATTTTTTTAAGAGGTCAGGCAGGCCGGCAAGCTCCCCTCAAGTCAATGGGGCCAGAGCTCCCGGACGCCGGGCGAGGAGGCCCCGAGTCCCGGGCCCCCGGGCCAGGGCGGGCCCGCCTGCCGCTCCAGCTGCCCGGGCTGGGCTCAAGTCAAGTCTGACCTGGCAATGCTCGGGCGACTGGGGGCGCAGTGGCCCCCGGCAGCACACACAGGTGCAAAGCCTGCTCTCGGAGCTCCACTTTCTACCGCCCTCCCGCACACAGGGCCCAGCTGGCACCGCCCCGGGACCCCAGTCCTTTCGCTGCCCGGGCGGTGAGCGCTTCTCCCAGGCTTCTTCCCTCGGGGGCCCAGACGCAGAGAGGAGCGTCTCCTCTACTAAGTCGGATTTCGATCTCCCACGTCCCGCACAACAGGCGCGATCAGAAGCAATCTCGCTCAGGCGCATAGAAAACGCGCGAGAAAGAAAAAAAAGGGGAGTTACGGAGAGAGTAAAAGGAGACAGGGGTGCAGAGTGATTTTTCACGATAAATAAAACATATGCACACACACAGGGTAAGTTTAGGGGCAGAATGAGGAGAGACCGAGAGCCCATGGAAATGGCCTGGGTGGAGTGGTCAACCTCGCCAGAGAGCCAGTGGATCTCAGGTTGGGCGAAGGGGGTGAAGGAGCAACCCCACACACCCAGGCCGGCCGCAGCAGGTTCAACACCTGGAGCGCGAAGAGGAACCGCGACCCACCTGACTGAGAAGCGCTGGGCTGGACGGTCCCCGCCGCCACCAAAAGGCTCACCCAGATGCACAGTCCTGTCGCTAGCTTCATTTTTTGGAAGTCTCAGATCCCGTGCTGACAATTACATGTCCAAATGGCATAGCCCCTCTCGGGCACGCGGAGGAGATCCGTCAGCCAGGCGCGCCTGGGGGCGCGAAGGGGACTGGCGCGTCGCGCGCGCGGTGCACCGGTTCCGAGCGCTGGCGACCCAGTCAGCGATCGCTGGTCCAGGACCGGGGACTGGAGGAGGGGGAGAGTGTACGCGGGTGTGTGCGTGTATGCGCGTGTGAGAGGGTGCTCCAGTGTGCGAGCGTGGAGCTCCTGGCCGGACTGTGCAGCTATTCCCCCGTGTGATCCTTTGCTTTCTCGTTCCCTCCTCACTTTCTTTCTCACTGGTTGGGCAACAATAAAAAGGAAGGGGGAAAAGGTTTCCAAAAAAAGTTGATTGCAAAGAGGCGGTAGGTTTCCGGCCTCTCGCTCTAGCCGGGCTATTATGTTCGGCTCCCTTTTTAGTTTTCTTGCACCTCCAGTCCAAATTGGGAATAAGGGAGGGGGGAAAGCTTCTTGCTTCTCCCTCGATCCAGTCAGTTCTTTTTCCCGTCAGCTTTCCTCACACTTGTCCGGCGGCTGCGGTAATTAAAGCTCCGAGCGTCATTTCCAACGCCCCGCGGTCTCCAGCTGCAGCCTCACACAGGAATTAATAAGACTCCGGGAGAGAAGAAAAAAAAAAAAAAAGGTGGAAGGGGGGCGGATAAAAGAACCCTCCACGCAACCAGGCTGGCTCTGCTCAGCCGCGCAAACCCCGCCCCCGCTATGACCCACTAGCCACGCCTTTTCTCCCGCCCCCTCCCCCAAAGGGAAATCTTATTGGCTCAGCCACTCCCCAAAATCGTCGGCCTCAGGAGTTGGGAAAACACCTGTCAGGGAGCAGGAGCGTGGTTGGATGGGCGGGGGAAGCTGGATTTAAAGGGCTCACCCGAGGCCACAGGTTGAATCAGAGGCTTGGGACAGCTGGTCTGCGGAGTGACAAACCACTGGAGGGATACTAACAGAAATTATATAAATTATATATATATATGTGTGTGTGTGTGTATATGTATATATATAGTTTTAAACAAGAAATTCACCATTTTCTTCATTACCCCATGGTGCTCATCCACAGACTAGACTTTCCGTAGAAATAGAAGAAAATGAAACGTTGCTTCAGGCATAAAGCCTACAACCTTCTCTCTCCCCCTCTTGCTCCACACTCAGAAAGGAGTTTAAAAGCTGGTTCAGTAATTGATAGCCTCTGTAGATTAGGTAATCCTGGGGAATATAATCACCTGTAATATGTTCTTCCCACCCTTCTAAACTGACGAACACTGAGTCGAACTAAAATTCCACATTTGTAGATCTACGTCCTTTGATTTTTAGCTTTATGAGTCTTTTCACATTTTTTGGAGCCCAGGACAACTTGGTTTGGGGTTCATTCTCATTAAGCAGATTCTAGTCCACAGCTACCGATTTGGTTTTAAAGGGCTGGAAATTGTCCCCAGCCTAAACTGTTCCATCTGAAAGATAGCCGTGTTAGGTTAGAACCAACCTCACATCATTAAACTTACTCTCTCCAATGCACCCAGCTTTAGGCCTCGTCCATGCTCTCACTATGCAAGTTCACACTCCCTAATACCCAGGCCATTGCTAGCTACTATGTGAGTTCCTGGGCTTTTCTTGATCTGAAATACGCATATCCTGGGATTGGATCCTATCAGTGTATAAATATCCCTTGCCGTTTACAGCTCTTCAACTGTACCAGAATCGCATGCCGGTATTAGGTTATTAGTTTGCTATTTGCACAGGCATTCTATGTATGAATTGTTTTCCTTATTCAGTTTCTCTAGAAGCAGCAAATGCATAAATACAAAGTATCAGGGGAACTTAAAAATCAAGCCATCCTGCCTCCTCACTCATCCTTTGAGACCTTCCCACTCCTCCCCCACACCTTTTATCTATAGCATTGTCCCCATAGAATTTCCATGGAGCTCAGAACAGAAAGAAGCTGCAGCCTCATCCGGAAGCCTGAAGTCTCCCCTTTCTTAGGCCCACAGCGAGTTAACAGGCACAGAGAGGAGGTCAAAAAAGCTAAACATACTGTTTTACCCAGAAGCAGCCTCGGGCCTGGAAAAACTAAGCCTAGAGTAGATGATGGTGACTTGACTAGAGTGGTACTGATTGCAGTAGCACCGTGCAAGCTGCTCTTCGGGATTATCTTTGCTTTCTATTTTTATCGCCCACCCCCCCTTTCTTTTCTTTCACTCAATCTCTTCTCAGTCCCCTTTCCTTATATACACTTCTGCTTCCTCTGATGAGTCTCGGGCACCTCTCTTCCATGAAAGCTACTAGCTTTTAAATTTCCATCCTTTTGGAAAAGTTTAAGTTTCTGTGTTAAAAAAAAAGACATTTCATTTCTGATAACAATTATGTTGCAAAAAGTGAAGAAATAGATTGTGTATTTTAGCTTAATTTGGGGTTTTTTTTCTACTTGTGTCTGTGGTGATAGTTTTTAGTCCCCCATCAATTTTATAGATCTTCTGTGGCAGGAATTCTCCTATATACCCTGGTCTCACCCACACATCTGAAATAATTCTTGGCAAAAGAGGGATTCCAGTTAACATTCATTGGAAAGAAACAGAAACCTTAGTTTATATTTTTTTGGATGCTACACTGCCCATTCATACAAGGTATCCACCAATTAAATTACTTGACATACACCTGAAACCTCTTTAACTTTACTAACAATTGTCACCCCAATAAACTTTAAAAAAATTACTTGACATACCCATGATTTGCCTCTAATTCTCAATTTGTTCTGCCTTGACCCTATTTTCCTGATTTGAACTGATTGAAACAATGATTGATACCTGGCCAAACTTGGGTATCTGACCAGCAGCCTATAAAATAGAGATGAAAGCTTTACCCCCCCCCACCCCGCCAAAACAAAGCATCATGTAGCCTATAGTGAGTGGCCTACCCGATCAGAATCTAGCTCAAATAATTTGAATATGAGATCCTAGAGACTTACACAGAAAGGTAGTACCCTGTGTGGGCCCACGAGAAGAGTGAGAAAGTAGAGGCCATGAGCTAGAATCAAGATGTAATTTTTTCTGTATCTGATCTCTCTTGCTTCCTATCTCAACTGAGTCATCATAAGAAAAGAACATCAGAGCAGGAGACATTGGCTACCTGATGTGGAAAGGACATGCTAACTGGATTGCTAGAGAATTTCTGAGATGGATCACTGTATTTCTTCACTTTCCCATGTATCCTTATAATAAATCACTATCAGTTAACTAAAATATGTTGCTGTTATCTGAGACCTGGAAAAAAACCAAATCTGAGTAACCAATCTCTTATTTGGCAAATCACAGGGGAATACCTGGAATTATCTGCTCAGGACCTCTTTTCTAGGAACTTCCCTTCTCTCAGTTCTGTATTTTTAACTTGGATCCGCCTCCATGATACAACAATCTCCACTCACAGCTCTAAGTTGGACCACTCAAAACAAAATGCCTCCGTCACTGTTCATTGGTTGAGAGATGGTCACTCCCATTGAGTCTCTTCTCTGGAAATTTAGTGCATGGGAAGGAAAGAGTTCATATTCAGTCATTCTCTGGTAGCTTTGAGATATAAAAGTCCAGAGCTGGCCTATCCGTGTTTCCTTCTATGTAGGGATGACAAGGCTACAGTGAGAAAGAATGAAGCTGCCGTTTTAAAAGAGCACAAGGCCAGATTGTTCTGGAGAATATCCAAGCTCTTTCTGTGGCTTAGTTGTTCAACCCCCCTTTTTCCTTAAGCTAGTTCATTTTTTGTTTTTGTTACCTGAAACCAGAACAGAATGAAATAGGAAAAAGGACTTCTCCAACTTGAGTGAGATCGTTTAGGCCATAATGCCCCTTGAGGAAGCTATCTTGCTATGGCCCAAATTTAGTTTCCCTTCCCAGTTTCTCATGATTTCCCTTGTCTGAAGCCATAGCCCCCCACACAGAAATCATTTGGTCTTTGATGCTTCCCCGTATCCCCTTCTTCACTTCATTTCTTCCATTAGTAATAGAATTTGAAAAGTCCTGATATCATGAGTGACAGAATGCGACTGCTGGGAGAAAAGAATGCATTGATCTCAGAGTTCAATGTTGAATTAGATACATTGTCCTTAGTCTTATAGTTCACTCCAATCTTCAGCTTGTTTATGAAACTTCCCTAAAGTTAAAATTAGACCTTGCTGCTTTAGACATTTTGCTCTTGGCTATGAATATAAATTTGGGACAAATGTTAACTAAGAAAGGAAAAAGCAAGACCCTATGATAATTCAAGTATCTTCTCCTGAACATAAAACTATAGGATCTCAAATTCCCTCCCTTCCCATCATCGTTGTAAGTGATCTTGTGATCACAAGCAACTCACTTCATATTCATGAGCCCATTGCCTCATCTTCAAAGGAAGGGATTGTTATGTCCCAAATCTAAGATTTCATGAGTCTATGGTTGACTGATCACGTACTAAGTGCAGGTTATAATTTTCACAGTCTTCAACTGTTTCTTACATTCTTTCCTCTTTTTTTCCCATTTAACCACACACACCTCTTCTTCTGGGGTACCAACATAACTCATCTTAAACTGCCGTAAGAAAATATCCAAATAAGCTCACTAGTGTATTACTGTGAAGTACTCAAGACTTTGGATCTTTACTGTTATATCAGCCAAGAAGAAATTTTGGTAAATACCTAGCATGTTCAGTATTATGATCAATCAAATGGTGGTTTGGGGTTTTTTTTTTCTTTGTTCATTGAATAACACCTTTGCTCTAAACTCTCAGAGTTCTGAAATTCTGATATTTTGGTGACCAACATTCCAAAGATAAAAAGAAAATCTAAATTTCAAACATCTTTTAAAATGCATGAATATACATTAACTAAAGAAATATTTTTTTTGTTGTCGTTGCTAATTTAATATCCAAAGAGGAAGACCTCCCAAAGAATATTTTGCTTTTGGTTAGTAAATGTTGTTTTCTTTCCATGTGTATGATTAAGCTTTAATTGTTTAAATGCTAAGGAGGAGTGATTGAGCACAAATAAATCAAATCTGTGTTGCTTTTATGTCCATTCATCAGTGTCTGTGCAAGTTCTTACAGACATTTTTTGGTTTGTGGTTGAAACTGCAAAATAATTTCAGCTCTGTGGACAGAGTATTCTTTTCCAACAAAGTGATGCAAAAATGATATTCCTAGTAAAACCTTTTTCTATTGCATATCTGCTTTATATATTTCCTTCATCTAAGTTATGTCCCACATAGTTTTTTCTACTGCTTTGTAAATTTAAAGATAAAGTAAACCTTCAATAACAGCTGTCAATTGAAAACTAAGAAGAAAATAAACATTTCTGTTTTTTTCATGTCTATATACTTATGGATAAGTTAACTGATGAGGTTACTTACTGAGACTCTGGTTGTACCTGGCCTGAAATCTGAACCAAGATAAAGTTTGCTAGTTTCTTTTTCAGGTAGTTTCTTATGTTGCACTTCCTTCCTTCTGTATTCTTAACTTAGCAAAGAGCTTGATCATGTTATGGTTAACACACAGATTTGTCAAAAGAATCCAATGTTACATTTGCCATGCACACAACAATGGATGTTATTCTGTCTAAGGTCACAAAGAGTTCTTAGAATTTTTCTTGAACTCTGGCCAAATAGTTAACTAAAGGAATCATTTAGAAACCATGTATTTTCTTCTCAGGTTTGTATAGTAATGCATGAATCTTCAAAGCTTCAGCAAAAAGATTCTAGTAGTTCAAAGAGGATCCTAAACTAGTTGAGTCTTCTTCTTTCAATACTTTAATGGGCTGGTATCTCATTGCCTGATAATTACCTCTCAGTATAACCCATTTCTCTTTCTTTTATTGCAGTTCTCAATTCTCTTGGTGCCTACCCTTACCAAGCTTCTCCTCACCACTGAAAAATCTGTCATGAGGCCCAAGACATTTGGCAGGTTGTCGTCGTGGTCGTGGCCCCAAATGAATCACAGTTTTCAACTTTCCCAGGTTATGAATGTCAGAGAATATGCCATGTTCCAAAACATTTAATACTATAATTCACCAGCCGAGAGGGTCCAGCAGAGAAGCTATTAAAATTATCAAGTTTCACAAAGTAGTAGCAAAAAAGTTATAATGGATAAATGGCAAAAGTTAAACTTTTCATCATGTTTGATGACAAGTGAGAAAGTACTACTAAAAGGATGTGTGGTAGTATTTATTTATTTATTTTTTTTTTAACGAAGGATGATTATTAACTTCCATTGATCAATCTATAAATGTTTTCCCTTTTGATGTGCCATAAAGTTTCCTAAAGCCTATACAAAAACAAACACCAGTTGGTATATCTTTGCTTTTGAGGTTTTCGATGATCATTTAAGAAATCCAACCATGAATATAGTTTGATTCACATCTACCTTTGAATATTTAAACTGCTGATATAACAAACACATTGGTGATGTGCTACTATATTAAAGCGATATGGCTTAAGAAAGATAAAGTATCCGAACAGCTGATAATATTGAACTCAGTGTAATAATGTCAGTATCCAATATAATTTTATTAAGATAAGGAAAATTGAGGCTGGACAATATTTTGAATCTCAGGTAAAAACATCCACATTTACAAAAATAATTTTAATAAGGAAAAAATCTAAAACTATATAAAGGTAGAGAGAAATGTTTTTTGTTCAGTGAAACTTCTATCTAATTATAATGGGGAACGTTTGTTTACACAATTTTTGAAATACAGACTTTCTCAAATATACAGTCTATTTAAAACTATTATATTAATATGCAATGCCATAATGAATACTGATCACTTCTGGTTTTTCATCATGAGCCTAACTTACTTTTAAAATAAAACTATTTATAAGCAATTCATATTACTCTGTGTAAATTGCTGAACGAAGAAACACTCCACTAGATACTTCTTTGTAATATTTGCTTACATTGTATAAAGTACTGCCATTGGCAAACTTGTGTATTTCATGTATATTTTCAAGAAAAATATATTAACAGGTATTATGATATAAGATATTAATTTTTCCTAGCTAATAGTACATATATACTGACTCCACATTTTTTCTATGTAGTCATTTCAGGTAAAATTGATAGAAAAAGAAAAATGTTCTTTGTCTAATCAAATACTGAAAGAAAATAAAACACTTGTGATAATTTACTGTTGTCTATTAGATAGAGTGAGAGGATGGGAGAGGTCTGCTTCATACAGTTTAATGTGACTTTGTTAAATGAATGCTTTTAGACAAATAGAATTACTACTTGTCTTACTGTATCTACTTACTACTCCATTTAGGAACTCCCCAACATACTGGAGAAGATAGTATGCTGATCATTACTGAAAATATAATGATCACTGTAGGTGTTTTCTGTCTCTATAGTATTTCTTTTTAAAATACTGTTCTGAATACAGTCATTGTGTTCTTTGAGTAACTCCCATAGAATATTACTTAAAGATCATGAATCAGTGATAGTATTTACCACTAAATCCCAAACTAATTTAAATTTTGTCTCAACATGATTATATTTAAGCACAATGTTATTTTCTAGTATTTGATGTGAAATATTTTAGCCATTGACACATATATTTGTATACATGTACATGCATCTATGCATAATTTCACCCATAATTTTGGTATATGTAAAATTAAAAACATGACTTTCAACTTTCTTGAGCTATCTGAAATAATTAATAGTCTACTGCCTTTTTCCAGTTTAGTATGACACACATTTAAAAATACCAAAGTAAATATTTCTAGGGTATGAGCTCCTTCCTTTACCTTTTCCCACATTTTTTCCCATCAAGAGACTGAAATAGAATAATTATAGTTTTATTTTTAGATGAGGAAGGAAGAAAATAAAAACGTATTGAGTACTGCATTTCACTACCCTATGTGATGCCAGCAAATAATAATGATAGTCAAGCGTTAATTACAAAGGCATCAAGACACAGGCAATAAAAGGACCATATTTTAAAAGAATAAGGAAAAATACATGTTTTAGGTAATTGGAATATTTTATGCACGTTTGTAATTGTATTATATATTCAAATTTATGACTCGAAAAGGGTTATCCTCTTGAAACTCTCCTTCAATATGTTTGAAGTGAATGGAAATTCACTGTTAATGTAAAATTGACGTTTTTATTTTTCTTGACCACAAAAACATGAGTAAAATTAACATAGCTGGCAGGATTTAAAAATATATATATTTCATGTATTTAAATGGAAACTGTGGCTGTGTCTGCCTTTCAGTAAACAATGACTAATTGTGCAGGCTAAAACTATACCTTCAAGCTTGGAAGGCACAGATCCTGAAAAGATACGGAGGTTGTTTCCCATTCCCGTGGCCTTCACTGTACATTAATCAGAAGTGTTTGCTATGCAAATCTTGTCATACAAAGCAATTATGGTTGTTCCTAAACTGACCTCATGTTTATGTATTACTTCAGCTTTTTAGTCCCCAAACTTGTCTGATCTTTTTTCAAACGCACAGAATTTTTAGGTTGCCTTTTAAAGGTACACAGTTATTTTTAATGTATCTGTGCCTAGTGTCAGTGGAGAAGCTGTGTTATCCCCCCAATCTGCAATGCATGCTTAGTGAGTCTGAATAATAATATTCCAGTGACTGTTCATGCAAACTATTTCACCCCAGGGTCTCTGTTAGGATGAAGAGGCCCTTCTAATAGCTTAAGGCCATGACACCTTGTTTGGTCTTAGTCTGCAACATTAGCTGATGACTAATGGAGACTGTCAGCTACAGTACGCGAAGCAGGTTAAAAAAAAAAAAAAAAGTATTTTTATAGCAGAGTGGTTGAAAGTAAAAGATATGAAAAACTGCATTGCTAACCACTTATTTATATATTTTCTCAACTTTCTCTGCCCTCGGCAAGTGCAACGCACGTAGAGGATTTCATTCATCGAGAAAAGTAGTTGGAAAGCATAAATCCACAGTCAATAATAGCCATAATGCTCTTTAAGCTAATATTATATTGCCACAGGAATCCCCATTTTGTGACTTCTGGTTGAGCAACAGTGGCATCCAGTGGCCACATAATTGTTTCCACTATTAAAGTGTCCCAGGCAGTTCAGGCAAATAGTACTAAATGCTTCAGGTGCATTTTAACGTCAGCACAGGAATTTACTAGAGAAAGCAAACCAAATGCCTGTACTTCCAGAGCAACCCTGAATCATGTCCAGGTCATGAGATTTGGTTCTGATGTCTACTAAATACTGGCCAGCCCTCCAACACCACTTAATAGCATCAGTAAATAGCACCTATTTACTGTCTGCTGTGTGTGCTCACAGTGATTCCATTAACTGGAACCTTGAGATATTAGAAAATTTCCCTCCAATGATGGAGACACCGAGTCGATGAAAAATATTCCACAATATCAAAAGCTGTAAAATAAGAGTCAATAATCTGTACCCAATATTTTGTAGGAAAGTGTCCTAATGACCTCATGTCTTAAACATGACCCCTAATATTTATACGTAATCCATGGTGTTCATTTGGGTTCAGCTTAGTATTGTGGTGGTATAGTGAGTGCTAGACCTAGAAGGTGTTTGCCTCAGATCTTTTTTTTACTGGCAAGTCCAATAAATCCTCTGAACCCAATGATATTTACCTCCCAGGGGTTTATGAGGCTTAAATGTGATAGGTAAGAAGCTTCCAACACAATCCTTGACCCAGAGTAGATATTCAGTAATGAAGAAGTAAGGAATACAAGTTCTGCACCCAGACTTCTGACAGTCAAATCCTGACTCTGGTACTTACAAGCTGTGTGATCCAGCATAAGTTACTTCCACAACCTGGGCTTCAGATTCCCCATATATAAAAGAGGTGATAATAATATTATCTGCTTCCTGGTAATATAATGAGTTTTAAATGAAATAGTACATTCAAATTTTTAGAATAGTTCCTGGCATATAGAAAACATTCAATAACTATCCCCTGTTCAAAGTTGCAGTCTTTATATACAAACAAAGACTTTGCTGAGAGCGATGGTAAGAAATACTCTTCAGTTTTTTCCCCTGGTTCTGATTATATTTAGCCCTGAACTGTTCCCTGTCTGTGCCATCTATAAGATTAATGACATATATTTTTCAAGTGGGCAAACCATGATGAAAAGTACAGTTTGCATGGAGATGGGACTTAATCAAAGCAAATCAGTAGCATCTAAGCAGAACCTTATGAAGTAGGGGGGACTCTATCTGATTCAGGAAAGAAAAGGAGAGGTGGAAGGAACAGCAGTAACCTGAGAGGAGAAGGGGAAATGTACAAAATGCACCTTGGGGTGTGTGTGTGTGTGTGTGTGTGTGTGTGTGTGTGTGTGAGAGAGAGAGAGAGAGAGAGAGAGAGAGAGAGAGAGAGAGAATGAGAGAGTGAGAGAGAGTGAGAGTGAGAGGGAAAAGAAGAAGGGAGGGGAGGAAGGAAGATATGAGGGAGGGTGGGAGAAAGAGAGAGAGATTGATTCTGAAATTTAAGAGGTAATTGAACCAATACTTATTTTATGAAAATGCTTTTCATATGCAACCTCGTTAAGTAAGACAAGCCTGAGTACTACTTGCATTTTCTACTTGTGTTTTACGCCATTTGATATAGAATCACAGCAATTTGTAATTGACAGGAACTTAAATTTGCAAGAGATTCGTGCAGTACAGTCAACAATATCAATGAAAGCATTCCGTTTCCTTTAAGGCTGCCTGCAGATATTCTTTTGGGGAATATGAAAGGGCCTCATGTTGAAGATTTTCACATTTAGGTATCCTGCGGAAGGTTCTTTGGAGTTTTAGCTGCGTACTTCCACCTTGATGAGGCTTTAGGTGGCCTCCGCTATTTTTTTTTAAAAGATTTTTATTGACAGATAGTTAACATCCAATATTATATTAGTTTCAGGTGTACACCATAGTTATTCAGTATTTATATACCTAAAGAAGTGATCACCATGATAAATCCAGCAACCATCTGACACTGTACCACATTATCTCAATATTATAGATTATATTCCCAATTCTTTACTTTACATCCCCATGACCATTACTAATTTGTACTTTGTAATCCCTTCACCTTTTTCACCCTGTCCTCCAATCCCCCTGCCATCTATCACCCTGATAAATCTAGTACCCATCTGATACCATACATAGTTACTACCGTATTATTGAATATATCCTTTATGCTATCCCCTACATCCCTGTGACTACTGTGTAACAACCAATTTGCACTTCTTAATCCCTTCCCCTTTTTCACCCAGGAGGGGCCCCACTGCATGGCCTCTGCTATTTTTTTCTCTCTTCCTCCTCTGTTTTTCTTCTTCTCAGTACAGATTAAATCCTGTTTCCCTCCATGATACTTCAATGAAACAATATTAGAAAAAATAACTTTTAGAATAATTATTTAAAATGTTCCCACAGTGTACCAGGTTGTGATATATTCAAAGATATCATTTGATTCTAATCAAGGTAATTATTTTTCAATAAAAATAATTGATTTATTTTTGAAACACCAAAAGTAGACTATCAAAACACTAAACAAGTCTGAGCAAGAGCCATATTTGGTTACAATACAGGATGCTACATGGGGAGACTAGTGAAGCTGGGAGAACACTCATTCCTAGAATAAAATGTAAGAACTTATTAAGTAGGAAATGGTCCAGAAGTAGTTGGACATAAATTGGTGAACCAAGGCACAGAGTCCAAAATGCTAAGTCAATTCTGATAAGAAACATTGGCACCATGGGTCTCAGTACAGAAAGCAAAGAGCAGCAATTGCCTAAGAAATTCCATTCAGAAATCAAGCAAGGGGGCAAACTTGGTCAAATCCAGTAGGTTATATTCAGTAGAAACAGACAGTATTTTTTGGTAGAATCTAGACCAAGGAAGAAGAGCTTCCCAGCTGGACCAAAAAGTCTGTTTTTAAATCTCAAAATATACCATTCTGGAATGATCTGCTACTGGAAGTGTCACTATTATTCAGGCATTCTTTGTATTACTCATTTCTAACATTCCTCATTTATTCAAATGTAAATTGTCTATCGAAATGAAAACACTGAATCAATAACCCCCTGTACAAACTTATTTCATCACATGTTTCTCAATATATCAATAAAGAGGAGGAACTAGTGACATAAAAAAGTAGGTGGAAGTTGATGAAAATAGAAAAAAAGAGAATTAGGGAACACTTCAAGCAAATACAATTTTCTTATTCAAAACAAGTCTCAAAAGCTATCAAACCAAGCACATAATTAGGCTACTAACCGCCTAGGAACACATTAAACTGTCGGCCAACTTTTTTTTTTTTCCTCAGGGCTAGACTTTACTTACAGAAGCTCTCTTATAAGCACAGAAATATGCAAACATTTATTAAGTGGTGACTCTACATTGCTGATGCTGTCACTCAAGAACAGAATGAGAAAGTACAATGATAAAACTGTCTTTCGTATCATAGAGTTTACAATTGAAGAACTCAATTTAATTTCTCTGTGTCACCTGTAGGGAAAACCACCACCAACAGTGGCTACTTTTCACGTAAAAGTATAAAGAGTTCAAATGGACGCTTTCTTCTCTATATTTCTTTTCAACTTCACCTTCAGGAAATAATATGAGTTTAAGTCATACTGTCACAGGCTGAAAGCAAAAACTCAAAGTACAAATCCACTCTGTGGCCACTAGATTTTTAAAAATACTGCACAAATCATTGGGTGCTGCTTCTGTGCCTTTCCTGTACAATGGAACCTTATGCTAGGCAACAAAGAAGCAAGTGATTGGCTAAATAAACAGGCACTTTCCTTGTAGTCTCTCTCCAAGGGAAAGTGCTTGTTATTAAGTATGCACTATTTGAATAGGGCAATTCAATTGGAGAGAGCTGTGTGGTAAAGAAATTAAACGCGCGCACACACACACACACACGCACACATTTCTTGACTATTTAGAACTAGAACATATTTCCAGGAGCATCTTGATAACAGGTTGTGTGTGTGGGCTGTCAGCTTGCTTTGGCCTATTAAAGCAATTGTGATTCAGCATTCTTGGAAGAAAGACTGGGGATGAAAAATCCTCAATAAATATTTTCAAAACATGAGAAATATAGGAACACATTCTGCTGTCCTTTTGTGAAAGAGCTGAGGGAGAAAGACTATGCTTAAAATTACGAGTCTGGATGTTCCTTTTCTGTTCTCTTCCAAACAGCACAGCGAATGGCCTTGATGTATAATTTGTTTCCCTGCATTCTCTGGTCGCTAGAGAGACTCTACAATGGTTACAGTGTTGATATCAGATTTATTTTCAGGATTTAAGAGATGATGTCATACCAGTGGCAGAGCCACGTGAAGCAATTAGTGGATTGTGAAGTCAGCTTGTCCTCACAGCACCTATTGTCACTTTGTTTACAAACAATGGGTTGCCTATCTGAGGAACAAGAGTGTGTGTTTGTGTGTTTATGTGCTTGTGTGTTTGTTATTTTATTGGTGTAACATAATATTTATTGGTGTAACTTTCCAATACAGTGGGACAGTTTCTTAGCTAATAATGAATTAACATATATTCATATGTAAATACATGAGTGTGTATGTTATGTGTGGCTAAAACAGTATTATTTAGAACTCTTACACTGCCAAGTTATCAACCATTAAAAAAATAACTGATAAATACTAGGGGAGATGGCCCTTATGTTAACATAGATACCTCAAAAGATTAGGGTTATAAACTGATAGTCTTTGATGGTATCTCCTTTGGAGGCTATTTCTCAGGACAGGTATCAAAGCTCATGTTTGTAAGAGAAGAAGTAAGAGAGATGCTGATTTAATGGTAGTGATGTGGTATTTGCCACTGAGGAAGTTGTGTTCAGTCCATGCATAGTAAGTTAAAATTCAAAGACCGTACATCCTAACAAAAGGGGCATGGGATTTAACATAATGTCCTGATACAACTGGACACTCTCAAGAAACACACATGTTTTTGAACTTGACTTTCAATATTAGACATTAGTCAAGCATATTGCTGTGTGTGACATTTACAGATAGATGAAGGAGGGAAAGGAGGGAGGGAGGAAGGGAGGGAAGAAAAATATGGGCTGTGTGGTCAACATTTGGCACCAGGAATTATAAGGTGAGGAGACTTCTCATCTGAAACTTAAATTGGACATTTCATAATCACTCTACAGATTACCTTGCCTTTCAAAAATGAAGAAACCAAAGTTAGGTGAACTTCAGTAAATTGTCAGCAATGGCAGAGCTAGTAAGGGTTGATTTCAACCCAAGTCTTTAAATAATAAAACCAGTGTTCTTTCTACTATATCACAGGAGCCTGTGCTCTTCTGTCCTCGAATTGCTCAATTTTATGGCTCTTTACAGCCATTGGTAATTCTTCTCTCTTGACTCACTTTTGTTCTTAGGAGAATTACCAATAGATCACCTAATTTAAATTTAACATTAGAAAATCAACCTATTTTAGAACCTATTTTATTGATCTTGTTTGATTCCATCATACAAATAAATAATATGAAATGTGCCTTAAGGTCTTATTAATTGGCTGGGAAGAAACCTGAAATCTTCATTATGCCTGATTTCAATGCTCATAAGGCACTGTGAAGCTTTAAGATTTCCTGTCCATCAGTTTGCATAATCTCTAAAATCCAGGCAGACTCAGAATGAATAAACTGACATTTATAATTTTTGTTTCCTGGTTCAGCAAAAGACATATAATAAAAAATGTAGAGATTATAAAGGAAAAACATACATAGACATACCCTAGTGGTATTGAAGGTTCGGTTCCAGACCACCCGCAACAAAGCAAATATTTCAACAACGCAAGTCACAGAAATTGTTGGTTTCTCAGTATATATGAAAGTTACACTTACACTATACTGTAGTCTATTAAGTGTGCAATAGCATTGTGTCTAAAAAAAAAATACCTTAATTGAAAAATACTTTGTTGCTAAAAAAAATGCTAACCATCATCTGAGCTTGTTAGGAAAATGACACCTATGGATTTACTGGATGCAGGATTTTCACAAACCTTCAATTAATAAAAAATGCAATATCTGCAAAATGCAATGAACTGAAGTTCAATAAAATAAGGTATGTCTTTATAAGAAACATTTGCATGCATTATTTAAAACTTAATTTCTAAAGTGTCCCTCAATATTATTCTCAAAAATGACTGAAATAGACTTTTAAAAAAATGGCAATAATAGAGACTACTTGAATCTATACTCTTTCCCGTTTAATTATCATATAAAAATTTGATGGCTCCTCACCTAAATCAACTACCGTGTTTCCCTGAAAATAAGACCTGATCTTATATTAAGGTTTGCTCCAAAAGACGCATTAGGGCTTATGTTCAGGGGATGTCATCCTGAAAAATCATGCTAAGGCTTATTTTCCAGTTAGGTCTTATTTTCAGGGAAACACAGTAAGTAGATCATCTTGTAGCAATCCAAAATCTAGCAAATTTGTGATTCAAAGCACAAGTCATGTTCACTATTCTTAGCGGGTAATTTATTAGTGGTTACCCTTGCTAAAATATGAAAAACAAGTGAAATGTAAACGAAATTTATTTCCAACCTGAAGAACATTTTTTAAAAATAGCACATCATCATTGCATATGTCCCCATATTACACAAGGTTAACACTGCCAGAAGCATATACTATGTGTTTAAAACGTATTTATGAGAAAAACTTCTGGGAATGGCCACTGAATGTTGCCTATTTTCCAGACAAAACCCCAGATGTATTTTTAAAAACTCAACAATGGGTGTTTACTTTGCTAACCATTGACCGGTTACATTTTATTACATTGCCCTTTCCCTATCTTCCTTCCTTATTTAAAAAAGAAATTTACCTGTGTTGTACAACCAAATATTTAAACATTGGTGTATTCACATGATGCTTCAAAGAGAATATACAGGTATGATAACAGAATCACCAGCAGCAATTAACAAGACTCCAGTCATTTTCTTTTTTCTTTGAAACCATTACCTTGGATGTTAAATCCCTCCATAATTTCTGATAGCTTTGGAGATGGGAATGGTGGCATATCAAGGAGAAATTAAATTTCATCATTTTGGCTTTCGCACGTACACTATAAAAGTGACAGCTTGATGCACTGTAGCTGACAGTTCCCATTAACTACGGGCTAATGTTGCAGAGTCAGTCCAGACACCGAGTCACGGCCTCTGGCTACAGTAAGGTCCCCTTCATACTAGGATTCTCACGCCCCCCCCCCCCACAATGGGAAAGAAAAGCTATAAATATTTTCTACTAGTTTCCTCCTCAAAGTGATGTCATGAATATTTACACATGGGGACCCTTTTCCTACCCTGAGTCTTCCTGGAAAGACACCTGCACTGACACGTTTTATTGGTCTGAGCAGGTGACACAAGCTCCCTTCATATTAAAAAATAAGCATGTAGCTGGGTTAAAGATTCGGTTTTTGAATCATTAGTAAACAGTAGGTAAAAGAGTAGAAAATGGATTTTGAACATTTTTGTAGGTTTTTTTTTTTTCTTTAATGACTTGGAGGAAAATACCAAGAAAAAGCAGCTAAAATATGAAAGACCAAATGTTAGAAAACGGATATGGCTTAAGGAATACTGTGAATGAGACTTCAAAAATAATATACATACTACATTAACTTGCTGGACATGTAAGTACAGGAGACTATTGGAAAAAAAATACATCCAATTTTTGAATATGTTAATGTTCATTTAACACATTTTTTGAGTATTGGTTGTTGGCCATAGGTGGTATGATTCTGTACGTGTTGGTGATGGGAGGACAGGGAGAGGCAGATAATATTAGATTGGTGCAAAATTAATTACGGTTTTCACCATTATCTTTAACCTGTTAAACCCCAATTACTTGTGCACCAACCGAATACAAAGAACCTGTCACTGTTTACAAAGAGTTCACATTACAGCTGAGGAAACTTGTAAATCACAAGTTTTCTAGAAGAGGCCACAGAGCATAGAGATTAAGAGCAGAAACACAAGAGCTAGAATGCCTAGCGCAGTCCCAGTGCTACCACTTACGAAGTGAGAACCTTGAGTAAGTCATTTAATTTCTCTGTACTTAAGTTTCCTCCTCTGCAAAATGGAGATAATAATAGTACCCAGTTGAGTTTGAGAATTAAAGGAGCTAATATTTGTAAAATGCTTAGAACAGTGAAAATAGTGAAATAATAGCACATTTAATAATGTTATTAGGGATACAAGCAGGAATATAATGATAAATCTATAAGAAGTCTCTCCTCCATGGAGCTCATTGCCTACTAAAGAGGAGACATATAAGGAATTTAAAAATTTCTAAAAATGTGGCTGGTTGTAAAATCCAAGCAATGCATAAGGTACACTGGGAATACAAAGGAGATACCTAACGAAGTAGAATAAGCTGAGGGGATTGAGCAATGTCCCAAAAGGGTTCACTGAGAAGGTAAAGCTTACTAGGTCACTTGAAGGATACAGATGAATTCCCAAACAATGACAGTTCCAGGGGGCTGGTTTGAGCTTTTTTTTTTTTCAATTAAAGTTTATTGGGGTGAGAACTGTTAGTAAAGTTACATAGATTTCAGGTGTACAATTCTGTAATACATCATCTATATCTCACGTTATGTGTTCAACACCCAGAGTCAGTTCTCTTTCCATCACCATATATTTGACCCTGTTTACCCTCTTCTAGAGCCCTCCTTCCCCATGCCCTCTGTAACCCCTGAACTATTGTCTACATATATGAGTTTTGTTGTTTTTGGTTTTATATACAACATATCAGTGAAATCATATGGTTCATATACACAATGGAATACTATTAAGCCATAAGAAAAGATGAAATAGTACCATTTGCGACGGTTTGAGCATTTTAAGCAGAAAAACCAGAATTGCCACAGTCATGTGTGAAATACTTGACCCATTTGAGTCTTAGAAGGTATGCATAGAAGGCATTTTGGTATGAACAGATTACAGAGTGCACTGGATAGCAAGAACATGGAAAGCAAGGCTGGCACTAGGTCATGAAGAGCCCTATGCAAACAAGTTTGGACTTGATCACATAAGTTGAGGGTGAACTTGAAAGAGTCTAAACAGGGAGTGTCATGGTAATATTTACATTTTAGAAGGAGTACATGAGAAGCAGAGTTGAGAATGGTTTGGAGGGGAGTGGCAATAGTGACTTGTGGATCAGTTGGTTATAATGACAAAGGGTAATACGTAATCAAGGAAAAGATTCCAAGAGATTGAAGAGAATCTACAGAACCAATTCCATGGCGACAGTGTGGGTGGAGTTAAGGGAGGGGAAGGGTCAAGGTTGAATGTCCAAGTCTGGCTTGAGGGACTGGACCGATGAAATATCTTTCTTGAAGACAAAGAACATTAGGGAAAGCAACAATTCTACAGAAATATAATGACTTTGACTTTCATATGAGATCGATACCTAGAATATATGTCTGGAGTCAGAAAAAAATTCTAGTCTGGGATTTATCTTCAAGACCCAGTCCAGGTATCATCACCTCCAGGGATCTTCCTTGAAATTACACATCGATTTAAATGTTGATTTTCTGTGTAGGATTCTATAGCACACTTAATTGTAACATTTACCATATTATATTGTAATTTTATGTTTATAACTATATCCCTTCATGGTTTCATTCTCCCATTTATTGATTCATTTGTTCATCGTACACATATTTTTAAAAAATATAGCCCATGTTACACAGAGGATAGATGCTGAAAATTCCCAGCTCCATTGTGATCCTTGCCCTCCCGGAACATTCAGCCTAACAAGAAAAACAGATCCTCAGTAAATGCTTGTTAAGTCAGAAGAAATAGATTTTGGGATGATGAGTAGAAGTATTATTGATCTTGAACATGCATAAAATCTGTCTAGGAAGTGAAAATTAAAAAGAGACTTATGCTGAGTGAGGATGGGAAGTCCCAATATTTAAAAGGTGAATGAACTCAAGAAGGGGAGAATGGAAAGGAGAGTAAAAAAAAAGAAAAGCTTGTTCCACTAGAAGAAATAACATAAACTTATTTTTAAATCCAAGGAAGCAGAGCTTCAGTGAGTAAATAATTCAGTGTCAAAGGCTGCAGAGAGGTCAGTGAAGGAAAGCCCTAAAGCATACCAATTAGACCTGGTGTGGTGGGCAGAATTTGGTCTCTAGGATCTTCACCCCCTGGTGGTACTCCTATGAATTTGTTAGGTCACATAAAGGATACAATGAAGGTTATTAATCAAATGACCTTACCTTGGATTATCTGTTTGGGCCTAATCTAATCACATTGCCCCTGAAAAACAGAAATCTTCATTCAGCTGGTAGCAGAAAGAGTGGCAGAGAGTCAAAGCAAAAAATTCCAAATACTACCGTTGGCTTGAAGATGAAAGGGGTCACTGGCCAAAAAATAGGGCACCTTAGTTCTACAACAACAAGAAACTGAATCTGTTCCAATAACCTGAATAGGCTTGGAAATGAAATCATCCCCAATACTTCCAATAAGAGGCCAGCCCTGTTGACTTCTTGATTTCAATAGAGGACCCAACTAAGCCATGCTGTGCCTGGACTTCTGACAAAAGGAACTGTGAGATAATAAATTTGTGTTGTTTTAATCACAAAGTTTTCAGTAATTTGTTAGGACAGCTGTTGGGGAGGCAGCTGTCATGGGACCTACTGCTCCTCTCCAGAACTGCAGAATCAGTGTCCTGAACCGGGAATATTCCCTTCTATGGAAGGTGGGTGCTGAGCTTTTGCTTGGCTCCAAATTTCTTCTTCCTTACTAGGAAAAATCTTTCCCTTGTTCTAGGTACACAGTAAACGTCCTCATATCGCCTACATGTTTTATGTGGCACCTGGTCAGCCCCATCAGTATATCTTTCCTCCTTAGTCTGCATCATGAGAGGGGTACTTGTCCTCCCCATTGCCCTGTGTTGGCTATCAGGAGGGACCCACTGGCCAAAGCAGGCAGGAGTACACTAAAGATGCTGACCTTGATGCATCTTTTCTGTGAGTAAAGCTTTGTTCCAGCACTTGTGTGTTGAGCCCTCCATGGTATCTCCAAACAGAAGATGCAGTGGGCTGAGGTCTGTGAGCTCATACTTCTAGTGGTTGACATTGTTATGATCTTTGTCATTCTCCAGCTTGACTTGGGATTAGTAACTGGATCTTTCTGCTCTGCAACAACAAGAGAAAACTAATATACCTGGTGTGGTAGTTAATTTTATGTATGAATTTGACTGGCCTATGGGAGGCCCAAGTAGCTGGCAAAACATAATTTCTTGGTGTGTCTTTGAGGGCATCTCTGGAAGAGATTTTTATGTGGATGAGTAGACTAAAGATCCATTTCGATTCCTGAAGGTTCCAAAATGTTGGGAATTTAGAACATCAGTGACCCTGGCTCTTGAGTCTTCAAACTTGGACTGAATTACATGACCAGGTTTCCTTGGTCTCCAGCTTACAGATGGCAGATGATGGGACTTCTCAGCCTCCATAATCCCTTGAGCCAATTTCTATAATAAATCCCCTATATATAGCCTACTGGTTCTGTTTCACTGGCAAACACTGACTAATACACCTGGGAACTATGAACAGATAGAGGGGTGATGCTGAGAGCACCTTCAGTAATATCCTGGGGCCAAAAAACCATCTTAAATTAGGAGGGAATGGGAGATGTGAAAGTAGAGGAGCTTTTCCCCTTCATAATTTCTTTATTTATACTAGTTTCCATTGTGCTGTAAGTAATTTTTGTGAGATGATTTATAAAAGCTATTTGTTGAGTTTTACTCCTTTCCCGCCCTAAAATATAACCTAATTCAATGAGTTTAAATCCTTTTGCATATCTGATACGCATTCCCTTAATCTCTCTATAGATAACTAATAAAGAAATGGATTAAATAGAACAGACCAAGACCAACTTTCAAGGGTCAAGATAAATTAAAAAACTACCACATTTACTGTATGGTTGCTAAATGTCAAAAGGTTTCAAAAGAGATCTCTTCAAAGTCCCTTCCTACAATTCAATATAGAAAAACACGATTGAAAGAACTATTGATATTGCACTGTGAAAAAATTTTGAATAAAGTAGAAATTTAAAGAGAAATTTGCTTCACAGTGCAATATCAAGAGTTATATATATATGTGTGTGTATATATATATATGTATATATATATACTTGTGTTTTACTCCTTTCCCTTCCTAAAATATAACCTAATTCAATGCGCTTCTATAAACATATATATACATATATACATATATATACATATATACATACATATACATACACATATACATGTATACATATATATGTATATGTATATGTATGTATATATGTATATATATGTATATATATTTATGAGATAAAGAATAGGATGACAGATTTGAAAAAATGAAAGCAAGGATCTATATCTCAAATAAAAATGTTCACTATAATTTTGTCTTGAGACAGCTCGTTGAAAATGTAATTTCATTATAAATAGCAAATGACAAAATAATGAACAATTTTAAACACTTGGTAGAAAAAACTGACAATTCTGCAGGCGGGTACTAGACTTTTCAGGGTGGTCACTTTATAAGTTATATAAATGCCTAACCACTATGTTGTACTAGTTTACTAGATATAATATTGTATGTCAACTGTAAATGAAAAAAAATTTTAAAAAGAGAAAAATAAAAGTCTGACAATTCTGGATTTCTGCAACAAATAGTGGAATTCCTGACCCAAATTATCTTAAGCCAAACAGTGATTCAGTGGTTCCAGAAGTGAAAATCCAGGGTGAGGTCTTGAACACTAATTGCTGCAGGGCTCAATTAATCATGAGTGCTCAGGGTCTCTGTCTTCAACTCTGCCAGTCCCATTCCCAGCCTCTGTGTGGCAGCCCCAGCAGCTCCAAACTCCACCTCTAATCAAAATTATATTTAAATAAATAAAAATTATAGTGGCAGTTTTCATGGAAAACACATAAAATACCTAATTCATTTCAATCTATATTTCAAACTAAAAGTTAACTCTAAAAATTGTAAGAATGATGCTAATTCTGATACATGTTTTCATATCTATTTATAACATACATACATACATACATACATACATATATGAATATGTGTGTATATAGTTACAGTTACAGCTCCATATGGGTGTGTACATACTTTTTTTGGTAAAAGTATGAAAGTCATGTTTCAGGAAATATTTTTAATTTGTATTCAGAAGATTTGATATAATGCCAGTTTAGTAGACATTTATTTAATTTCTATTAGGTGGGAAGCTCTCTCTCCTAGGCAATGTGAGGTGACATAAAAATAAATAAAATATAATTTTTGTCCATATTTTAGATGAAATCCAAACAAGTTTTTTAAAATACATGCACAGGACTTTCAGATGGAATTAACATAATTAATCAGGTTCATTCTGTGTTTGCTAAGATAACCCCGGAAAGAATGGAACTAGTATTTCTAGCTCTTTTCTACACAAGAATGGGTCATATATTTCTGTTTTATATGATTCAACAACTATTACAAATCCTGCTGCTATGGGTTCAATTGAATTCAACAAATATGCTATAGGCTAGGTGTTGTGTTCAACACTGAAGCTTAAAATCCTTGTCATAAGACAAGAGTTTGTTCTCAAGGAGCTGAGTCTCAAATACATACTCCATTATATGACAGTCTTATAAACCAAGGAATATTTAGGCACTTACCATTAAACCTTTGTATGTCTTTCTTTTTGTATTTTCGTTTTTTTTTTTTTACATAACTTAATTCTAATTACACCCGCATAGTATATAACTTGGAAGATTTTTGTCATCATTATATCAATTTAGTATATAAAATGGGCTTTAAAATGTATTGTAATTTCTTCATAAATTTGAATTCATGCAAGTTTATGTTTAAATGTATGCCTACTTCAGTAAATTAGAAATATAAAGGAGAACTGGTATGATGTATTCAGAGATGTGATATTATGATCTTAAAAACAAAGTCTGGAACCTGGCACATTATATATACCTACTCCATGTAATTTATGAAATATTTTCTCATATGTGTGTTTTTATGAAATTTAACCCAATTTAAAACAATTTATAAATAATTTCCAGAAACAAATGTACTAAACTGGCATGTAAAAGCAATAAGATATTTTCGTCTACACGTAGAGCTTTAGACAAATCATGTTTGATTTTTTAATGTTCTATTTGGTATACCCTATCGTTATGTTTTGTAAGCATAATATTACTTATGACTATAAAGAACAAAGCCAAATTCAAATCAGATCTTGCATTCTTAAAAAAATACTTGAGGTAATTATCTTACATTATATATTTGATAAATTTGGTAATTTAAATTTTATTATGGCAAAATTTTAAAACAAACAGCTACAATTTTCTCCATTTGAAAATAATGCACAGAAGTCCAAATAAACAACTTTATCTAAAACAAGGAAAGCAAACGCTGTTTGGATGCTCTGACCTGGTTGATTGCTGAAAATGACTTTGTGATGAAACTACTTTGGCTTGACAATAATACTCTTTCTCTCCTTCTTTTCTTTTTTTTTTTTTTTTTTTTGTTTTATTTTTCCTTTTACAAAGGGATCACTGTAAACCGTCTATGGAAAGTATAAGGCCTTTAGTTTTCAACATACAAATATATTTTTTATCTTGAAGGAAAATAGCAAAAATATGACATAAAACAAACACATTGTGTTTCTTAAACTAAAAATAACTTTGAGAGACACATTTGCCTATACTCGTTATATCCATTTGACTTAGTTCTTCCTCCTTTGTGTACCTCTTCATTAAAAATCTAATACAAAATTAAATATAAATTTTATGATATCAGTTAGAATCACTGCTGTTACTATTGGTAAATCATATAGATTTCAAATCATATAGATTTCATATAGATTTTCTTTCTTTTTACTTCATTTATGACATAGATTACTATTTCTCTACACAGAAAAACACTAAGCTTTGAAATTGTCAGCTTATATTTTTAGATCATATTTCTACAATTTATAAAAAAAGGCTATTTCAACTAGAAGTCTGTCATAATCACATATCAGTTCTCTCATATTTCTTCCAACAATAAAATACAACCTAGCCAACTCATTTGCATTGTAATCTAATTTTGAAATTACTTTATCTGTGCAATAACACATTCAATAGGGCTTTTGTCTTATTGATGAAAAGGGAATCCACTTGGTTAGGGAGTACATAACATTTTTTAATTAAATTTGTGTTATTATTGTCCTTACACTCAAAGGGCCTGGTGATGGCAATATTCCATGGAGGAAAATAATATTGCTATAATAACAGCAATAGTCATGAAAATTTAATAACGTTTTCAGTGAGACATGATGACATAATAAATATCATTATTTATACACTTTGTAGCAAAGAGTTAAAGTAATCAATAAGAATATTTACTAAATAAAAGACACTTCTAGAAATTAGGAATACAAAGATGGAATAAATATGACTCATTACTGTAACTTAGTTGAAGATAGATCCTATAAATACAAAAATAAATTAAAACATGGTGGCCAATTATGAGATGCTTGTGAGTCAGATTGTTACACAACCATTGGAAGAAGGGAAGTGGGGCTGAGATTCTAGGAAGGGAAGGATACAGCCACAGAAATGTATGTGACATGTTAAAACAGTAACAGGTTGACTGGAGAAATTGTGTAGATCATTCAAATAGGAGGCCTATGTAGGCTTGGGTTGGAAAAGTGACCTAAGCCAGATTCTGGGCAGTTTTGAATGTCCAACCAAGAAGAAAGGAGTACATTGTCTAGGAATTTGGATATGACTGCATGATCATTTCAGTGGGAATTAAAGGGATTAAAGGAGGCTGAGGTCATTTTCCTAGGAAGAACTTATAGGATTCAGTGATTGAAGGAGAGGGTAGTGGAATAAAAGGAATCAAGAATAGCATCAAAAGGTTAAGTATGGGTGACTTGGGAAATGAAGACATTATTCATCAATATAAAAAACTAATAATAATTAAGAACATGTCCGCCAATATACAGCTAGGAGAAGTTTTCAACAGAAAACTCATTTAAAATTTACAGTGAAGAAAACCACTCTAGTCATAGCATTGATTATGTGAAGATCACAACTGTTAATTTATAAATAAGAATAATGATAACAATAAGGAGTATAGTATCAGTGCATAAGAATTGTGTTTCTGCACATGCATTTTCTTAGCGCTACTGTAATTAAGTTTAGAATTTCTACATGTAATATCAAACATGAGCACATATGTTACATTTTATATAATGCATAAAAGTATTTATAAGAATTCTATGCATTTCTGACAGTTTACCTAATCAATCCTATATATATTTAACTATTTTGGGGCATTTAATCCAAGATTTAAAAGTTTTAAAAAGAATAAAGACTACTGAACCATAATTAGACATTCTAAGAAACCTACAAGGAATGCTTATTAGACAACAAAGGAGAACTAAAATAACTCTAGGACCATGATCAAGAAGAAGAGAATATTGAAGAAAGAAAAGAACAAACTGAGATTTAAAGAGAGTGAAGCAGTAAAGTGCCCTGAAAACAATCATCAGGAAATAAGTGTTCAACCCATGGGCACTGCAAGGTAAGGTCTTGGGGACAAGTATTAAACACATCAAATAAAGGCGATCTGATTTACATTATTACTATTGATAAAATATTCCAGACTATCATATGTTACACCAAGTGTAACTGGGTAAGCTTTAGTAAGTCATCCAACCCTGAATAAAGATAAAATGGCTTTTCTTTGGGTATAAATTATATTTCACAAGAGAAACAACTATGAGAAAAATAAGAGTTTCATTTAAAATATGGTCAAAGAATTCTATACTCCTCACAAGTCTACTACAATTAAAAACTCTTTGATAAAGGAATTCATCACCATTAAACCAGTATTACAAAAAATGTTAAGGTACTTCTTTAAGAAAAAGAAGGGAAAAATAACATAAATATAAATAATAACATGGCAATAACTACAAATATACCGATAATCACTTTGAATATAAATGGATTAAATGCTCCAATCAAAAGACATAGGGTAGCTGAAAGGATAAGAAAGCAAGATTCATATATATGCTTTCTATGAGTATAAGAGACCCACTTCAGATAGAAAGACACACAAAAACTAAAAGTAAATCGATGGAAAAGGTATTTCATGCAAATGGAAACATATAAACAAACAACAAAAACGGTGGCAACACTTATATCAAATAAATTAGACTTAAAAGAAAGGCTATAATAATAGAAAAGGAGGATATTTCATAATGATAAGGAATCAACCTAACAAAAGTATATAACTCTTGTAAACATGTATGCACCCAACAAAGGAACACCTAAATATATAAAGGAAATATCAATGGACATAAAGGGAGAGATCATAATACAGTCATAGTAGGAAATTTTAACACGACATTGACATCAATGAATAGATTTTCCAGACAGAAAATCAACAAGAAAACAGGGGCCCTTAAATGGCACATTGTACCTGATGAATTTAATTCATATTTTTAGAACATTTCACCCCGAAGCAGCAGAATATGCACTCTTTTCAAGTGCACGTGGGACACTTTCCAAGATAGACCACATGTTAAGCCACAAAACAAGTCTCAATAAAGTTAAGAAGATTGAAATCATATCAAACATCTTCTCCAATCACAGCAGCTTGAAACTACAAATCAATTACAGAAAAAAAAAGGACAAACACATGGAGGTTAAATTACATGCTACTAAACAATGAATGGGTTAACAGTGAGATCAAGGAACAATTCAAAAGATACCTTGAGACAAATGAAAATGAAAACACAATGACCCAAAATTTATGAGACACAGCGAAAGTGGTCCTAAGAAGGAAATAGCAATACAGGACTATCTAAAGAAATAAGAAATAATAAAAATCTCAAATAAACAGTCTAACCATATACCTAAATGAACTAGGAATAGAACAACAAATAAGATCTAAAATGAGTAAAAGGAAGAAAATAATAAAGATCAGAGTGGAAATAAACAAAATAGAGTCAAAAAAAAAAAAAGTAAACCAGGAGCTGTTTCTCTGAAAAGATAAACAAAATTGATAAACCTTTAACCAGACACATCAAGAAAAAAAAAGAGGACCCAAATAAATAAAATCAGAAATGGAAGAGGAAAAGTGACAACCCACTCCACAGAAATACAAAGAATTATATGAAAATACTATGAATGATCATATACCAACAAATTGGACAATCTGGAAGACATGGATAAATTCCTAGAAATATATAGTCTTCCAAGACAGAATCAAGAAGAAACAAAATCTGAACAGACTGATTACAACTAACAAAATTTAATCAGTAATCATAAAACTCCCAACAAATAAAAATCCTGGTCTGAATGGCTTGTTTTACAAGGCCAACATTACACTGATTCCAAAACTATACAGACATTATTAAATACACACACAAACACACACACACACACAGAGGCTGATATCCCTGATGAAAATATATACAAAATCCTCAACAAAATATTAGTAAACCGAATTCAGCAATATATAAAAAGCTTATACACCATGATAAAGCTTATACACCATTCCTGGTATGCAAGGTTGGTTCAATAACCACAAATCAGTTAATATGATACACCACGTAAACAAAATGAAGAATAAAAATCAAATGATCATATCAATAGATCCAAAAAAAGCATTTGACAAAATCCAGCATTCACTTATGATAAAAACTCACATCAGGGTAGGAATAGAGGGAATATACCTCAACATAATAAAGACCATACACTACAAACCCACAGCTAACATCATTCTCAGTGGGGAAAGCTAACTGTTTTACTTAAGATCAGGAACAAGACAAAGATGCCCTCTGTTACCTCTTTTATTCAGCATAGTACTGGAAATCCCAGCCACAGAAATCAGACAAGAAAAGAAATAAAAGCCATCGAAATTGGATTGAAAGAAGCAAAATGGTCATTATTTGTAGATGACATGATACTATACCGTATTTCCCTGAAAATAAGACCTAACCAGAAAATAAGCCATAGCATGATTTTTCAGGATGCTCGTAATATAAGTCCTACCACAAAAATAAGCCTCAGTTAGGATCATCAGCCAAACAGATGCATTTGGTACATCTGTTGCAACACACGATGGACATATTGAATTATAAAATAAAAATATTAATATGTAATTAAATATAAATAAATAATATCATTGACATTAATATTTAAAATAAATAATATAAGTTATCATTAAGTATTTGTAAATAACTAGCAGGCACCTTTAGTCGAGAGGTAAACGTTTATGTAAACAGATGAACTCGAGAATTATTGCCGAATGACCAACCAGAGTACAGACACAATGAACGAATAACGTGTGCACTTGATAATTGATAATGAATGGACGTGGTTGTGTCTAATGTGAACCTTCATAATTCAATACGTCGTGTGTTATAGCAGACATACTTAATGCACTCGTGTGAATAACAAAACGTTTTCTGAATTTTGGTGCCTGCAATTTTTCATCACTGTTGTGTGGACTATCATTCTTAACTATCATTTTTACTGCCACTCCTGTCTCATAAGTCTTCAATTAACACTTGATTTAATGGTAGTTTTAAAGGGAATAATATTTTGACCCTTAGACAAGATGAGTGCAAAAAGAAAGAGCTATTCCATCGAGTACAAGAGAGTAATCATGGAGGACTCCCAGGGCAAGAATCTTACAATTTTCTGCAAAGAGAAGAAGTTGGATCTCCGAATGGTCTGAAAACAGCAAGCAGAGTACGAAAACCTCAGTCATCAGGTGGATGAGGGAAATACTTAGAAGCGTCAAGTGTGGATCAGGTCGGCAACCATTATTTTCTGAGCTGGAAAATATCATCTGTGAATGGATTGCTGACAGGAGAGCAAAGGCTTTGGTTGTGCTCAGGGCTGATATTCAAGCATTTGGCCTTGCAATGGCACCAGTTAGAAATATCCCCAGAAGAATTCAAAGCACCACAATGCTGGTAGGATGGCTTCCTTCAGCGATATGAATAATCTCTAAGATTCACAACACGGTTCAAGCTGGAAGATACTGAAGTTATTAAATGTGCACTTGCATTCAAGTCCTTTGTTGATGTCATCTACTTTTCTAAATATCAACTTTCCAAAATGATTGCTGTGGATGAAACTGCAGTGTGTATGGGCCAAGGATCTCAAACAACAACTGATCAGAGGGGTGCCTCGTCAATCTACATTCCCTCCACTGGTTACGAAAGGGCATGTGTTGTTACTTGTACTTTGGCAATTCATCTCGATGGAAAGAAAGCCCCACCTCTAATCATCACTAAGGGCAAGAAAGATAAGGTTGAACGTGTTTCAGGCATTTATGTTCTTGAAACCGAAAAAGCCTGGGGCACACAAACAGTTATAAGGAAGAGGGTCGATTTAATGGTGCCACTTGTTTTGCAAGGTGGCCAAAGAGGTCTGCTAGTCTGGGATTCAGCCAGCACTCACTGCAGTAAAGACATGAAGAACTTCCTTGCAGAGAGAAGAATAGATCAAATAATGATTCCCACAGGAATGACTGCCTATCTCCAGAGTCTTGATATTGCAATAAACAAGCCATTCAAGGCCCATTTGCACATGGAAATCAATGACTACCTTGAAAATAGAATGGAGAGTAATCAGCGTGGAAACTTTGTAAAGTCTAGCCTGCAAGAGGTCGTGACTTGGGTGAACAATTCATTGGATAAAATCACTGACAGCTGTGTTGCCAATGCACTATGAGCAGGCTACATGGACAAGAAGTGTTCATTTAAGGAGAGCTCTATCGCTGGACCTGAGAGATTGGGGCCAATGGTTCTACAGGAAATGGAATCGCAAGAAATTCAAGCCAGAATCTGAGGTTTGGAGAGTTATGACATTGTTTCAGAAGAAGATGACATGACTGTATTTGAATAAATGTAGATTGTTGTACATTGAAAAATAAGACATATACTGAAAATAAGCCCTAATGCATCTTTTGGAGCAAAAATTAATATAAGACCCGGTCCTATTTTTGGGGAAATACAGTATATAGAGATCCCCAAAGATCCCATTAAAAAAACTATTAGAAATGATAAATAAGTTCAATAAAGTAGCAGGATACAAAATTAATATTCAGAAAACAATTGCATTTTTATACACCAATAACAAATTCAGAAACAGAAATTAAGAAAACAATCTCATTTACAATTGCATCAAAAAAAAATAAAATGCCTAGGAATCAATTTAACCAAGGAGGTAAAAGACTTGTACTCAGAAGATTATAAGACACTGAACAAAGAAACTAAAGAAGATACAAACAAATGGTAGCATATACCTTGATCATGGATAGGAAGAATTAATATCATTAAAATATCCATACTACCCAAAGCAATCTATAGATTCAATGCAATCCCTATCAAAATACCAATGGCATTTTTCACAGAACTAATACAAAGAATCCCAAAATTTACGTAGAATCACAAAAGACCACAAATAGTCACAACCATCTTGAAAAAGAACAAAAGTTGGAGTATCATGCTACCTGATATCAAAGCATATTACAAGCCAAAATTAATCAAAAGAGCATGATACTGGCATAAAAACAAATACATAGATAAATGGAACAGAATAGAGCCCAGAAATAAACCCACACCTATATGTGCAATTATTCTGTGACAAATGAGGCAAGAATATACAACGGGGTAGAAAATCTATTCAATAAATGGTGTTGGAAAAACTGGGCAGATGCATGAAAACAAAAATGAAACTAGACCACCTTCTTATACCACATACAAGAATAAACTCAAAATAGATTAAAGACTTAAATGCAAGACCTGAAACCATAGAAGAAAACATAGACAGTTAACTCTGACATTACTCTTAGTAATATTTTTTTATGATATATCTCCTTCAGTAAGGGAAATAAAAGAAAAAAAAACCAATGGTAACACATCAAACTAAACAGTTTTTGCACAGCAAAGGAAACCATCAAAAAGGAACCTACTGAATGGGAGAAGATACTGTCCAATGATACATCCAATACTGGGGTTAATATCCAAATATATAAAGAATTCATATAACTTAACGTCAACAAAACAAAAAATCCCATTAAAAAATGGGCAGAGGACTTGAATAGAAATTTCTCCAAAGAGGACATACAGATAGAGGCCAACAGACATATGAAAAGATGTCCAGTGTCACTAATCATTAGAAAACTGCAAATCATAACAATAATGAGCTATCACCTCACACCTGTCAGAATGGCTATCATCAGTAAATCAACAAACAATAGTGTTGGCAAGAATGTGGAGAAAAGGGAACACTTGTGCACTGTTGGTGGGATTGGAAAATGGTGCAGCCACTATGTAAAACAGTATGGAGTTTCCTCAAAGACTTAAAAATAGAACTACCTTATGTCCCATTATTCCACTTCTGGATATTTATCCAAAAAATCCAAAACACTAATTTGAAAAGATACATGCACCCCTATGTTTACTGCAGCTCTATTCACAATAGCCAAGATATGAAAGCAACCTAAGTGCCTAGGTGTCAACAGACAATAGGATAAAGACATAGTGGGACGTATATAAAATGAAATATTACTAGGCCATTAAAAAGAATGAAATTTTACCATTTGCGACAACATGGATGTACCCAGAGGGTATTATTATAAGTGAAATAAGTCAGACAGAGAATGACAAATATCACATGATTTCACTTACATGTGGAATCTAAAGAACAAAATAAACAAAACAAACAGACTCATAGAAATCGAGAATAAACTGATGGTTGTCAGATGGGAGGCCTGAGGTTGGGGGATTTGATGAAAAAGGTGAAGGCACTGCGAAGCACAAATTGGTAGTTACAAAATAGTCACAGGGACGTAAAGTACAGCATAGAGAATATAGTCAATAATATTGTAAAAACGATATGGTGTCAGGTGGGTGCTAGACTGATCAGGGGGATCACTGTGTAAATTATATAAATGGCTAACCACTATGCTGTACACCTGAAACTAATATAAAATAATATTGCATGTCAAGTGTAATTGATTTTTTTTAAAAAATCAGAAAAACGTTATTATGGCTTAATAATGGGAAGAAGAAGAAAAAACAAAAAACCTCTTCACAATGGATTTGAAGGCCCAAGTTCATCCTAGATTTAGGTAAAACACAGGAGATTTTCTCTGCATACAGCCTGAATACAGACGTAAATGTTTTGCACTGGTTTAAAGATAGCAAAAGTGAGTAATAAACCTACAAAACACCATGAAATAATTTAGGCATTAATTGTTAATGGGAGGAAAATATATGCGAAATGAGTTAATCTCCATCTCGGAGAGAATGTAAATGGACTAGCAACTCAGGCAGACTTAAAAGCAGGTAAGTCTGGCTTTTTTTGAGTATGATTTTACCTAGTCCTGCTCTTGATCACTGATTGCCTACCAAAGTGTCTGCTATGAAGAAGATCTCTAGTAAATGTGTATTAAGTAAATTATTGTATATGTGAATATGAGATTTGCAGAAGTAATAAAGATGGTTGTAATCTTAAAAGTAAAAAAAAAAGTTTCAGAAAGATTTCCTTTTGCATTTGTGGAGAGTACATTTTCCTGAAGTGGCTGAGAACTTGCTAATAAGCTCTTGTAGGTCACATGGAAATAAGCACTTGTAGGTCACATGGAAATAAATTTGTCACCTTTTCTCTTTTCTGACATGTCTGAATGTATAAAATTATTATAAGTCAGCTTCATAATTTTATTTTACTTCACACATCCTCAGAACAACTAAATTTTCTTATGCTACCGTTCTTAAATTCTTGTTTTAAGTCTCTGACAAAAAGCTATCTTCTACTTTATTATTATTATCATCATCATCATCATCATCATCATCATCATCATTATTTTTCTTAAACCTCAGCTTTCTGGAAAACCAGCATCTCTAACCCAAGGAATTGAGAACTCAATCTCAGTCATCTTCCTTTTTCTTCCAGAACTTTTTAAATGTGATGGATAAAAATCAACTTTTATATACTTAATTTTACTGCATTTTCATTTAGTCTTTTACTAACAGGATCATGTTTTAATTTCAGAGAAGAAAAGAGAATGCTGGTTGTGCCTTTAGAGGCCCAGACAATTGAAAGTACTTCTAGAAGTGTGTATGTATGTGTAACAGCAGAGGCAGACATTGCCCTGGTTCCCAATACAAAATACACATTTTGGACAGATTTAAGAAAGCAGAAATCTTGCCATGAGAAATCCCAAACATCCCACAGTATTTCAGAGTTATATATCAAAATACATTTTATTGATCAAATCAACTGAAGGTAATTTTAAATTATATGTTTTGACCCCTTTTGAGCTGTAATCAGAAGGTCCATGAGAAAAGAAAAGCAGAGCCAGGTGGAAGGGTAGTAACAATCATTCTATTACCAGCATATGGTACCTATTCGTGGTCTGTAATCATTTAAGCACTTATATAAGCCAGTCTAGTTTTTCATTTATTTTAAGCATCATTAATGCATAAAGATCTATGCAAGTATTTTTAATGTAAGTTTCCCATATGGAAGTACTACAGAACTGAACCCAAACTTACTATTGCCTTCTTTGAGGTCAGTTCTAGCAACGATCTCAAAAGGAAAAAAAAAAAAAAAAAAAAAAAGCTTTCATTTTATCTAAGGAAAGAAACCAAGGGAGTATTAGCTTTATTGGTTAATGCAGCTATTGGCATTCTTAAAACACACAATCAAGAAGCTATTTGCTTAAATTAACTATATTTTTGTTTTCAGGTGTGTTGCTTGTTAGAAAAATCCCCTTTTGTGCCAAAAAAAAATTCTAAAATCAACTACAAAACAATTTTACATATTTCCCCTTGGCAAATATTCTAGTAGTAGTAAGAGGTAAAAGTAATACAGATAAACGGAGTGTAACATAAATAAATTATATGTCAAATACTGTTAAAAAATTTGAATCAGAAATAAAGGAAGAATGTATTTTCACTCTTTCACCTTATGAAATATTTTTGGTACTTCATATGTTAACCAGACCAGCTAAAACACAAATACATATAGCAGAACACATCAGGAAAATTAAAATAAAATGCTTAGAGAATTCACCAATGATGTTTTTCTTAGATGCATGCAGAAAAATAAAGGCACTAGCCATTGCAAGAAAAGCCAAGTGTTATGTATATCAGTTGATCACCCAGAAGAATTTTTGGTTGTTTCTTGTTCATACTGTATAAAAAATCAGTATAGATTTTCTACAGTTATTTAAAATTAATAAAGATAGTTTGTGTAATGAAATTTAATTCTTAAATATTACTGTTCTTTGATAAAACAATGAGAAATTAAATGAGCAATTATTAAGCCCCTTACACAAATTCATTTTATATCATAAACAAACAATACAGTAAATATACCACATACAGGATTTCTGACTAAAAACATAGGTTTTTGAAATATTTTTGGTGACACAGATTATAAACAATACAGATTTTAAATTAAATTTATAGTGTGACACAGTCAGGAGTAATTCCTTGATCAGGTATTCTTAATTTGTATTTCTCTGTAGTTGTTCAATTGAGTGATTAAAAACAAATAGTTAATTTAAATATTTAGTAATAAATAGTTAATTTAAATATTTGTTAAAAACAAATATATATATTTTTGTAAAGTGAGCCTTCAAAAAATTATGCAAACCCATTTGCTTTATATATAAATGTGTATATTATATATATATATATATATACACACACACACACACATATATACATAATTTTTTTTTTTTGTCGTTCATTTCCGAACTACAGAAAGCTGTCTTCTTCCCCTGCCCCCAACATCCGCGGTAACATGGAAGATTTGGGCTTCCCAAAGCTAGCTCCTTTCTAAGAAAGGGCAGCACTGTCCCCTAGTGGACAAATGATATACTAAAATGGTGGCACAAAAGGGAGAAATACGGAGTTTTACGTAAAACAATTCAGTAACAGTTTTAATGTAGTGATGTGTCAGTGTTAGAATTGTACCTAGATGCCATCCACTTTTCTAGTAATAATTGTCTACGCATGATATTGGTGAGCAACCATGATTTGTTAAAGCAAATGAAATAAGTCAGTGGGTTTATTTCCATTTCAGTCCAGATATATAACATGATGCTGTTGTCACTGCTGAGTATCAGAAATGTCAGTCACTTAGATTCCCATGGCACACCGCTTTGTCATAATAATTTAAATGCAAACCCAAGTATCCCATCCCATAGCCCTCACTAGATCATGTATCCTCCGTATATGTTCTTACAGCATTGTTACATTTCCTGCATTGTACTCATCATCGTTTGTAATTATATGAGCGTGACAATTTGCCTAACATCTGTGTCACATAGCAAATGTGTGAGGGTGAAACAACCTCGTAATATTCACCACTATATCCTTAGTGCTCAGCACTGTATCTGGCACAAGGCAGAGACCCTGGATATTCTAATGGATTAATAAATAAGCCAGAGAAATAACTTACTAAGAATAGAGGTGAGATCAAACTATGCTCTCAGAGTTTCATGCAAATTCCCCATTTATTAGGGTGCTCCTGTAGCTACTCAACTAACAATGAATCACAAATACAACAAACATACCCAGTTCTCTCTTGATCGACCCTTCCAGGTTTCAACATGCTTCTCTCTGACTTTCTTAGTATCTTTGTCCTTCAGCAGGACATCATTTGGCTGTTGCATTCCCCCATTTTATTAGGCCTTGAAGTATTACTGTGTTTGGGTGAGGCTTGTAGTTACAGGTGACTTGATTTCATAACTTACATTCTAGCTGTTTTAGAGGGGAATTCCCAATTCCTTGCCTTAGTGATTTCTCAATATCCATGGTCATTTAAAATTCTGCAATGACGTTGTGATATTTCTCTTGCAAATACTTCTTCTTGGAGAATGCCTCGGCTAATGCCAAAAGTTCAGTTTGGCATATTTCAGCCCTTTCCATGAAATATGTCCAGCCCATAATGACTGACTCTCAGTCATGAGTCATTGCCAATGATGGTAAATCAGCAATATCTTGGGACTTTGGGACTTTTAGGTAACCCTGAATTTTCTTTGGACTCTAAACTTCTTTGCACAAAGTTTAAACACTGCGACACAATTTGTTTTTGGAACTGTAATTAGAGTATGAATTCAAATGCTGTCAGTTAAATAGGGGAGATTATGGTATAGCACAAAAATCCCTTTGATTCTTTGACTTTCACAGCACATTAAAGTAATAACAGCTGAATACAAATAGATAACACATCTGAATACAAAAAGCCGCAGTGACGTAAGTATTCTAGGCATGCCAGTTGATCCATCGCTCTTGGTTCAGTTGGGCCACATACTATGTGATTATTGGAAGTGCTTATTATGTGATTTTCCTTGTCTTCCGCACATTTTGCTTTGCCTTTGTAACTCAGCAGCTTCACCCATTCCTTATACCTTCTTCAGTCAAAGTACATCCCTCCCTACCCTGTTTTTTAAAGTAAAGCCTTATATTTGAAGTAGTGTATATTTATGAGAAATTCAATATATCATTTTAAACGTGTAACTTTTTTAGGGTTGGTATTATTTTTGTTAGTGTTCTGGTCTAAATTGCAAAGATTTTGAGTTCCCTGTTCCAACCCTCTACTGTTCCTACATGTCCTAGTTATCTCTAATGTGTTGCTTAATAGAACATCCTATATAATAGACTGTGGTAAACAGAATATTGGCTTTCCTAAGAGGTCCATGCCCTAATTCCTGGAACTTGTAAATATGTTATCTTACATGGAAAAGGAGAATTAAGGTTGCAGATACAATTAAGATTACTAATCAACTGACCTTGAGATGGGGAGATTATTCTGAATTATCCGAGTGGGTCCAATCTAATTATTGAGTCTTAAAAAGTAGAGGAAGGGTCAGGAAGGAAAGGACTCCATCCATTATCACTGGCTTCAAAGATGGAGGAACGAGGCCATGAGCCAAGAAATGCAGTTAGCCTCTAGAAGCTGGAAAAGTCAAGAAAATGAATTTCTGCTCAGCGCCTCTAAAAGGAACATAGCCCTGCCAAAGCTTGATTTTAGCCTAGAGAGACCCATGTCAGATTTCTGACCTACAAAGCTGTAAGATAACGAATGTCTTATTTAAACCACCACATTTGTGTTAATTTATTACAGCAACAATAGAAAACAAATACATAGACACATCTTTAAATTGCTGTTTTTATCACTACTACTAATATAGCATATCTAATATTGCACAATTGCATCTGAAAAAATTTAAGTTAGAATTGCTTTTATTAATTCAGTAGGAGACAGATATTTTAAAATTTCCTTTATAGGTTTAGTTTGATTCAGGGGTTACAAACAATTAGACCCAGATTGCCATTTATTCAATGCCAACACTCCTTTAGAGTAACCAGGACAAATCTAGGTGAAATCATTGTATGTATACATTTATGCACACACACAAGCGCAGCATGCATTTGAAGATAAACCAAGGCCCCTCCACTAGAAGCAAATGAGGGTCAGCGTATCATCTTAGTACTGTTATTATCACCATCCCATAATCGGATGGATAGCTGCACTTTAAAGGGGGCCCCATATAATTCCCACCAAAAATTCCCTTCGAACATCATCTGATGTTTGATAGTCCTCTCTATATTCCTGTTTTCTTAAAAATATTTTGAACTCTATTCCCTTTTGTCCAATTTCTGGTATTAAATTAATTGCTGTTAATGGGATATATTTCCCTTAAATGAAATATTTTAAGTTTGACTAGATCCTTCAGGGGATATTTACTTAACCCTTGACTTGAATAGATATGACATTCAGGAGATAATATTGAGCAGGTGGGATTTTTCACCCTTCAGATAACATGGTCAACCTTAACTGTGACTTAACTGTTAGATGCTGGGGCCCGTGCATCTAACAACTCACTGCTTAACGCCAGCTATTTAGCAGTTTTTTTCTCTATCTCTAAAACAGGATTATTAATGGATAACTGATGAAGTTCATCGTTACTAAAAGAAAGTACATTTCTCACAGGCTTTTTTTGTTTTTGTTTTGGATTATTTAACTGTAAGACTTAAAGATACATTTATTTATAATCTTTTTAACCATAGCTCTTTTACCTATAAAAGACTTAGAAGATAGATACTATACGTATTTGATGGGCTTCCCTATAAGATATTGGACTTATTTTGCTTATCACCAGAAGGAAGAGATACAATCAAAGGAGAAAGAAGGGAAGCAAATCTATGTTCAATATAATAAAATTTCTAAAATATATTGATGCTGAAAATGGCATTGGTTTTGTCACAGGGCACAATGCCCCTGTAGTTTGAAGTTCTTAATCACTTACACATATCAGAAGACATTAAACAGAAATAAATACTGTAGAAGTTACTGTTTTAAGTGGATTTTATAGAGCTCTATTATGGTGCTCAGACAGCTTCTGCCAGAATTGGTGTCTTTCTCGCTTTTGGCTCTGCTTTCCAAAATGTTGGCTTTATTCAGGTAAACTCTGTCATACTGAGGTTGACAAGGCAGATACCAACAGTTTGAAGCTAATTTCTAATCTTCACCAACATTCGAGTTAAGATAGAGCTTCACTTTTCTAGTAGTAACAGTTCTAAAACTGAATCTGCTTTGTCTGGTGTGTATCATGTGATCGGAATCGGTCATGACCAGAATTATTTAGATTGACCAGAACTATATCAAATCAAGGGGTTCAGAGTATGATCAGTCCCACCCAATCACAAGGACTGAGTGGGGAGCAGAAGATTCCTTAGAAAGCCAAAGTATTATTAGCACAGGGAAGAATGGATGTTTGGCAGCCAGAAACAAACTTATGGTTTATAGCGAGACTTTGATTTCTAAAGTTTCTTTCAGGTCAAAGACCCTATGCTTTATAACTTTTTTTCTTCTCAAAATGCAATTGATATAAACAAATAGTCTCTAAGAACTTCAGATTAAATTTTAATTTTGAAAGAAAATTAATATCCTTTTTTCAAAAGTACATTTTCATTGATATGAGATTTCTTATATAAAGCACTCAGTGCTAGTGAGGATGAGAATTTAGACATATCAATTTCAAAACGGAGGTACTCTAGGTAACATTATTTATCATATCTTAAGAAGCAACAAAATCCCTTTTCAAACATCTACTAGTAAGGATTTGAAAATCTTGTCACAGGGTTCAGCTGGGATGCTGTAACATGGGTTGTTTAACTAGATTCAGAATTGGCCTACCCCAAGTCTCTGAATATTCTACTGCTTATTAGAAGATCCTTTGCCAGTGAAAGAAAACAATGCTAAGAAAGTCAAAGCCCTACATAACCTTCTCTGGTCGTATTTCCAAATAATAATTCTAAACACTTTGGGGTTTGATGTTAGCAAATTGTTAATGCACTTAGAAACATTGCTGCTAATTTTAGAAGCCATTGAATTCCACTTTTGGCTAATATTCGGCAGCATAGTGTACAGATTAAGAGGAGAGTCTGGTGCCCAACTATCAAGGTTGACATCCCATCTCTATCACCTCCAGCTAAGGATGATAATAGTTGCTACCTAAAAATGTCTTATGAAAATTAAATGAATTAATATTCAAAAAAACATTTAAGATAGCATATATCACATAATAAATGCACAATAAAAAGAGTTCATTTTTTTTCTTTCCAACTCTGTATCTGTGGTTTGCAAAGAAATAGATAGCATTTATCTGATCATTGATTAGCTCAATTTTGTCATCTTTATTGCCCCTGTAACAAATTAATATAGGAGGTGGTCTGCTCATACAGTCTGTTTCTCTTTGGGGTGTAATTCACATGATATGACATAACATGACATAATTTATATAAAAAGAATATAAAGCTTGAGAGTTCTTTTTATTTCTTCTACTTTACTGCTTCTTCAAATAGATCTGTTTTGCAGATTAGATTATTCAGTGAATACACTGTACTCAATGCTTTGAAGTATGAAAGTAAAATAATTGATCATATTAATCTTACTTCTTTTTTGTGGCTCTAGTTTTATAAATAAGTATTCTGTCACCCAAGAATGGAAAACTCAATAAATTCAATTTCAGAGCAAGAAAATATATGTTTTTAAAATTAGATGCCATTTTTAAATGAAGTAAGTATTATTTTAGCCTACTCCTTTTTTAATATTAGCTGAGAAAACCTGGAAGTAAAAGAAAAAATATTGTATTTGACATGCAATTGCTTTTATTATTATGCAACTAAAACCAGTAAGGAGTTACCAGTTTGTTTGTTTCTTTGTTTTTCAATTATCTTGATGCTCATTAGTCTAACTGCATTGCAATCATCGAGCTAGTTTACATGGGTAATTTGGGAGTAGAGGTTGGCACACAACTCTGTGTGGTGGGGCAGAACAGATTCCAGTATGGATTCATGAGAGCTGTAAAGTTAATTGCATTCACATTGTTTTATCTAAGTTATATACATAATTATTATAAGGAATCCCGGCTATCTGTTATTTATAAAAGCTGTTAACTCCTGCTGATCTTAAAACATAGTATGCCTTGCTCATTCAATTTCAGCAAATAAACTAATAGAGCAGCCAGTATTTTTTGTCTGTTTTATAGTTGCTTGACTGACATTGGTTAGTCAGGGTTCTTTCTTGTATTCTTTTTCTTTTTATTAAATCTATTGGGGTGACATTGGTTTATAAAATTATATAGGTTTCAAGTACACAATTCTATAATATATTACCTGTATATTGCATTGTGTGTTCACCACCCAGAGTCAATTCTCCTTCCATCACCAAATATTTAATTGACCCCCTTTACCCTTTTCTACCTCCCCTGTAACCCCTTTCCTCTGGTAACCACCATACTGTTGCCTACGTCTGTGAGTTTTTGTTTGTTCGTCTGTCTTGTTCATTTTTTTGCTTTCAGTTTTATCTCACATGAGTGAAACCATATGGTTCTTAAATTTTTCTGTCTGACGTATTCTGCTTACCATAATATTCTCAAGAGCCATCTACGTTGTCACAAATGGCAGTATTTCCTCTTTTTTATGGCCGAGTAATATTCCATTTTATATATGTACATCTTCTCTATCCAATCATCTATCAAAGGACACTTTGGTTATTTTCCATGTCTTGGCCACTATAAATAATGCTGCAATAAACACAGAGGTACATATGTCTTTATAGATAAGTGTTTTTTATTCATTTATTTTTATTTATTTTTTTATAGATACTAGAAGAGGGATTGCTGGGTCATATGGTAACTCTATTCTTAATTTTTTGAGGAACCTCCACACTGTTTTCCATAATGGCTGTACTAATTTACATTCCCACCAGCAGTGTACGAGAGTTCTTTTTTCTCCACAGTCTCTCCAACACGCATTATTACTTGTCTTGATGATAGCCATTCTAACAGGGGTGAGGTGGTATATCATTGTGGTTTTGATTTGCATTTCCCTAATGGCTCATGAAGTTGAACATCTTTCCATATACCTGCTGGCCATTTTTATGTCTTCTTGGGAGAAGTATATGTTCAGGTCTTCTGTCCATTTTTTTAATTGAATTTTGTGTTGTTGTTGTTGAGTTGTATGAGTTCTTTATATTTTTTGGCTATTAACCCTTTATCAGAGGTGTTATTTTGTTGGTTGCCTTTTGATTTGTTGATGCTTTCTTTTGCTGTGCAGAGCTTTATAGTTTGATAGAGTGCCATTCATTTATTTTTGTTTTTATAATACTTCCCTGTCTTTGAGGTCAAATTCATAAAATCCTCCCTAAAACCAAGCTCCATAAGTTTAGTACTTATACTTTATTTTATGTATTTTATTGTTTCAGGTCTTACATGTAGGTCTTTGATACATTTTGATACATATAGGTCTTTAACATTTGTCTTGTTTAAAATATAGGGATAGCTAATCCATTCCTGTTTTCGTACAAGTTCTAAAAGAAATTTGGCTCCTGGAGGAATATAGAATATCTCATGATGGAAAAGAAAGCATATAACCCACACTTCCATATTAAATTGTAATTGAGACTAAACAATACTTTAGATATACAGTTTACAAACTTTTTTCTTTTAAACTCTTCTTATATTCAATATAAATATTGGCTTAAAAATGCTTCTTTTAAATATTCCTTCTAAAACTCCTAGTTCACAAATGCTTCATTAGTTCAAAAATGAGCTAAAACATACTTTGTTTTCACAAATGGAGATAATGACACTGAAACAGCAAGAGGAAAATCTGACTAAATGATACCGACACACACACATATTTATGTATAAACAAAAGTGTGTGTGTGTTATAAAACATATTTGATTACATAAAATATGTTACTCCCTTACACTTAACTTTGTACTGAACTGTATATGCTATACTTATATGTTATAGTTCTATACTTAACTATTTGCAAATAAACATCAATGTTTTGATATTAAAATTAATTTTACAATGCAGTCTCAATGATACAATCAAAAATCTGATTTTTTAAAAAGTAGGTGAACACATTTGTCATACACAAGTAACAACAAGGAAACAAGAAACATGTAACTATAAGTCACATCTGAATATGTTCTAAGGATATGGTTTTACTGTTTCATAAAATAATTTTTAATGATGTGAGGTTAGTGACATGTATGGAAATTTTATGTAATGCTTTTACTTCTGACAAAGACTTTGTATACCAAGTTTCAGTACCAGAAAAAAAAGTTTTTATAACTGAATTATAATAATCCCCAAATATTAGGAACTGACCCTCAAAAAATGCAAGAAACTCCTTAGCAATAGCCTCATAAATAGAAATTTATTAAAATTTGATAGCTGTATATGAATTAGAGTTGAAGGTACTACGTAATTATCTCAAACAACCCTGTTGCTTTCTTAGTTTCTGTTAAGACTAGAGCAACTGCTCAGAAAAACTGAGCACAGCTAATTCTCAAGAATTCAAATGTATAAAATGGGGTCAAATATATAGTAATGGAAGGAGAACTGACTCTGGGTGGTGAACACACAATGTGATATATAAATGATGGAGTACAGAATTGTACACTTGAAACCTATGTAATTTTACTAACCATTGTTACGCCAATAAATTTTAACTGAAAAACCAAAAAACAAAAAACATTGCAATCCCTGCCTTATGAGCCAACCAATTTAGTGTGTATATTTTGGACTGCTATTTCTTCCTTTGAAAACTGAACTGTTTTTCTGAAATTGTTTAACATCTTCCAAGACAGTGTAAAATAAGCTAAAATTTTAAAGAGAGATTTAAAAAACTATCTCAGCTGGCCACCAATATTCAGGAAACAAAATCTTCAGGAAAAAAAATTCAATCAATATTTTCATATTGTTATTAGATGAAAAAATTACTTAGGTCGGAGCAAGGCATAGTCTAGGAAAGAAAGACTGCAGACTCATTTTCTTGGTTTAGAAATAATTATTTCTTGTGTTATTTATATATGTGTTACCTCCACCTGGGTTGCAAGACTTGTAAGATGAAATCACATTATGTACAGTTTCATTAATATAATCAATAACTGCTGCTGATAATGGTCTTAGTGATGCTAGCCACTCACTCCATTAATATATTTCATCTGCGAATTGTAGATAAATTCTATTTGTATTTTTGTGCTTTCATAATATTTTTGTAACAAATTTCATCTCTCTTTCTTGTTTTCCTGAGATGTCTGTGTAGGGTTCTATTCTCAATTTTATGTATCCCTTCTAATTTGATATTACAATGTCAAAATGTTGATTTGTTCCCAACTTTGCAATTATAGACCCAAAATATGACCTCCTTTGCTTTTCCCCACCTTTGTTTCATATTGCAGGTTTACTGGAAATAAGAAGTAGCAATAATAAGACAGCAAAAAATGAGTTTAGAATTCTAAATGTGGATTTTTATATTAATGGAAAATGCCATTCTATTTTTTTATGGATTGAAATTTCATTGCTAGAAAAACTTGTTAGATGGTATCAATTTTATAAGTAATCTCTTTGGTAGCTCAAAAAGCTATCCTGATATCTTTTTGTAACTTGGAACTAAATATATCTTTCTGTACATTGAATCTTCAAATTGACAGGGGCAAGGTTTTTTTTTAAGTTTGTACAGAAAATATGTTGTACAGTAAATAGTGAAGTGACTCTTATCTGAGTCGCTGTCACAGAAAGTCATGCATGGAGAGCAAAGAGAAGCTTTCAGTAATGATTACTATTTGATCTATAAACAACAATTTTCCAATAGTCTACATGACACGTACCTAGAAATATTGCCCATCAGTAAATCACTGGTGGCATAACAATCTATTTTGGGGGTTAAATAATCTGACATTTTTCATTTTTCAATTATTGACATTAGCATTTGAATTAGAAAAGGCAAGTGAAACACAATTACTGTTTAGAGAACAGCTAATCAGTGAAGCCATCCATCCTCATGTATAACATGAAGGGATGGAAATGATCTGTAAAATCCCTTGATGACAGTTAAAAACCTGTAATTCTTGTTACTCCTTTAGAACTCCTCTTGTAGCTCACTGTAGAATAATTTAGGGAAGTAGGGGAATTGAGGAAGGAAGCAAGAAAGTGAGAGAAAAAGGAAGGAAGGAAGGAAGGAAGGAAGGAAGGAAGGAAGGAAGGAAGGAAGGAAGGAAGGAAGGAAGGAAGGAAAGAAGGAAGAAAGGAAGGAAGGAAGGAAGGAAGGAAGGAAGGGAGGGAGGGAGGGAGGGAGGGAGGGAGGGAGGGAGGGAGGGAGGGAGGGAGGAAGGAATGAAGGAAGGAAGGAAGGAAAGGAAAGGAGGGAGGGATGAAGGGAGAGAGGGAGGGAGGGAGAGAGAGAAAGAGAAAGGGAGGGAGGGAGGGAGGGAAAGACAGAAGGAGGGAGGGAGGAGCAAATATGCAAAGGTAATTAACCCAATTTCAGAGACATGCCTTGTAAGGTCAATGTACTTTCTGACCTGTTTCCATTCCTTTTTCTTGCCTACACCAATACATTGTTGGAAATTATCTTCACTCTTCTTACTCAAATCCATAAAATAGATTTGTTTCATGAGCAGATAGCAAATTCAGAATAATATGTTTTTGTTATATTGAGAAATAAAGCAATAGCTTTTTCTCCCATCCATTTCAAAATCCCAGTGTTAATGTTTCATTTTAATGTTTTCATATCACACTGAGTAAAAAAGGATTTGATATTCATCCCAAGATGCTAAATCCATTTTAAACACTCAGCTACTAAGTTTTACAATGTTATTTTATATTTTAAGTGGTCATTATGGTATTGACTATTTGCCAAACAATACACTAAGTACCGCAGTCCCCCCTTATTGGTGGTTCAGTGATCTGCAGTCAACCATGGTCCAAAAATATTAAATTTCCCCAACTGTCAACATCTTCTGTTCCTGACATCCAATCACAGACATCGTCATGGCTTCACGATCCTCCTCCTACGTATCATCCGAAGGTCAACAGTAGCCTAACATTACATCACAATGTCTGTGTCATTCTCTCACTTCATCTCATCACATGGGCACCGTACCATTTCACATCATCACAAGAAGGGTGAGTACAGTGCAGTAAAGTATTTTGAGAGAGAAAGAGACCACATTCACTTAACTTTTATCATAATATATTGTTACAATCATTCTATTTTATCATTAGTTATAGTTTATCTCTTACTCTGCCTAATTTATAAATTAAACTTTATCATAGGTATGTATATATAGAAAAAACAGAGTATATATAATGCTTGGTATTATCTACTGTTTCAGGCATCTACATGGTGGGAGGGACGGGGGAAGCAGTCTTAGAACATATCCCTTGTAGATAAGGGGAGATTACTGTCCTGGTAATCCCCAAGTATCCCATATAAAGTTTGTCTCACAAAGGTCCTTCCTATAAATACAAGTCTTATCCTTAAACTTTTCTATTTTTCCCCATAAAATATTTATCCAATTACCACACTTGACCATGATGATATCATAAATAATCATCTAGGTGGCACCCTGTCTTTTGGGGCTCAGAGCAAGTAGGACAGGGAATAGAACAGCATATGTTATTTTGAAGTCCACATTCTATAGCACCAAATTGCCAAGGGAATGAGAGGCACCAATGTTTGTATGTTCTGGATTTTTACTGAACATGGGATATGGAATGAGATGAAATATTCAACAATCATGATTGCAAACCAAGTTTGCCAGGAGTACAGAGACAATAGTATTCAATAAGAAATTTGTAAGCATTTTCTATGAGCAAAATTTGTGTCCATGGTGTGACAAGGTGCACTGAGAAATTTACCCTCCATTCCCAAATGAGATTATAATCCTGTAGTAAGAAAACAAGGGACTAACCAAAGATGGACTATAAATCCTATAAGGAAGATTCCACTAAAGAATCAGAGGAGGGAGTGAGAAAGGGAGCAGGATTCGTCAATAGCAATGAGACTTGGATGACACTGGCTCCAGACAAAAGTCAGATCATCCAATTTTAGATGAGGGCTAAAAATCTGGATTTTTATGTGGAATATCCTTCTACAATGTTGGAAATTTATTTTTTAAAGTAAACATGTAATCAAACAAATTTGCCAGCTGAATTTGGCACACTGACCATCAGCGTGCCAACTTTAATATGCAGCACAGGTGTTACATTCAGGAATGTTATTAAATGAAGCAGCACAAGATTTGGGACCAGAATGTGGAAAGCCTTGGAGCACTTAGGATTTCATCTTTAATGGAGAAGGAAATGGGGACAATTGAGAGGTTGTTAACGAAGGCATGAAACAAAATGTCTAAAATAATGTTTAGGAAAGCTGAGTTTAGCAGCAGAAAGGAAAGAAATCAACTAGAAAGCTATTGCAATAACCCAATGAGAACATGATCCACGGTGACAGCTGTGGCCATGGAGAGAAGGGTCAGGATGCTAGTTAGAACGTAAAAATGCAGGCGAAGTCCACACCATGCGGCTCAGGCTAACTCTTTCTTCCTAACATAATGCAATTTCATATGAAAATTCATTTTTTGAAAAGCAGGCTAGCCATACATATATCTAAAATCATTCCTTGGCACAGAGTAGGCATTATAATAAGGGTTCGACTGTTTAAAACAATACTAACCACTGAAGTAATCACTTGCTTTATATGTAGCATTCCCCCACTGACTTCCCTTCCCAATCCTACTGACCTCCCTCTTCAAAATCCCTCTGTCAAAAAAGTAAGACTTCAAATTATACTTGTGTAGTGCTAAATGTTTATACCATAGCAGAGATGTAATTTCAGAGAAGAGAGGATTTTCATCAACCTTATGGTGGAACAGTTTCTTGGTGGAACAACCCCTTGGTAAGAATTACTTTCTCTTCATTGCCCTTAAACTGTATGTTTATAGCTAGCTTTTAGCCCTGATATAAGAGAAATATTCACATATTCTCTCTCCATTAAATATGTATATGCATTTATTTATTTATATATATATATATATATATATATATATGTAAACATACACACACTAAAAATATACTATAGATAAAATATGGCTACTGCTGTAAAGGCTAATCTTTTTGTCATTTGGTTGATTTCATAGTGCCAAGTAAAGTGTGTTTTTACAATCATCACTTAATGTTTGTTACATTAAAATAAATTTGTGATATTCTAAGTAACCTCCTCACCCTACTACAATATTTGGAAAATACTCAGAAATATTCAGAAACCTTATTCAGAAATAAGGGGGATGGTGAGACTAAAAAAAAAGCTGTAATCTCTCATCTAATTCCTTTCATTACCCTTTAAATCTGAAGCATCTAACTCCCTTCTCCCTTGAGGTACTCTGAGCCTAAGACTAAAACTTCACGGCTGGGTGTTATGTAATCAGTACCTCACACCCCAAACACCCCCGCACCACTTGAGGATTTGCAACTCAAAATGTTTGGTTTGGGATAGGAAAATCCTACTTGCTTTTTTATTTCATTTCATCTGCATCTACTGAGTGTCCCCTACTTCCAAGAGAGCCAGGCAAACTGGGCAGAGGGGCAAATCAAACACCTGAATTTTTCACTGTCATAAAGAAGACAACTCTAGAAAAATATAAGGAAAGATATTAAGTGCTACAATAAGCAATTTTAGCCATAAAGTATTATAGTTTCAAGAAGTCATTGGGACTGAGTTAAGAGCACAAAATGGCTGCAGGAGGAAGCTGAAAGTTGGTGAACTAATTAAGTTGTTTCTATTTCCACCCAGAGAGTTTTCTTATGTTGATTTCCATGTGAAAGGAAGACACCTGCCAAAAAAAAAAAAAAAAAACCACAACTTTTGCTTTGACATAGTTGCTGTAGAGATGCTTGGACAGGAACCAACCAACAAACCAACTAACAGGTTTAGTTGCTTACTCAGCCACTCCTGGTTCAAAGAAAAGTGACTCATCCTTTATGAAACTTGGCTCAACTCATCATCAATATCTGGAGTGCATCTTATCTCCTAACATGCCACATGAACTTCCCAGTTTCCGTCTTTATGCTGCATCAGGAATTCTCTGCATATACTCACTAAATTTGCACAGTGCATTCAAAAATTCACATTTTACAATTTTAATCTAATAATAATGAGTTGCCTAAAAGAAAAATTTCCCCATGTTAATTATAGCAAAGAATTTTGATTGCATAACCCATTCGTTATTTTTCATTCAACTTACTGGACCTTTAAGCTGTGAAATCACTTCTCTTTTAAGGAAGTAGCAGCTTTTTAACATCCACAGTATCAGAAAATTTAGGGATCCAAAAATGTTGCAATTATTACCTTAAAGTAGGTAGTTCCCTTTGGAATCTCTACTTTTGCAAATTTTTCTCTGCTTCTTGGTGTTGTAATTTCCTATTATTTTCCAAAATGCAAGCTCAGTTTTTGTCAATAGAAAAATAGGAAGTGTTAATTATCTTCAAGTACACAGAGCACAAAACATTGAATAGCATTGAATGGTATGGTATAAAGAGTATAATATATACAAGGAGCATTGAAAGGAAATAAGCAAAAACAATAGTAGCAGATACAAAACAATTGCTTAGTTTACAAAATATACAATCTTGGGAAGGAATGGTAATATGGGGTAGGGGAAAACAGAGAAATAATTTACCCTACAAAGCAGAAAACTTTACTTCACAACCAGAAGAGTGTTGACTAAACTACAAGTTCTGTTTCTTCGGGGAAATGATAACCTATCTACCAATAAACATTGGATACATTAGTTTGAATTTAAGAGTGATAAAGCTGTTACATTGTGTGACTATTCTGTTTCAGCAAATTAAATAACCCAATCATTTCCTGATGAATGATAGCTGTTCTTTCTTTGTAAGTTTACGGGTGTTGTCCTTAGATACCTTGTTTCCAAAATAACTTGAAGCAAAAGTAGCAAAATAATAGAGAAATAATTCTGAAGTTTGAGAATGAAGATTTCAGTTTTCCTGCTGTATCTCTGCCTATTATTGTGTGATTCTGGCTTATGACAATCTTCAGCTTCAGTTTCATCAACTAGAACAAATGTGGGAGAAAAAAAAAAAATCCTTCAAAGCTAGAGAAACAAGCAATGCTTACCTTTTTATTTCCAGCACCTAACAGAGTGGCAGACACATACGATTTGAATAAGTGTATATAAAATTGGGATAAAGTTATTTACTTTACAGTGAGAGTATAGGGATCAAAAGAAACAAATCATTTTAATCTGTAAATTATACATGTATAAATACAAAACATGTCATTATTATCTCATGACTACAGATATATTTTGTTTTGCATACAGTTTTTTTGTTTTATTTTGTTTTGTTTTGTTTCTTTTCAGTTAGTGTATTCTATTTAGGACCCAAACAAGCTTCATTTTTTGTTAGTGGTCATTTTAACTTTTCTGGGATATATTCTCAGTACATGTATATATAATATAATAACTGTATATATACATATAAATTCAATTAATCTATGCCTGCATGTCCCCAGCTGTAAATAAAGAACCATGTTAATTAACTCAAATAATTTCTTCTAGTTGTATCTTTTATGGGCAATTTATGACCTAATATTTATATGAATATTAGATGTACCTATATAAATATCAGATGAAACAGTAAGTAAATTATTAGAATTTCTCTATCTAAATGATATTTTCAATAAACATCAAGGTCATATGGCCTTTTTTTTTGCCCCATGGAATACTCACTTTATTGCAATAGAGAAAATAAAATTACATTGAACCTATCAAAATATAAAAATAACAATTACAAAAAAACTATCAAAATTTAACAAAATAAACTACAAAAATTACAGAAAACCACAATTTCCAAAGGAACCTATGAAAAATGTATTAATCATTGACCGACATGCTCAAACAATTTGCAAAGGGTGTCTAGAAGTATATGAATTCCCTGAACTCAAGGAATTTACAATCTAAGTGATGAGACCAAATATCCTATAAAAGACAATAACAATTAATTCAAAACAGAGTATAACAAAAAATTAAGGAGTTATGGAGAATCTAAATGCAGTAGACACTCATTTAAGAAGTGGTTTAATAAGACAAGGGAAAGGGAAGACATGTCAGGAAATGAAACTTGAAAGATAAATAATATTGGACAAAACACAGTGAGAAGAATCTTCCAGGCAAAAGGAATATAAATCAAGTTGAGGAAGTAGGAATAACCTGATTTTTTTTTTTTTAAGTGAAGAAATCAATTCTGACAAAAACCGAGCTTGTGTTTTGGGAAATAAGATTGGTGGGGGAAATATAAGGATTCCTTGAAGAATTGTAAATCGAGGAGTAACATATTGGAACGTGGTGAGCCCAGAATTAAGGAGAACAGGCAAGAAGGAGTTGCAGTCACTAATGTGGTACCCATGGGAATGAAGAAGAAACCTTGTAAGAGATCAATCTCTGCAGATATAACTAAGGATCCCTCATCCATCTTCCATCAACCTAAAAACCTGGCTATTCTTATCTCCCTTTTGATCTGCTGACATAATTTTTCAGGCACTAGATGTCACTCTTCCACTTAACCAAAATCAAATCTAGTCATTCTGAAGTCATAGTTGTATCTACCTAATTACATCTACCTGTATGGAGATCTGAGACAGCTTGACTAGGTTCAGATAATTCCAAAATAAAGCACTAGGGATTTCTACCTGCTGCAGTCTGCGGGGGGGGGGGGGGGGGGGCTCTGATTTCTCTTTGACATTTTCTAAAAGTCTTTTTTGTAAAGATCAAATAAAAATAAATTTTTTTTAAATTTTAATTCAACAGAAAAACAAGCGGGAAATTAAGCCTCATAAAGAAGGTATAGTCAGATGCGCGCACACACACACATGCAGAATCCCTTAGTTAAGGGATTAATCTGTTCTCCATTTACTGTTTAAATTTGATCAACTGGACACTCTTTGAGACTTTGAGTCTTGAGTGGTGAAGGGTACAAAGATCTGGAGACTGTTGGGAGTCTTTCTTTAGGGACAGTGAAGGTGCTACGATGCTACTGACCAAATGTTCCTGTTAGGGGACTGTCATTGCACTTCTTGTGGCTGACCACTCTAGAGCCTCCATGATTCATGGGTGTCCCTAAGAAGCTGGCCCTCCAGCTTCTTGCTGAGCCTTCCACCTCAATACCACCACAACACACACACACACACACACACACACACACACACACACACACACACACACACACACTAGCCTTACAATAAATTTCAATTTCCTTTCAGTAGCCAGGGTCATCAGTCTCTGTTGCTTGCAATCACACAAAACAAAACAAACACCTAAATCCACAGCTTGCAGAACAATACAAATACTGTGCCTGTATTAAGCTGTCAGCTTTGCCTTGTCAAGTTTATGTTTGCAAAACCTCTAGGGTTGGGAGAAATACAAAGGAAAAGCTTCTCAGGAAAGAAATCTTTTATGTTCCTGATCACTAAACACCCCAATTCTGAACTCCAGCAGCCTTTTTTCCTAGAAGTGTCCAGGCACTTAATTATCCTCTATCTCTTAGGTTCTAGTTTTTGGACATCAGTCTTTGGACACCCTACTTGGTATTTCCCTGAGAGAACTAAAGGAATTGAACGACAAAACAATAGTAGCTTGAAAATTACCGGCTATACAGTCAGCTATCAAAGCATCCACAGAAACTGCAGGAATGCAGGCTGGCATTTTAGAAGTGACACACAGCCCAGCAGCAAGGAAAGAAAATTGTCTTGGAAGCAGTTTCCTGGCCCAATCCTTGATGTTATGTTTTTTTTCTGAGAGGTAACCTAGTGGTGATAGAAAAGTCAGGCATTTAGATCCCAGCATATCAGGGTTCCATTCCTAATTCAGCTACTGGTTAGTCATATTAACTTTGATAATTTACTAATTCCCTGATTCTCAGGTTTCTTTTTTCCAATGGGAAAATAACGCTGCTTCTAAGGGTGGTTGTGAAGTAGCTGTAAAGATCCCCACAAGGAATATACTAGAAATGTAATTTCATTTGGTCTTTTCCGTCTCTCTCCTCCCATTCCCACCCACCCCAAAGGACCTGGTCAGGAGGCTTCAGATGTGGATATGCAGAAATAGATGGTTAATAGTAAATAGAGTATGGAAAAGAATTACATCTTAAACACTTTGGGACAAACATAGAATTACTAACTTTTAGAGTTTGAGAGAATCTTATTGATTTTACACATACAAGGAAGAAACTAAGGCAGAGAATTTTAGAGTCTTTTCCAAGGTGACAGCTAATTAATAACTAGAAGCATTTAAGTATCTTATTTCACATAAACTTCCAATCAATATTTTTGCATTGCTAAAAACATGATCTGAAAATATGATCCACTAAAAGGAATTTGTGGCTTAACGACCCTTGCCCAGAGTATTTGCATTTTAAAATGCTGACAGAGAGATAAACATACAATATTATTCAAATGGAATTTTTTTTTCTTTTATGCAGGACATTCCTAATGCAGGTGTCCACCTATCTGGACAGGTTTAACTACTTGAGTTTGCAGAGACTACAAAGACAGAAATGTCTGGCAGTTAATTTATTTTCTTCTTTATATTGTTTTGGTTAAAATACACTAGAAAACAGAAAAATAGAAAGAAGAAAATAAAAGTCTTTTCTAATTCAACTACCTAGGATAATAGCTGTTATACCATTACTTTCTCATGGCCTCACATTCATATTCTCTCTCTCTCTCTCTCTCTCTCTCTCTCTCTCTCTCTCTCTCTCATATAAATATTTGACCAAAATGTGATTATACGATGCCTATGTTTCACAATCTTGTACACTTAGTCCAGACTTACAGAAGGCTTAATTTGAAATGAATGAAAGCCAGCGAACACATCATTTCACAGTTTGAAAGTTCTTTCTTGTGCATTATCTCATTTACAGTTAGTGAACATAGGTCGTTGGGAGAGGAGGGACAGCAGATTATATTAAGAAAGAAAAAGGGTAGAGTTACATCAACAAGCACAAGTCCTTCTTTCTATCCAAAATGATTGCTGTGGAGAAGGAAATACTAACACAACTCAAAGAGTGGCTGTTGGCTCTTTAGATCAAAAAGTAAGATGCCCTTCCCCAATCAAGACTGATTTCTCAACAAAAAACACACCTATAATACATGTTCAGATAAGGAATTGCAAGTATCAAACAGAATTTATAATGTCAGATAGCACTGATGTCTCACTATGCTGTACAAACAGGGTATTAAATCTCTACAGTAAAGTAATATTAATAGTTTCAGAAAGGCAAAGTGATTTTAAATGTTATGCAGATAAATAAATATATATTGGATGTCTAATTTAGACATATTTAATACTAATACTAATCTTAAAATATGGAAATTTTAAAAAGAGAAAGAGTAAAAGACAAAGATACTATGTGTTTCCCTGAAAATAAGACCTAGCCGGACCATCAGCTCTAATGTGTCTTTTGGAGCAAAAATTAATATAAGACCCGGTCTTATTTTACTATAATATAAGACTGGGTATAATATAACATAATATAATGTAATATAATATAATTAATATTATATAATACCGGGTATAACATAATATAATATAATATAATATAATATAATATAATATAATATAATATAATATAATATAATATAATATCACTGAGTCTTATGTTCATTTTTGCTCCAAAGATGCATTAGAGCTGATTGTCTGGCTAAGTCTTATTTTCGGGGAAACACGGTAATAAACTTTAAATGTTAAAATAATGTGATTATTGGACTGGGCTACTCTTTAGTGGTGACTTACTTTAAATCTTTTTAAAACTGTGGATATGTTCCATGCGGCCAGGAACCATGTCTTGTACACTGGTGTATTTCTAATACTTCACTGTATCTCTAGTTCCCAGCACATGCCTGCAATAAAAGAGCTGCTTAATTAATAGCTGTTTCATGAATATATTCAATTCAATATCCTCACCACCAAGAAGAACAGAAGCAACTCAAACAGCTCACATTCCAAAATTAACATTTTATGACTTTGAAATTAATTTTAACTTACTTTAATCACTCATCAATTAATGAATACACAACTAAAATATTTATTGAGAACACTTTCCGCAGCACACTATGGCATGAGCCAAGGAAAAACATACACTATTCCTGCCTTCAAAGAGTATATTCTCTAGTTAAGGAATGTGTCTGACATGCTGAGAAATGGATATTGCAAAGTAAACAATAGAGCCATTTGGAGAAGATCCAGGTTATGGTATTTGGCAGGCAAATGTCTCATTTTGTTCCCCATTAATGGACACTTTCCTGATCATAACTTCATGTTGGAATTGCATGACCATGCTTTCAGGTTGCTTAATGTATAATAGCTTTAAATTTATGTTAAAGAGATGCATCCAGGACTTCAAGGGAAACCTGGTTGAACTATGCATGCCAAATGGGCCTCTAAGCCTATGATAAGGAAAAAGCGGATAAACACTGGATGCCCTGCAGAGAAACACCCAAGACAAGAAGGAAACAGAGAGAAGATCAACATACATTTAATTATGATAATTTACCTATAATTTTCCCTGCTGTTCGATGTGGGTTGGCTAAAAATGAAATGAGATAAAATACCCCAAGTTCTTAACTCTTACACAGTGCCTAACAGGAAAAAAATGCTAAGAAGTTATTTGTTGTATTTCCTTCTATGTGTGTTACATAAACTGTGTGGAAACAATTTTTAACATCTAGGCTCAGAAATCATTTTGAAATGGTCTTGTACATCTACACTTTTTCTCATTCCATCAAAGAAATGCTTTTTTCTTTCCCACTCTTATGTGTACTCATCACCTGTTATGTCATGTTGAAGAACAAACAGAATAGCCAGCCTTTCTTGATTAATGACGTAAGGACTAATGGCTGATAAAGAAAATCATTTATTAATCGCTATAGATAGCAAACTAAATATGGATTTTCAGATACAAGAGCTTGTGCTAACTTTGACCACAAGGAAATAAAACCTTGGAGGGAAGTTGATGAAACATTTGCAGAAAAGAAAAAAAAAAAAAAAAAACAGGAAAAATCACTGTTTACAGTGTTATGATGTTCCTCAACACACGGATGGTACAACAGTCATACAGATTCTCAGGAAAAGCAGAAAATTATAAAACTTTCTTGAAAGGGCAAAGCCAATAATTTTTTTAAATTAAAAATAAGATAATGCTGAAGGCTTTTATATGGTCTGCCAGTATTTGTGGTTTTGTAAAGATGAATATAGCCAACCAGTAGGTTCTGTTTTCTCAGATACCTTGTTTAAGCTGTTCTCTCTTCTTTCTTTTTCTTTCTTTTTCTTTCCTTCCTTCCTTCCTTCCTTCCTTCCTTCCTTCCTTCCTTCCTTCCTTCCTTCCTTCCTTCCTTCTTTCTATTCTTTTAAGATAGTAGACACAGAATCTCTTAAAATCCAATTTTCTAGCCATGCTCCTAAAAGTCCTTGATGTTTGTCTGGTCAATTTATTTAAAAGACTCTTTTAAAAATCACTGATTTCCATGCACAAAACTCAAATCATTGCAAAAGGACTGAGTTAAAAGAGGCACCAAAAAAAAAAAAAAATCTATTGGGAAATGAAGTTTGGCCTTGGAATGGATTCTATGGGGAATAAGAAATATGATTCTGACTTTTTTTTCTCATTCTTAAGCTACATTTAGAATGAATATTTAAAGGATTCTAATAAAAATTTTAAAAATATAGTGATCAATCATCAAAATTAATTTTAGTGTGCGGAAGGAATAAAAATGTGTATGTTTCTTTTGGGGATTACACCATACACATTTGCTAATGTAGGTTGGTAGCCCTTATTTCCTCAATCATTCTTTTAGCGCCACCTTTCCATCAATGCTACCAAACCCAGTAACACTGACCTCTGATGGGTTCTTTTTACTGGACTTCTCACTTGGCTCAAATTGCTCTTGCCCACCGCTGAAATTATAGACATTCTGCTATGAATCAAAACATTTGGTCACAAGCAAAGCCCACCTCCAAGCTCAGGAAAGAATGACCCGGAGTACAGTAGAGGAGGAGACAGTGACAAAAAACCCTGGAGTCCTTGAGAATGTACCCACTGCATTCCTCTGTAGGACTCTATCCTTCCTATCCTAGGTAAAAGCCTTTAGTTATAATTATGTATAAATTTGTCCTCACTGAAAACTCCCTGAAGGACCAGGTCAGATTATCTGGTGGGGTAGCCTATGTAGTATATAATTTAGGTCAACTCAGTGAGACATACTTAATATTTATTTCTTTCAAAACAAGAAATGGAAGTGCAGCTTCAAAGTTTTTAAACTAATTACTCCTTATCATTGTCATGATGAAAACCTCAGCAGATAATTAATAAAACTTTCATGGTAACAAATACGAGAATGAAAATGAAATCGTTTTTAATAACTATTCTAAGTAGAATGAAACAAGACAAATAACTAATTGGTATTTCCTGCCTATAATCTTACTGTTTAATTGACACAGGCACTAGAGTCCTAACCTATGGCATAAGTTTGATCTACAAAATTGTTCAATATGTGCACCCATGACTCCCAATATGTTTCGTAAACATATCGAACACATCAAATATTCAAACAAACCTAGGAAAACTTGGAGTTCAAATACTATATTGTAATTTTTTTCTGACCTCAATAAATGTTGTTTATAAACAGCTGGTAAAATGGTTATTATAAAGGAAAGGATGGCAAAGGAAATAGGTGGAAGAAATAAGCATTGTCATTATCCTTTTTCCAGACACTTTGAAAGAGCACAGTCAACCATCTGAATATATCAATAGTTAATTTGTAAAGAAATGACTCATCTATTCTTTGTCAGAGTTTGAAGAATAACCAGAAAGTTTCCTCGGTGCTCTAAGTAGTCCTTAGTAAGGACAATAATAGTGCCATTTAGTGAACACCTATGTCGTGAATAGTGCCAGGCACTTTATATATCTATCTTGTTATCGTGTTAATTCTCACTCTATTAATACTTTATACCACAGTGGAATAATAAAACTTGGCCAGTAGAAACCACAAAATGCCTTTTGACAGATCGATCCCAAAGTAGTAAGGGTCTTAGATATCATTGAATCTAATGCTTTCATGTTGCAGATGGGGAAACTAAAGTCCAAAGCGCTTGTTTGTTTACCCAAAGTGAAACAATGAGTCAGTCCATGGTGTGAATAAAATTAAGCATTACAGTTTATGTATTAATTCTGAAACACTTCCTATTTTTAAAGTGGAATTTTCCCCTTAAATGTAAACTTTCTTTAAAAAAATAATTCCAATTTTCAGAATTTGCATAGATGTTTTTAGTTTGGCTGGCGTTTGTTCATTGTATGTATTTCTGTGTGTGTGTGTGTGTGTGTGAGCATTTTGTGTGTCACTAAAGATCAGAAATATCGCCCAAAGATCAAAACAGTCACACATCACATAAGGTTCTCTTCAGTTTTATATATACTTTTGAACAACTAAAATGTATTGAAATTCTCCTTGGAATCTACATACATCCATCTATATACCAACACAAAAGATGTACTCTTTCTTGCCTACATAATACTGAGTTCATCAGCCATAAAGGAATACCAAATGAAGTATGCTTTATTTCCTTTACAGCCAAATGGATAATTTTAAGGCTCATTAAAATTTTAATTTCATTTTGATGGCTGAATGAAAACGGTAGTAGTTTCCCCAGCTGGTTTCTTTCATTCTCATATTTGTTACCATGAAAGCTTTATTAATTATCTGCAGAGGTTTTCATCATGATAATGATAATCAAGGAATAACAATTTTGTTTTTCAAGAAATATATGAAAGCTATTAATTTGTCCAAGTAATTAAAATAAAACAGCAAAAATATAGTAATGTGTTATTTCCATATAAATAATTAAATGGAAATTTGATGTGAACTTTCAGATGGTAGGTTAAAAAACTTCTCTGGTCTTCTATGCACAATGAAAAGTTAAGATATAAATATCAAATTATCAATCTACCTATTTAGATTTGATCTTAGGAGAAACTACGGATATTTAGTTTGGGACTTTTTAAAAACTTAATTAAATAATGTTATAGGCAATATGATGGTAAGCCCTAGAGTTGAGTTACCTAAAATAGTACTCTGGTTCCACCAAGTTACTCACTGTGCAACCTTAGATAAATTACCTGAGCTCTCCATGCATCAGTCCTGAATAATATTACTAATCATCTCATTGATTTGGAGTGTAGATTAAATGTAAAGCATTTGTGATGGTGACTGGCACACAGTAAGCACTCAATAAATGCTGGCTGTAATTAGTATTATTAGAATATATTCACTGGTACTTACACTAAAAATGCAAAGTTTGTATAAATAGTTTTACATAGATTAGAATACAAGTGACCCATAAACCTAATGATGATTACTTTTACTACAAGTCATCCTCAGTAACTAAATAATAGCTCAATCAAAATCAGTGAATAATCCAATTTGACTCATTTGTGACTACACATCTGCTAACAGCATCACAAACATTTTTGTTTTTTGAACTGGACAAAAGTGCCCAATTTCTAGGATCCTGATTGCAAGATTGTTTATTTTGCCCCTAAAATACAATAGTTCTGTCATACCACCAGAGCAAATAGGACCATCCTGTTAATTTACAATGAGATTATTTTCCCCATTCTCCTAGATTAGCTGACCAGAAGTAGCTCTTCTCTCTGGGTGAAATGATGTCTTTGATGATTTGGTCACTGATTCAAGTGTGATAAAAGTTCAAAAGAGTTTTTAATCTCATTTTCAGTTTTTCTAGTAACATTTTTTTTTTTTCATTTACTTAAAAGAATCACAGTTGTTAATTGCCATCAATGGTGTGGTCAACAAAAAGACTGGGTTGTATGCCTTAAAAAAGCCATTAATAGTTTGAAAAAATAGAAGTTTAACAACAAATGGGGGTTAAAGATATTTGCAATAAATCCGAGAAAATACTGAATCCATAGTAATTGGTAAGGAAACACCAAACACAAGTATAAATAATATAAAAATGATAAATGAATCATGTTTTAGAAGTCTAGCCTTCCTAATCAAGCAAATTAAAGTTAAAACATGCTACTCTTTCCCCTACAAATTAATAAAGATGTTTTAAGAGTAATACAAGTGAATGCATAGATGTGATAGTATCTGTATTAAAATGGTGCCCTCAACACTACTAGAAGGAATAATGTGCCACATCTTTTCTAAAAGGAAGTTTCGAAGCATATTCAGAACATGTCATCTCTGACCTACTCATTTTACTTCCAGGAATCCACTCTAAGAGATTAATAAAACATGCCGGCAATTTACATCCAAGTATATTTATCACTGTGATATTTATATTCAGTATTATAATACACACAATAATAAAAACTGGAGAAAAATCTGAAAACCCAACAAAGGCAAATGTCTAAATAAGTCAAGATATATCTGTGTGATAGAATATGTAATCAGGAAGATGTATTCATATATCATAAATAGATCCTTTTTAAAAATTTTTCTGACTTTAATATTCTCATTATTAACAAATCATTACTGAGAATACTACTGCACCTAAGGTTTTGTACAGGGTGTTAGGATTAGTAAGAGATATGAAATCCTGGATCAGACCCCCATTTCCTATCCCAAAATATTCTTGATGATGTTAAAGAGATAGGATTTACAATTTAGGAAACAATGTGATATAACATATGGTAGGTTTCAAATGAGGGGTACATTATAATCCTCACTTCATCCTTAGTGAGCATCCTTACACATGCTACTACTTATGAAGAACTTCTAGAGAAAAAAATCCTGTCTGATCCTAATATCAATGATACTTACCCATTCTATTAGTGAATGGTGGGTTTATACCTCAAAAATATTTAAAAGTGCGTAATTGATTAAACTTTCCCTTGTTTAGCTTCTGGAAAATTTAGAGCCATATTGGCTGACTACTTTGGTGGGTATGTATTTTTTGCCTCATTTTTCATTCTATTCTTTTGCACCTATCTTTGTTTTCATTAATTTGGCTCAATTTTAATTTGGGCTGTTGTATTTACTTTATGCATCTTTGTAAAACACCTTAAACCCTTACTAAAGAATATAGACATAGATAGATGATATGAATATAGATATAGCTACAGATGTAGACTGACAATTAAGTTCGCAAACCTGCCATCATGCAATCATGTTGGCAACACTAGGCAAACAGCTCAGTAAGGTTTCATAACCTTGGTATATCAGTGTCTCACAGCTGTGTTCATGTCCACGTGCAGCGGTGTCTTGCTGAATACGATTCATTATTGTTGTTGCGTGTTTACGTGTGCCATCGCAAGAATGTCTGAGCTTGAATTAGAGCAACAAACAAACATCACATTTCTTGTTCAACTTGGCAAGAATGGAAATCAGGGACATGTTAGTCCAAATTCATGGGGATAATGCCATGAAGAAAACGGCAGTGTACTAATGGATTAAACGTTTTTCTGAGGGGAGAGAATGCATCACTGATGAAGAGAGGTCACGGCGGCCAGTGACAAGCAGAACTGACACAAACATTGCAAAAATTCGAATTGTGCATCAAAATCATCGGCTGACTGTGAGAAGCACAGCAGACAAAATAAACATCAGTAGAGAAACAGTCAGGAAAATCTTAACTGAAAGTTTTGGCCTGAGAAAGGTGTGTGCAAAAATGGTCCCAAAAGAGCTCACTGATAAACAAAAGCAAAGGAGAGCTGAAGTTTGCCAAGACCTTTTGGAGAGGCAAGACGATGTTTTGGGCCATGTTATCACTGGTGATAAAATATGGGTGTACCAATATGACCCTGAAACAAAGCGTCAAAGTGCGCAATGGAAGTCAGCCAATTTCATGACCAAAAAACTTCCGTCAGTCCAAATCAAGAGTCAAATCTATGTATGTTGCTAACTTTTTTTGATGTCAGAGCGATTATCCATTATGAATTTGTACCAACTGAGAAAACAATGAACCAAATTTACTATTTGGAAATGCTGAAAGGCTGCATGAAAAAGTTAGACGAAAACAACCTGAACTTTTCACAAACAATTCATGGCTCTTGCATCACGACAATGCACCAACTCACATGGCACTGTCTCTGAGGGAGTTTTCAGCCAGTAAACAAATAACTGTATTAGAATACCCTCCCTACTCACCTGATCTGGCCCCTAATGACTTCTTTCTTTACCTGAAGATAAAGGAAATATTGAAAGGAAGACATTCTGATGACATTCAGGACATCAAGGGTAATATAACAACAGCTCTGATGGTCATTCCAGAAAAAGAGTTCCAAAATTGCTTTTAAGGCACTGGCATCGGTGCATAACTTCCCAAGGGAAATACTTCAAAGGTGACCATAGTGATATCCAGCAATGATGTGTGTAGGACTTTTTCTAGGATGTGTTCGCGAACTTAATTGCCATACCTCGCACGTGCGTGTGTGTGTGTGTGTGTGTGTGTGTGTGTGTGTGTGTATGGAAACATATAGATAAAAGAAAATTATGAAGGGTTTGGGAGAATATATCAGATAGTTTAGGCTAAGTTATGGTGTCATAAGATACCACCTTAATTTTTCAATGGCTCACAAACGAAAAGAGGTCAGTACTTGCCCATATCACACGTTTATCACAATGAGCTTCAGCTAGGTTTAATATTGTCTTCGTTCTGGGGTCGAAGCTAATAGAGTAGCCTGGATCTAGTACACTGCAGATCTGTTAAAGCATCTTCTCAGAATTGGTACATACCACTTTCACTCATATTTCATTAGCCATAGCCAGTCATTTGCCAAACCTTATGTCAAAGCGGCAGAGATGTATATCTGCCTCCCACAGGGAATAAGTGTGCTTTCATACTTTGAGGTCTCTAAAGAAGTCTACAACCAGAGGACAGGATATATGACACAGTGTGCTAGGTGTCATTCCTCAGTTTCTGTGCCTGGAAAATAGGGATGATAAAATCATGGCCATGTTGCTTCAAAGAGGAAATTAATTAAAATAAAATACGTGAAATGTTCAATGAATATTCCTTCCCATATTGAATAATGAATATTGGTTCCCATTAATTTATTTTGTAGATCCCTGGGAAGACAACTGAAGGAGCAAGAAAGTAACCATTTCAAAACAGAACATTTATGAATTGAACTTTTAGCTTTTGTTTTCAGCACTCTTCCATCTATAGTCCCCCTTCTCAGTGGATGGAAATTCCATTTGTCCAGTTGCTCAGGCAAAATCTTTCCAGTCATCATTAACTCCTCTTAAGTTCTCCATCCAACCTATCAATATATTCTGTCAGCTGCAACTTTGAAACATATTCAGAATCCAACCATTTCCTGCCACTCTACTGCTACCACTCTAACCTGAGTCATCGATGTTTTTGCCTGCAGTACCACAGGAGCCTCCCAAGTATCCTCTTTACTTAACCTTTACTCTTCCACATCATATTCCCAATATAGCAGGCAATTTTTCTTCACAACACGTCACTCCTTGCTCAAAACCCTTCAATGATTCTGCTTTGCACTCAGAGTAAAAGCCATAATCCTTTAAATGGCCTCCAAGGCCCTGCATAATCATATGCCCTATTATCTCTCTGACTTCACTTCTTACTCCCTTCCACTTTGTTAACCCTCCGCACCCTTCCACACTTTACCCATTCTTTCTCTCCCTTCAATGTGCCAAGTACAGTTTCACATTTGGGCCATTATAGGCTATTCCATGTGCCCGGAATGCATTATCCACAGATGGCTAACACCCTTGCCTCCTTCACATATTTGTTCAACTGCCATCATCTTGTTACAGTTTCCTATGTCCACCCAAACCTCAGGAAATCCTCCCTCACTTTATTTTACTTTGTCATTTTTCATGGCATTTTTCACTTTCCAACATACTGTATAATTATTTGTGTTGCCTGCATATTGCCTGTTCCTGCTGGAACATTTGTTCTATGAGAGCAGAGAACTTAGTTTTGTTCATGGATGCATCCCAAACCCCTAGAAGTGTACATCAGTTAATAAACATTTGGTTGATTAAGGAGCAATGTTGTGAAAATCATATCTACAGGACTTTCATGAGTGAGTGAATGTAGTAATGTAGAGGTAGCATGTAGAGAGAGGGAGGAAGGGAAGAAAACGCATAACTCTGAGGCTTTTAGCATGCAATTTCAGCACTCTTTTCTTATAAAATAGTCCTTGGTATAGAAATCCAATGAAAAACTACCCATTCCAATGTGAATTTTATAACTCAATCAGTTAATGTTATGTCTAATAAAAAATTATCCAGTAAAATTTGAATCCCATAGTTAAACCAGTTAAATATACATATAGAAGGGACTGAATTTATCCTGAGATGTTAAAAATACATGGAACAGATCCCTATAAAAGCCATGCAGGAATACTATTTAAATCTTTTCCCCCTGTTTATGCTCCCCATAGCTTTGGAAGGAGGTAGAGAAATGGCACAGTACAGTTAATTTTTAAATAATAAAATACCATACCTTCTCCGTTGCCCATACTTTTTCTTTTCCAGAACGGACAAGTTGGCTGAGGAAAGGGAATGGGGATTAATGTGCTGATCTCATCATCTATTTACTATATATGGAAAACATAAAGACATTTTATTGTTTTATTTAGAATAAGGTACATTATTTAATTAGTACATTAGAATTCATTCTATACATCGTATGACTCATTAGACTAGTAACAGATAGGGATTAAAAATAAGAGTTTGAGAGGCTCAGATAAGAGAGCAAGCACCTAACGGCAGAAGCCATACCTTATAGTTATCTGCACCAAACATAGGGCAACATTACATAGTAAGAGGTTGGAAGATATTGGGGAATAGATTAAATAAGAGATTAATTAATCTCAGTTTAAATACTAGCTTCAAGGAGAGATGAGCTCAGAGAGACCTTAAATCTAGAAAAATGCTAAAACCCAGCTTTATTAGGGCATAGATATCTTTTTATTATTATTATTCATAGCAATTCTGTCTATAGCATAGCTTACAGTGGGATTTTATTATCAAAGCCATGGAAGAAAACACAAAACATTGAAACTTGCTAATTGAAGATAGTTTAATAAAAAGGACTACGTATGAAGGTATGGCTTGGGTTTATGGAAGAGACACTGCAAGAGACAGTGCAGTTCTCCAGGGGAGGTGTTATCACTCCAGGGCCTGAAAAAAATCTGAGAATGGAGCAGTTACTGAAACCTAGAGCGTATAGTTCTATGGAGAAGGATGTTTGACAGGAGTTGGGTAAATTGCCTGTTGAAATAAATGCCATGAACTCTTCTCCCATGTTCCCATCTCTTGCTGCCAGTGCCTCCCATTGGCTAAATCCAACTGGAAGCCAAGGGCAAGAAAACCCATGGAAGTGATCTGTGGAGGTCTACCTCCCAGGGCATGGGACAGGGAGGCGAGGGTGAAAGGAAACTGAATGGGTAAACAGAAAACATCAAACATGGATAAAATTACTCATTCCATTAAGGATGCCAAGAACGCATGTCACAGCAATTCCTAGATCACTGAAAAAAGCAAATTACAATGTTTCCTTAACACGTGCAAATGACCACTGACTTGAATGCGAATTGTATGTAGAGTCCTAGAAAACTTTTATGCACACACACAAAAACATATATTTATGATAAAAATATTATAGAAATAGGTCAAAATAATCAGAAGCCAAATGAATAAACACTTTAAAAATTTTTATAATGTAAATAGATTATGAAAAACTTCCATGAATTGATTACCACTTTGAATTTCTATAAAAATCTAATTTCTCATTAATTTCATATGAATATTTTAGGGCTAATTTCACAATTATAGTTCCACTAATATGTTGCTTATGATTCTTTCCATTTGCAGTGTTCATTTTTTGTGAAATACATTAATCTATTTTAATTTTACTTTTAATAATATAAAACCTTTTATTTCCTCATAATTATCTGACTGTTATCTATCTTATTTCTCAAACTGTTAAGTATCATTTAACTCATTGATTGTTTAATCACTCTTCAAAGAAGTTTATTCCATAATTTTATCACTGCAGAAGTCTCATTTTATCAAGCATGCTGATAAAAATATAGTGAGTGCACATACAGTTAAAAATGAATACTACTGTTTAAATGGTCTTTGATAATTTGTCATTTTCTCAATTTTATGGTCTGTATTACAGGAACTAAAAGATTGGAGCTAAATTTCCAAGAATCCCTGCCGTTAGAATCCATCAATGAGGGTCACTGCATGGGATTCTGATGGTAAAAGAGAAGCAAAAATAAAGTTATTGTTTCTCGGGAAAATGGTGAAAGAGCTGGGATTTTGACAGATTTTATTCTCTCGGAAATTATCCACCTTAATGCTAAAGGCAGCTGTGATCACTGGTGTTTCCTAGGGATCTTGCAATCGCTGGACTACTTGAAAACTGGAAACGAACCCAAGATTTAAAAGCAGACTTTCTTTGAAACCTCCTACCTTTCCTATGGATTTATGAATACCTAACTTACTGTATTAAACACCGTTTTACAAATACACTTTTCTGCTTGAAACACTTCATGTTGTTTCTATTTTCCTGACTGGATCTGAACCGATCCAAGATTTGGTTTAAAAAAGGGGTAGTGCCAAACAAAAAGTTAAAATCTGTGACATTGCTTAGTGGTTAGGTGATGGGAGGTGAAGAAATTGTTATCACAGAGGCTGCAAACACAAATATGCAATGGAAAAATTTGGTTAAAGTGTCACATACAATAATTTGGAAGCTGTAGGAGCTGAGAATCCTTACAGAGCAGAACACCAGTCTCAGAGAAATGGTGTGGAGAAAAGAGTTACATAGCAGGGCAGACTGCTACCCTGAAATGGCCTGCTTGCAAGGGTGGCCCTTGGCTGGTGTCTGTGAACTTAGATTTTATGAGGGTTCCCACCATTCCTTGATAAGAAGGGCTCAGTGTGCCTAAAATGTTTGTGAAACAATGTGGTTTATGTGAAGCAGCTGTTTTCCTTCTGGGAGACTGAAATTTTGGTACGTGCTAGGCAGAGGTTGCCTACATGAACAGTCCCTGGTAAAAATTGTAAGCACTTAGCCTCTAATGCACTTTCCTGCTAGAAAACATGTCACGTGGATTATCACAGTGTGCTGGGGGAATTAGGCACATCCTGTATGAATCCACAGGAAGAGGGCTCTTTTAAGTCTGTACCTGGTTTCCTCCAGACTTCAACCACATGCTTTTTATTTTTTCATAACTGAAAAATTTTACCTTTTGATGCCCTTCACCCATTTTTTATCCCCACCTCTGACAACGACCAACCTGTTCTCTGTATCTATAAACTCATTTTTGTTTTTTTTGTTTTTGTTTTAAGATTCCACATATGAATGAAATCATACAGTACGTATTTGTCTTCTCTGTCTGACTTACTTTACTCAGCATAATGCCCTCAAAGTCCATCCATGTTGTCACAAATGGCAAGATTTCATCTTTATTATGGCTGAATAATATTCCATTTATATCACTTTTTCTTCATTCATCCGTTAGTGATGTCTGATGTCTCTTTTTTCTTTGCTGATTTTTCTTTGTATCCTTTCACTATAATAAGTCACAGCCATGGTCTGACAGGATTCCGAGTCCAGTTAGTCCTAGTAAATCATCTAAGCTGCGGGTGACCTTGGGAATCGCCACGACAAACAGTATCAGGTTCCTCCCATATTGTAAAACAGCGGTCTAATTAAGGAATTCCCCTCACTTGTACAGTACGATCTTCATGTATCCTGCCCAGTTGACTGAATAATCCCACTAGTTACAGACCAGTGACTGTCGAGTGTCTTGCATTCTTCTCTTTTCCGCATGGGAGATTTATTACAGTTGTACTGGGTCTGCTCCACCATTGAAAACTGGGTGTGGATGTGCTGTCTGTCAGCTTCAAACCCAACCACCTGAATCTGCTTTGTGATGTCCTGAAACTCTGAAAACCACATTTCTGCTTTGCCAGCTGGTGCCCTGTTAAGCTATGACAAATGGGGATATTCGCAAGAGACCACAGGCTGGAAGAGAAAGAAGAAACCCTATACTTCCTATCTGCTTCATGTTTTGGTCTGTGCCACTTCAGCCTCACGTTTTCACAGTGGAAATGGCAGTGCATTCCAGCAGCAGCAGTTGAATCCAGTTTCCAGTTTTTCCAACCTTCACGGAACCATCTTCACTGAAGTTCCACAGAGACATCAACGCCAGCTGAGCAATATCCCTTCCTTAGAAGTTGGGGTCCCAGCTCTACCGGGCCCCCTCCTGACGTAAACGTACCACCAGGAGCGCATCAGCAACTCTGTTTTGCATTCTACATTTCAGCATCAGAGCCTCTCCTCCAAGCCTTTAAATGTAAGAATTCCCTTCACTCCTTCTGTCCTAGTGGTGGCAGCTACTACTTCTGGGATGCCCCTAAGAGTTCTTATTTTGACTCCTTAGTTCTTCAAAGCCTAGTTATCAATACTGTGCATCAAATTCTCTCCTTTAAAATACCTGATGTGATTTCTGACTCCTGACAGGATCCTGACTCCTTGTGGGAGAGGGCAGAGAAGTGAAGATGGCGACAATTTGTCCTATAGTTCATAGGTCAGCAGACCATGCAAAGCCTCAGCCAGACTTAATCAAGAACACTGCATCACCGAGAGACTGGACTGTCAGCCTGCTGCGGTGATTGGAGAGGACTTCCTGTTACCTCTCTGGGAGAGCACGAGAGCAGGTTCCCTATGTTGCAGGAAGGGTGCAATGTGTATTCAGCGGCCAGAAGGGCAAACTGGCAGAGCCCATTCAGCTATTCACCAGACGTAGATCCTTTCTGCCTGAGCAAAGTTAGATTATAGTTTCCATGTCCCTTGCTTTTAGACATGGTCATGTGATGGTTCTGGCTTAAACTGGGTGGCTTAACCAGCAGCAATTCATCGTCTCACAGTTCTGAGGCCAGAAGTCTGAGATCAAGGTTTTGGCAGTGTTGGTTCCTTCTGAGGGCTGAGAGGGAGAAATTGTCCATGCCTCTTTCCTAGCTTCTGCAGATTCTGGCAATCTTTAGCATCCCTTGACTGGTAGAGACATCACTCTGATCACTGAATTCATGTGGGCATGACATTCTCACTATTTGCACGTCTGTCTCCAAATCTCCCCTTTTCGTAGTGACACCAGTCATATGAGATTAGGAGCCCACCCTACTCCAATATGACTTCAACTTAAGTAATCATAATGACCCTATTTCCAAAATATGTCACATTCTGAGGTACTGGGGGGGGGTAAAGATTTACCATGTGAATTTGGGGGTACACAATTCAACCCATAACACTGGCAACACAACATGGTGTGATGTATACCACCCACTCCCAGGTCTGGCCCATTAGAACACCCATATTCTTTTCCTTCATGTTCTTTTCCTTCATCTTCCTCTTGGATTATCAAGCCCCACAGACCTTGAAATCCACATGTTGAGGAAGACTGAAACCCTGAAAGATGTATGAAGCAGAATCCCAGATGTCACCCCATCTTGATGTTGAGTGGACTCTTTGTGAGTAGAAGAAACATCCATTTTGTTGAGACACTGAGATTTCTGCATCTATTTGTTATAGCAACTAGTATTACCTTAACTAATATAACTACGAAGTTGAAAGTAAAGATCATACACTTAAAAAGAATATCATTATTCCACATAGACTTTTATCTATGCCTCTGTGACAGCATTTTAATGTTCACATGATGCTTATATACGCCTATTCCCTCTCTAAGCAAAGAGCTCCCAGAGGGCAGAATTTATGTTTCTTTTTTTTTTTATCTCCTACGCTTTCTAGCACAATGTAAGCACTCAAAAATATTTGTTCCATTGAATAAAGGAAAGTAAAGGTCAACGCAAACAGGGAAATTACATTAATACAGAGTCCATATGCATTGATTCATTGTGACTGTCAAAATTCTTAACTAACTAATTTAAATAATTTTCTTTAAATTAAACCTATTAATTTTAATGAAAATTTCTATTCAAAAGAGCAAAGATGATTTATGCAGAGGAAGCCTAAGGAAAATGATTCTAAATAATTTCATCTGGCCATCAGACCACAGAGCTAATGTATTAACTGGCATACTTAATACTGAAAGGATGATCAGACACATGCACAGAACCAAAAATCCAAGAACATAAGCCAAGGAAACAAATGATAGATTTGGGGGGTAAACACAAAACAAAAAAAAATTATAATGGACATTTAGAGGTTTGTGGAAAAGCATTGCTGGAATTGCCCGAAGGAAAAAGTAAGGTCTAAACTGAAGTTATTTCTAAACTTAAAAATAAACTGTCAATTTTAAAGACAGTTTGATATTGAGAAGCACTAAATAAGTCACTAAAACCACTCTTCTCTATTATGAGAAAGGGTAGGGTTAGATTTTAGGGCCTTCTGAAAACGTAAAATTTTGAGAAATTTTAGAAAAGGGAAAAAAACAAAAAAAAATGCATTTCTCCATAAATTAGTATATTAAAAACACTTTCAAGAACTTCCCAGCCTTATGTATGAAAAGAAGTGATTGAAGTTTGAACTCCTGAAGTTCTAGAGAATGCAGGAACACTATTCTAATAATCACTTATATAGTTAGTTGCTAGAGAGTCAGTATAAAGCAACCACTCGTTTTGAATATTTCAGGTACTCAGAGAGAAATATGATTAAAGTCATCAACAATATTGCTAATCTAAGACAATTTTTCCCATTTTCTGGTAAAAAACAGTACTAATTTTTCCCATTTTCTGGTAAAAAGTAGTGAGAAGGCTCACACTGGTTTTCCACTATATAATCCTTGTTTTCAACACAAATCTAGGAAAGTGAATTCTGAAAACAGAACGATAAGTGAATAATGTCTTTGGTTCAGGTAGAACCAAAATGGTGGCTGGACTGATTCTTCAAGTAACTATTTTAATGGAAATTATTGAACTGCACCCAAACCAAATAACTGGAAAAAAAATTGTCATTGGCCAGAATATAAGGTGATATTATTTGTGCTGATAGTACAAAAATAAGGGAGATAGGATACAAAGAATTGTTGAGAATGTAGACTATTAATATGGACACTTTTAAAAGATAGGACATTGAATGGAAATACATGGAAATTACAGGGGTTTAAATGCACTAGATATAATTTAGATAAGGGAAAGACAAACCTACATATGAAAGGCAAAGTTACAATTCTTTCTCTTAATCTGGGCAAACCAGAGTTACCACCTTTTCTACTCTTGAAGTGAAAAGGCTCAGAGTGGGGGAACACATCGTAGTCAGCAAATTATTTACTCAGAATTCACAAGAAATGAAATGCTAGGAAAGACTTTGGAGAAAGAAGATTCTCTTTTTTTCTCTCTGTCTCTGAACATCTTCCCATATCTCGCTTTACACCTAATTTCATATCCTTGTTCCCCTCTGTAGTCTCTCTCTCTCTCTCTCTCTCTCTCTCTCTCTCTCTCCCATCCCTACGCCCCCTTTTTATTTGCCTCCATTTCTGCCTTTTTCCTCACTCCCTACATTTCTGCTTCTCTCATCCCTCCTCCATCCCCTTTGTTCTCCCCATCCTTCTCTCTACCGCTCTCTTCTCCTTCTCTTTGATGTTGTCCCTCTCTGTACCTCCACTCTCTTTGTTCACATCTGTACCCTCATTTTCAGGCACTGCAGATGGTATGTGTTACAGAGAGGAGTGATGGGACAGGACTTTGTGTTCTAGAGAATGGGGGAGGGTTCCTTGTCCCCTAGTGAGGACCTGCTTCATTAATGTTCGAGCTGTGCAGGGACACGGAGCCCCAAACTCGGGACAGTCCCACACTTGCTTTAAGGCACTCCAACTGCTGTCTTAAAATTCATAATTTTTGAACAAGGGGGCCTGCATTTTTATTTTGTACTGGGCCCTGTGATTAGGTCATTGGTCCTGTCCCTGGTTTCCAGGATGGCCCTGTCTTCCTTCCCTGGCTAAGGGGCATGTATCGCTTCCCTGGGGATAATGCTCCTTCTCTGATTGGCTGGCAGAGAAAGAAGACTCTTTATGAATGGGAGTGACTTAGCTGGCTCTAGATTTCTGAAAATATCAATTAATAGTTAAATAAACAAATTTTAGTAAAATTCAATAAAAATATGGGCACTTTGAGCATTTATAGGCACCTTTTACAAGTCACTTAAGCTGTCTCTCAACCTCAACTTTCCTGTCTGTGAATGACTAATGACTAATTGCTGGAACCTGTGAAAACTACATGAGGGAATATAGGCACATCCTCCAGAATATCTTCTAGTTAACCTTTCCTTTGTAGAAATGATTTTTGTTTACAGTACCCAAATGTACATATTTCTCAAAATAGTATTTTTGGCTAGTATTTACAAAGAAAAAATGTACATGCCCAAAACTCACTACATTTTTGACAAAATAATATGGGGGCAAAAACCACGAATTACCTTCCAAATACAATTCTTAGACTACCAGAATCACATGTAGACCTTTTGAAAAGCTGGTGAGTGTCAACAAAAGGGATACATGCTATGTTTCCACACACATAAACTGTATGGGAACCAATATATTGATATTGATTGGTGATCAAAAGGAAATGGTTTAATTTTTTACTTCCTAACATGATTTTGTGTTACACATAGGCAGTTTACTTTGTTGTATTTACATTTTAAGAGATTGATTAGGGGCTTTCAGTAGACAAGTTAACACATTAAAATATTTCAGTTTTGTTTAAAGGAAATAGTCTACCAGTCTGTACATAGCATCAGATTTTCATGACAACAAGCAGGTGCTGCCTATATATCCAAAATAACTGCCACCTGGTAGGATCAAAATATGTGAGGAACCTTACAGCAAACCAAGATAAGAGAGAGAAAACATCCTTTATCAGCATCAATTTTTGAGAAGGATGTTGCTGAACACAGTATAATAAAATGTTTACCTCCCAGAACTGTCATTAAAAGAAGTTCATGCTCAGACTATATCATTATGCTTAAATAAAATGCACATAAAGTCTATTTTTGATTGTTAAAAAGTGTCATTTTGTCAAAAATATTTTAAACTGTTTTCAGTATTGTTTGATGGATGTGTATAAAATACAAACACGTGTGCTCTTTTAATTGGAAGTAATTTCTGTTCATGTAAAGCGGCCACATTTTCCTTTAAGACATTGCAATCTGTTACCGAATTTTATTGTTTTTGTGTATCTGCTGTGATTGCCAAGCATCACTTCTAAAAACAAACTCTCTCCTAGAGAGGACCATACATTTGTACTAAGAATAGCTAAATAGAGGCTCTAACGATGTAACTGCATAGCAGTGTGTGTGTGTGTGTGTGTGTGTGTGTGTGTGTGTGTGTGTGAAAATGTTAAGGATTATCTTATCATTTAGGTTATAACCCCATTCACTTATTTGTTATTGCTTTAAAAAGTATTTTGTGATGTTTACTCTATTTGTAATATTTAATAATATTGGTATTATGGAACTGTGATTAAGTTTTGAGCTACCCTACATATGAATTAATGCCTGATTATCTTTAATAATTAAAAATCATGTATGTTCCTTCCTATAAAAATGACATTTTTTACTTAAAACCCTATGAAAGTAACATGAAGAAACATCTTGAAAGATAATCAATGAAAGAAAAGCAAAAATAGAAATGTGCCCTCACGAGAGAAAAAATTACAGTTATAGTAAGGACTCCCATAGCTACTTTTATAGCCCCAATAATTTGTAGTTTCCACAGTCACTCAGTCATCTCTCCTCTCTCTTTTGATATAATTATTTCTTTTACCACAATTGGCCATTTTGAAGTAATGGAAATGCATGATAGAATTTTAGAAATGACACGTTACTTAGAGACTGATGAGGCACGATTTTCATATGTATATATTCCCATCTCTACATTTCCAGGACAGAATCCCAGGCTCCCATAGTAGACATTCAAAGCATGATTTTGGAAAAATCTATTAACCAATCTAGTCCAGTGTAATCCAACCTTTTTCACATCATAGAACACATGGGAAAAGGTCATTTTGTGTGGCACTCTTGGGTGAATGGATACTCATTCAGTCAAAGGTCACTGGTCCAAAGACTCGGGCTGGTGTAGGCCTTGTCCTACTACCTTGAGGGTTGAAGCCATCAGTATCTTGATACACTTAGAACTCATTCTTGGCATGCCAAGTAGGAATCTCACAGCTGACTATTTGTAAAAGACCAATACATATTAGTTACATGTCACTGGTCAAGGTAGCCGTGAAGAGGTACAGTAAAATCAGAAAAAATAATTTTTTTTAACATTGTTAGAAAAATACGCACGCAGTTCCAGATACACAAGAAAAGTGTCCACATCCATCATGTAGGTGCACAGGCTAGGATTGGCCAAGACACAGAAGTGAGGCTATTCCATGGATTGCCTGTAACCCTGGAAGCTGGGAAACCAGTTTCACCCCGATTAATGCTGAAATGAAGGAAGAGTGGATCATCTACATTAACTAGGGCAGATGTTCCATCACGTTCAGCAGGAGCGCCACATTCTTTTATGGCCAAGCTGTTCCCATATCGCAGATGGCAAGCCTGAGATAGGCTCTCAGGCATCCATGGCAGTGGGCCTCCAACATTGGGCCAGGACTACTTCGTCAATCACCTACAACCTACATATCCCTTTTATAAACCATTGATTTTATATATGAAACCAGTATTATCAAATATTTATCTATCTAATGTCATATACTCATTTTATATGTGAGAAAACAGGCTAGGAGGGATTACATTTACCCAACTTCCTCCAGCCATTTTTGGCAGAAGAGAGAGAGGAAACCTGACTTACTGACCCCCAGACACAGAGATCCACTGGAAGATACCAATCCCACCTATCTGGAGAAAATAACACTTCTTCCAAAAGATTTCTAAAGTTCTAAAGTCTAGCTTTTAATTTATTCAGAAGAAAACCCAAACACTAGACTAAGATGTATTTTTTACAACTAATATTTTTAAAGTTATATACTTGTTTTCCTATGGAAATGCATTTTAATTACACCCAAATTGATATACAGCAACAATATGATATCAGAGCCATCTTCGGCATTTGCTCATGGATGCACATTGCCTTTGATATGTCAGTAGCCTACAGTGGGATCTCGCTACCATTTGACTTCTGAGTATCTGGTACAATCCCCAGATGTTTAATGAGCTTCTACTTTCATACCCCACGATCATTTTCAAGACCTTAAAATGGAATAAGTAATTCATCCAAAGCTCCATGACTTAGCAGCATGTTAACTCCATGTTAGCAGCAAATTTTTGGCCTCCACTGGATATATAAAGAAAAGAAAGACAATATACGTGTAGGTTGGTAAAAGAACACTTTTAGAATAGCATGCAGCGTGAGTGACTTTTATCTTCTATCCAACTCACTGTATGAAGGATGAAACACCACTTTAGGACCATAATCTTGGACTGAAATATTTCATGTTTTCCTTGGAATATGTTTGTTCAATTAGCAGAAACGTCAAGTTATCAGCAAAGTATGTAAGTCCTCTTGGTTCACATTCATCCAACTTCACTGATGAACAAGGCATAAGTCACCATTAACCTGAAATGACTTTTAACACAAGGGTGTTCCCTTTATTATGTTAACATTTAAATAATGTGCTTCCTTCGTATAATCATCAAAGACAAAATCAACACCAAAAATGCTGTCAAGCTTGTTGAGCAATCGTGAAATTATGCATGCGTGTATGGAGTGAAGCACTTACATAACAGGAGATAATCTATCAACTATAACATCAGAATAGTGTGGCAAGGGTGGGAATGAAGTGAATATGAACTGGCCTATGAGGGGAAAATTAACTCATTAAGAAGGAACGAGTGGAACATCTTGGATCAGCAAAGTTCTGACTCATGTTGCAAAAGAGAACTTCCTAATTCTCACACTACACCCTTCTCCCTGGGTCAGTAATAATTCAATCAGGGTAGACATCCAAAGGAGTTAATAGAGCATTTCATTACTTTTTTCAATAAATATTATCAGCCATCTACTATGCATTTCAGAAACTATTAAAGAAAATAGACAAAGTTTATGCCTTCGTGGAGTTTGCCTTCTAAATATACAGCACACGAGCTGATGAGAAGTACTATGAGGAAAAATAAAGCAAGGGGCTGGAATGAGGGGGTCAAGATGCACGTTTCAATAGGGCAGCAAAGGAAGACCTCCTTACAAGGGGAGGGCAAGTATCAAGGAAGTGGTGTGGGTAGGGAGGTAGACACGGCAAAATGAGGAACTTGTTTTCCATTTCTGTATTTTTTCAGAGGAAAAAAAAAGCAATGGGATCAGCTGAGAGTGAGGAGGAAAGAAGGAATGTTGGAAGTTTGACGATTGAGGAGAAGGTGTAAAATAACTGTCTGGGGGATTGATTTGACCTGGGGAAGCAGAAGGTTTGCTGGACAACACTGAGGGACTGCTTCCTATCTGTGATCATTTTACACTGTGAGCAGTCAGCGTAACCATGGTCATCCTCTAGCTACAAAAAGCTGCTCAGGTACAGGTGGAAAAGGGGTAGAAAGATGGAATTCTTCCAGGTTGGGGCAAGAACTTCAGGAGAAACAAAGAAGCTGAGGGCGATTACGTTGATCGATTGTAGGATGTGGGACAATGAAATGAGGATAAAATGATAGGCTAGATGGTGAAAAGTAGATTAATTGGGCAATGGATTAGAAATCCTGGTGTGACTGAAGTGAATTTGGAGGATTGCCGAGAGAGCTGGAAGATAACTTGATTTCTGTGCCAGAAAGCTAAGAAAAGGCCTTATGAAGGTTGAAACTCAGTCTAAATGCTGAGTAAACAAGGCGATAAAGTCTTTCTCCTGAGAGCCTAGTAAAGCTCTCAGGAGAAACAAGCAAACAAAAGAAATAAAACCAAAAAGTAACTGCTCTATCCAGAGAAATACGACTATTATCATTGATTTTTGACCCCAGCAACCAGTGTTAATGAGTTTAAAAAAATAATATATTATATGTTAGTTATATATATATACATATATATATGTGTATATATATATATATGTATGTATGTATACCGTATATACAGGGTGCCAAAAAAATGTATACAAGTGGACACTTTGGTCAACGTTGCTCAAGCAGTAGTTCTCCGTAATCAGAAGTGTCTGGACGCAGATGGTAACCACTTTGAGCACCTCTCGTAATTTCAGAAGTCAAATGTGACTTATATTCATCTTTTGTTATCGGTATATATTGATTATTACAATTTTTACAATTTTAATAGTTTTTTCTCTTCTTAAAATGTGTACACATTTTTTGGCACCATATATATATATATATATATATATATAGCCTCATGCTGCTAGAGATTGAAATCAGAATTTTACACTTGATTTATTTCCTCGTGAAAATTCCTTTCAACACTGAACCAAACTGTAAAATATTCTCTTTATCTGAATTCTCAGCACAGATAATTGTTCTAAGTGGATTACTTTTTATTTTTTCCTTAATCCTGATAGTTGGAACTTGTTAGCCAGACTAAAAGATCATTGTTTGTTTTATATTACCTAGCAAAATTATCTTTTCTGTGATTACTGAGCCCTGACAATGGCCGTTTACTTTCTCTCCCTTCTTTTCCTTCCTGTTTATTCTAAGCCTTTTCTCAAATCATGTTTTGAAAGATAATTTTGCCATCTAATTTTTCTTAGCAGGTGGCGGAGCGAGTCTGAAACTAATGAATAAAAATTGCATATGAATTTTGTACCTTTAATTACAATTATGGACATAAAGATTTATGTAAACATTCTCAAGTTGGGTGAGATATATATTAAACATTTTGGAATAACGGTGATGTAATTCATCACGTTCCCCTTCCCCTACCCAAAAAAGTAACTTTGAAGTCAGACATTCTTCTGAAAATTCAACTAATGGTTTGCACATAATGGATGAGACTTAACTAAACATAGGAGTGCAGAAGAAAAACTATGTAACAGAGAGGTATATGATAGCCCCTTGAAAAAAGGAAGCAGATCCCCAATTGTGATTCACCCTCTATTGCAATATGTAACAGTAAAATAGCAGAAACCTGTTGTGAACTTTAAAGACAACACTAAAAGCAAACACATATAAAATAAAATAATTAAGGCCCTAATAATACCCTGTATACATAACTGCAATGGTTATCTCTTTCACTTTTTATGAACGATGTCTGCTGCACATTTGTAGCAATGAAGTAGCCAGCTAGTATTAATAAAGCCTTTCTCCATTTTTACAAATTAAACCTAGCATTATGGTTTTATAAAATATTTTATTATGGGAAAAAAGTCAACATATGAAAATAACAGAAAATCATATACTAGACACTTAGGTATGCACTGATTAATAGTACTTTTTGTGTTCCTCCTTTCCCTCTTATTTTCTCTCTCTCTTTCTGTCCCTCCCACCCTCAAATTTCTCACCTCTCTTTTTCCTCTCTCTAAAAACTGAACTATTATGACTATGGCCAGCCTTTCTCTTTCCCTCTGTTTCCATACTCAAAACTAGTCTCCTCCATCCTAAAGTTGTTATTCATTATCCCTAGGTTTAGATTTTTGTTAGATGCCTCCATAAACAATGCACTCTATTGCTTTACATGTTTTTCATACAGGATAAATTATATAATATTATATGTATCATTTTGCAATTCAACATATTATTTTTTGAGAAGTACATACAAATGTTATTGAAACATACAGATTGACTAAATGCTAATACCCCCACAAATTCACACAATGAAGTCCTAATCCCCAGTGTGATAGTATTTGGAAGTGTGGCCATTTGTAAGTAATTAGGTTTAGATGAAGTCATGAGGGTGGAGCCCCTATAATGGGATTAGTACCTGTATAAGAAGAGACCAAAGAGCTTACCTTCTCTCTCCACCACATTAGGACACAGCCAAAAAATGGTGTCTCCAAACCAGGAAGAGTGCTTTCACCAGATATTAGATCTGCTGGCACCCTGATCTTGGACTTCCCATCCTCTAGAACTGTGAGAAATAAATGTTTGTTGTTTAAGTGAACACTAATATTTTGTTATTATATTTTGTTATTAATATTTGTTAATATTTGCCTGAACTAAGACAAAGAGAAATACATTTCTATCTAATTCATTCATTTTAATGGCTGTAGTATAATATTTCCACTTATGAATAAATCACCCCATATTTGTGCATTCTTTTTTGAGTAGGGTTGCCAGATTGGGCAATTCTACTTCTTATGGACGGACAATCATGTTATTTCCACATTTTTACTCTTGCACAGTGCTGTAGTAAACATCCTTGCACCCATAGATGAATTAGTTGAAGGTAGACACTAGAAAAGAAATTGCTGTGTTTAAGGATATGAATATCTCCCAATGCTAAATGTTATAAAATGCTAGGTTTAAGTATATGGACATTTTCTTATACTAGGTATTATAAAATTGCTCTCCAAAGTGTCTATAATTCATACTCTAACAGCAATAGCTAAGGGTCCCTGTTTCCCCTGTCTTCACTAAATAGTAATAATAATATGATTAATATTATTAAATTTTCCATTCTGTTGCATATAAAAATGTATCTCTTTGTTTCACTTTTCTTTCTCTTGCCTGGTATTAGAGTCCAGCATTGTATTCTCCCCAGCAATGTACTAAGTAGTTGTATAAAATAATTGCATGGGATGGCATAACAGTGCATTATGCTTCTCATGTTGGTTCCGTAAGTGAACATTACCTATGGTTCTGGGTGGAGGAGAGGGAAGGTCATAGTCTCTGACCTTCAAGCTGGAACCGCAAAGTTTGGGAGATGTCGACTAAATGAGAATCTGAAAAAAATGAATGAAAATATACTTGTGAAGAATCCTTCAAGTCTCCTAACAACTTCAAAAACCTTGCGTGACAATGTCAATGGTCTTTGATGAATTTAATTTCTAGGTTGTACAGAGGTGAGATACTAGAGCTGTCTTACTTGCACAACATATACTAATAATTAACTCATAGCTAGTTGTGGGTGACAATAAACAATGTTAGCTAGAGATTCTTGAAGAAAACAACAGGTTTTTACAGTTTACCAATGAATAGCACAAATTAAGCTGTTTATCTATAACTGATACTATCAATGCCCCTGGTTCAGCTTCCAGCTCAATTCTGAAGAATGTCCTTTCTATTAAGGCCAGTGAGTGTGTCTCTATGTAAGAGTCATAGAATGGACTCCCCTTGTACCAAATCAAATCTCCTTAGCTTCACTTCTTAATCCACCCACTGATGCAGAAACCAGGTCCGTAACACAGGTGCAACCTGACCACACCTTACATCAGGTTCAGCAGGGGTACCTCCAGCTTCCTGTCCAACCAGCACCTTCTCTGACACCACACTGTAGGACCTGAGGGAACCCACTCCACACTCATGCACTTACATCTTTGAGCTGATGATTCACGGGGCAGCCCTTGACCCATAGGGATGGGATCTAATGGATAAATGCATCTTCCTTTCTTTCCCCAGGTGAATTGTCCTGATACATACTTTATAAGGATTTAGGAATCGGTCTGATCTTTAAGGCTGATAAAAGAAGGATAATTCAGCAAAGCAGACTATAAAAGAGATGCAAGTGAGATAAGAAGAAAACCAGGAGAGGAAAAGGAATAATTGTGGGAGCAAATTCTTAAGGGTAGGAGTGAGCTGCAGTACATAAGTGGAGGGGATAGCTATAGATTGGAACAGGGAGAGTGCGTCCATTGTATCAAGATGAATGTTAAAACGTGCGACTACAAGGGTGAGCTAGCTGATAAAGATGGTAGTGGAAGGATGAAGTTCTCTTCTGATTTCTTGAATGAATTCAGGTAATTTTAAAGCAGTGTAATAGCCTAAGGTGAGGAGAAGTGAGGGGATTTGGGATATCTGAGAAGAGAAGAGATGTGACTAGGGAAAGTACCAGAATTCGTGGCAACTCATCTTCTTTATATCTTTCTCAATGCACTGCTCAATTTATAAAAGATCTTTTCATAATTACAACTTTAAACCCCATGTTCTTGGAACAGATAAATCTATTGCAGTGATTCTCAAAGTGTGGCCCCTGGACCAACAACATCATGTTTCCAACAACATGGAAACTTGTTAGAAATGAAAATACTGAAGCCTTCCTCAGACCTGAATCTGAAACTGTGGGGTGGAGCTCAGGTGTTTTAGGAAGACCTCCAGTTAATTCTTATGAGAACTAAAGGTATAGATCCACTGGACTACTATTAATCCTTACTTAATTTACCTGTACACAAATTATCTGTGCAAATTTGATTTATAAAATTATTCTTTTAAAGTAAATACAAGTGCTACAAGATGAACACAAACTTTCATTTTAGAGTATGTTAATATCTAGAACTAGCCATTTTCTTTAAATTTTAAAGTCAACCTATTTATTAAAACACCAGTTACATACTTTTCAACCAAAGCTATTATAATTATTATGATTTAAATTTGAGTTATTACAAAAATTCCTATAAAATGTAAAAGCAGTATTTTTCCATATGTGTTAACCAATGTACAGCCTAATATTCTTATTGGATTTTTAATAACTGACAGCTATTGGTTCAAATTAGATCACAATATTGCAATTAATCATGGATGTTATTGGGGCAGTAATTTGCTGAGCTTGAACAGTGATATTTTAGATTGGGATTGAAAATAATTTACAAAAACTAATACAACTATAATTTTATATATATATATATATATATATATATATATATATATATAGTCACAGGATGTGGAATACAGCATAAGAAATAGAGTCAATGGAATTGTAACCGCTATATACGATGTCAGAGGGGTAGTAAATAGGAGTTATCACTTTGTGAAAGGTGTAAATATCTAACTGTTACATTATTTTGTACCCCTGAAACTAATAAAAAATGAAAAAAAGTAACATATTGAATATTTCCTTCCATAATTTGATTTTTGATATGATAAATTACTAACCAATTTGTATGTGCTTTCAATACCGTCAATATGACTAAGAACAATATTTTTTAAATAATTAGATATTAAATAATTAATTAAATAATAATTAAACATTTTCCTAAGTAAACGAACTATAATGTAGATAGGGTATTTTATTACCATTAAAATGCATGTTAGAAAAAAAATTTTGTTTCAATAACTTGATATTTAAGGGCATAATAAAGGTGCAGCTCTATTATTGATAGTTATTGATGAGAAATAACAAATGCATATAAATCTGAAATACTTCATTTATCAGTCTCAATAAAGTAGCTTCCAGGTGGGAGTTATTTGGATACTACAGAGATTATCTTGGATATATCATATAGCATTCAAAAGAGTTCTGCTAAGAACGTTTCCCTCAGTACACTATAAGAAAAGGTCCACAATGATTTGGTCAGTCATTTAAAAACAAAATAGTCCTTAATATTACAAAGTCATCAATGATTCCCAATTGCCCACCATCTGGGGATTGCTACAATCTACTCTGTCCCTCTCAGTGTCTGATGCCCACTCAGAAATCATTTTCCGAAGATTTTAGGAAAATCATCATCATCATCATCATCATGGTCATCATTAAAAACATATTAAATATTGATTTCTGTACAAAGTGAATAAGGGACATGACTTTTGCCTCCGTGGAGTAAAATAATAATGAGACGTTTTCATTGCATTTTGCTTTTTTTTTAATATTGTTCCTGTGTTCCCTTTTTCTTCTTTTTCTTTGCCCAATTGTTTCTATGACATTCTAATTTAAAATAAAGTTTAACCAGGATGATATAATATCTGGAATTTGTTACAAAATACTCCTGTGTTTGGGTACAGGAGAGGAGTAGGAGGATATAAATGAAATAAGATTTGACATTTATTGATACAAGATTTGACATTTATTGATAACTATTGAACCTGGGTTAATGGGTGCATAGAGGTTCATTGTTCTTCTATTACTATTGAATGTGTTTGACATTTTCCATAATAAAAAGATAAAACAAAGTTGAATCTCATTTAATTTTGTTTGGAAATTAAGGACTTCACTGCAGTATTTGAAATATTAATAACTGCATACTGGAGTGTTGCAAAATAAAGTTTGAGAATTAATGTTGAAATCTGCGGAACAAATTTTTACAATAAGAATCAAAAAAAACATCTGGTAGCAAACAGATAGCATAATAACTTTCTAGAGATTGATAGGAAAATAACACCAATGTTCTTATCACTTTCAATTTGCGATAATTGTGAATAATTCCAAAGTCTCTCCAGGTTGTTTCTAGGGTGATCTGACATCTGAACTGAACCCAGTCGGACACAGCTAGTTACTATGGGCAACAGCTCAGCTCCAGCCTGAGTTTAGCTGTCTTAACAGACATTATGTGGCACAAGGGTGTATGGGTATAAAGAGCGGTGGAATGAAGTGAGTGAGGGTTTTGAGAAAGAAATATACCAATAAGCTTAATAACTGGATGAAATGACAAAGATTTCACAGCTATCCTATCATAGCATAACGCACACAACTTTAAAGTATATATCAGGCCTGTGTTTGAATCCCTTGTCTATCACTTAATTTCTGTGTCACCAGGGATAACTTTATAACTCATTTTCCTCTAAATCCTTGTTTGTTTGTTTGTTTGTTTGTTTCATTTGTAAAATGGGCATGATGACACACATCACAACATGGTGTTGTAAGGTTTGAGTGATATTTGTGCATGTAACATTTTTGGAACATGCATAGTTAATACCCCAGATGGTAATGATTTATCCTAACATGTATTACATGACTCTATACCTAATGGACTAAGTTCTAATTCCATGACATTAGTGGATGCAAGTGATAGGAACAGGGATATGCTATTCCTATATATGAGTGTGCACAAATTCCAACTATCCCTTCAGTGATACCAGAGGATATCATGTTAACTTGAGGGTCAACCAGGCAAATTCAGAACTGGCCATGGTGATATTGCCCAGACGTGCAGCTTTTGGATGGTTTGGTGAAGTAGAAAGAGAAAAAATCCTAAAGGACATGTCTCTTAAGCTACATTGACACATTTAGCCAGATTAAGCAGGCACTGTATGGTAGACAATATCTATCTTGGACTGCCATGAAGCTGTAAGGCAAAGATTTTGTTTTATGTTTTTTATGAAAGAAAACCAACTTGATTTAGACAATAAGACTATTGATGGCAAAGTTGGTGTGCACAGTTTAGTTTTTGCTTACACCTTATGTTTAATTGATCGTTTTATCCCAAACACCTAATGCTGACCTCTAGAACTTCTCCATTTATTCACTGAACAAATAATTATTGAGCATGTACTAAGTTCTAGGCACAACTCCTGGTGCTGAGGATGTGGCAGTAAATAAAACACATAAAGTTCCCCCACAGAACTCATACTCTAGAAAACAGTCGATGTTTTCTAAATTAATGCATATCTCAAGAAGCCCCTGTAAACAGGCTCGAAACTTTCCCTAGAAAGTTGGTTGGGTCCTGCTCAAGAACCAGCTTTCTGCACTACTATGAAATAAATAACCTTTGTCTTTAAGACTATTTTCCAGCAGAATTTCCCCAATTTCTAACTCTATGCTTTAATTTTGAGCAAAATCCTCACTTGTTTATTAAACCAAGATAATTTATCCTCAGGTACCTACGTATATAGAGAAACAAACCCCTTGACTATTACCTTCTTCAGTGAAATTCATCTAGGTGCAAAGATTCTGCTGAATGTAAATTTAGATTTGTCACTAAATAAAATGCATTCAATGAGACAAATGTGAGAAAGTTAAAATAAACCTTCCTTTAATTTGAAGGTGATAACCATGTGAAACCGATATTTGCATAGTAAATAAGTGATAACTATTTGAAACTAGTAAATGAAAATAATATTGTTAGTACATATGATATTTAATTACCAAGTAAACAGGCATTGTTTTAAACACTATACATACATTGACTGCCTTAATTACCACAAAACCCTATGAGGTAAAGACTACTATTATCTGCGTTGTATAGACGAAGAAACTGAGCCAAAGGTAGGGTTAATGTACCCAAGCTAAGTAAATGGAAGAATCAGAGTTTGAACCTTGAGTTTCTGCTTATAACCACATCATGTGTCCGCTAAGAAGACAAACAGATTTCAAACGGTATATCCATCAATCACAAAGAAAGTACATTTTAACTTTAATGTGATAACAAAAGAAAACACAAGTGTTTATACGGCCTTTTCTAGTGACCGCCACTTGCTAGAGATGGTGTTTCATGGACTCTTAAAGTATTTATTTCAATGGCTTTAGTAAACTGCTTCAGATTTAGAATTTGCTTAATTTATTAAGCGTTTATGTTGAAAATTGATAATACACTCTAATATAAATTGTTTTTCTTTAGAAAGAGAAATTTTGTGGTCCATGTATTATTTGCTCATACTAAATTAACTTATCTCATTTAATTCACAAGATGACACTGAAAAATAAGTGCTGTTCCCTGTGCTTTATAGAACAGGAAAGTGAGACCCCAGATTTTTGTATAACTTGCTCAAGTTTATACAATTATTAGCTAAAAGGTCTGAGAACCAAAAATAAATCTTATTACCGTGTTTCCCCAAAAATAAAACCTAGCCAGACAATCAGCTCTAATGTGTCTTTTAGAGCAAAAACTATTATAAGACCTAGTATTATATTAAATATATTATATTATGTTATATTATATTATATTATATCATATCATATTATATTATACCCAGTCTTATAGTAAAATAAAACCGGGTCTTATATTCATTTTTGCTCCAAAAGACGCATTAGAGCTGATTGTCCGGATAGATCTTATTTTGGGGGAAACATGGTATGCGTTTCCTGAGTTGGTGAATCAAATACATTTTGAATTTTTTGACGTATTTTATTTATATATAGTATTATAACTAAATCCCTGTTGCAATTTTTTACTAATACTTAGTTATTCAACCCAAAGTTATCAGAATTCCACAGAAGAAAAGAAATCTGCAATTATACAATTGAGTTACACTAGTCATATGAATCCTGAAAACATACAAAGATTAGAGCTCCCCAATCACATTGTGCATTTGAGGGTGGCTCTCTGTATGACATTTGATTTCTAAATTAAAAAAAGAATTTACATATATATATATATATATATATATATATATATATATATTACAGAAAATGAATGAGGCAGAAAAAGAGTTAACAAAAATTGAGCCCAAGGGGGATTAGCAGAAGGTGATTGGCTCAGTAATTTGCACCACCTGCATCCACTCCTCAGGGACCACTCAGGCTCAGCCCCTACAGATAAATTTTTCTCTCCAAATACCCTTATAAAGAGGAGATAAGACACCAACCAGAATTATCTAGTGTTTAGTTCTTGAGAAGACTGCTGGAGCTTGCCTGTAACTTGAACTCCAGGCTCATTATAATACAATTAGAATAAAATGAACATGATTGCTTGGGTCCCCTGTGGGTTTTTCTATGTGCATTATGGGTAAGACCATGCACAGAAAGAAACTAGTTATTTAGCCAACATATGTCAATCAAATGACCTCAGTCTATACGTAAAGTATCCTGAGTTTGGATATCACATCTTCGGCTGCAAGGAAAGTTACCTACACTTTCCTATATAAGAAAATGCTAATCTAAAGTACGGCACAGCCATCTTCTATAGACCCTGCCACAGGCATCTGTGTTGCCTCACTTTCAATAAACCTTTTCTTGCTATCCTACTTTGTGAGTCTTGTGAGTTCTTTCACATTCTGCAAACAACCAGGGGTAGCCAAAGACAAAAAAGAAAATACTAACCATGTTCTAACCTTTCAGCATGTTTCCAGTAAGCATGGAAATAATATGCTGGGAGTTTGGGAGAAATTGTCATTATCATAATTTAAATACTTAAATACCAACTTCTCCATCACCACTAAATGTTGGACAAAATGAACTAATGAGGCGTTGGTCTTATTTGAAGTCAATAAAACTGGGATCTCCTCACTACAAGTTATATTCTCTAGAAGATTCTAGCATGAATGAAATTGAGCTCTGAATTAGAAGATTTGGCTTCTTATTTCAGTCCTGCTGCTAGTTGATTCTAGGTCTTTGGGGAAACATTTCAGATATTTGGGACTAAATTTTCTCCTATATAAAAGGAGGAAGTTACATAGCTAATTTGAAGGTTTCTTTCAGTTTTAATATTCTATGCTGCCAGCAGTTTATATTGGTTTTCACTTTAGAAAATTATCACACTCAGATCCCTATTGAAAATCTATTTGTTATAACATGACTGGATCTACAGTATCTATGTTAGTCTATCAGGTTAGCTTTTTACTCAAATATATTGAAATATTACATTTGTGAAAATGTGCCCCAAAGATATACACTACAAGAATGTATGGAGTATGTTAGAATGTGCAAGTCAGGAACACTATTTAATTGCCTAAGTTCTATTTACAACTTCCTTTCTTCCTTTTTCCTTTCTTCTTCCATTCTTTAATAATTAAGCACCTACTGGGTGGCAGGCACAAAGAAAACCTGAAAATTTAGTTAAACCTCACCAAACCTTGTTCTTTTATCTGTGGTTCTCTTCCTTCCTGCTAGAACATAAAATCCAGGGAGGCATGGAACTTAGTGCTGTTCACTAATGATCGCTGATGATTCCTTTTATACTACTCTTCAGGGACATATGTCTTAAGTACTACGAACCTTCTTCTCCATTACTAATGTCTTTGTTTCTGGCAGTTTCAAGGATGGCTCAATATCACACCAATAGCTTCAGGGTACCTGGTATTACCCTGTTTCCCTGAGAATAGGACCGAGCAGAACAATCAGATCTAATGCATCTTTTGGAGCAAAAATTAATGTAAGACCCAGTCTTATTATATTATATTATATTATATTATATTATATTATATTATATTATATTATATTATATTATATTACCGGGTCTTATAGTAAAATAAGACCAGGTCTTATATTAATTTTTGCTCCAAAAGACGCATTAGATCTGTTGGTCCAGCTAAGTCTCATTTTCGGGGAAACACGGTAGCTACAGCCAAGAGTCCTTTCCCATGGCTGCCTTTCGCACAGTGAAAATTCCTGGCCATTTATCTCTTTTTCTTTTTCTTCATGATTTTATTCATCAAGCTACCACTTTTCATTAGTTGGTGATTCTTAATGTTTTGAAGGTCATTATTATTCTAATTAAAAATCAAGGACATCCCCTTAGACAATGCACATACAAATTTGACATTTTATTCAGGGGTTTCATTGAATCCCGAAAACGTCTGGACCATGGAACCAGGGTTAAGAAGTAAGCCCTGATTTTTAAAAAGTATAATATACATAAATGGTATACAAGTATATAAAGACACTTAAAAACACCAGAAAGAGTTTTATACAAACACACACACACACACACACTAGAAGCCTACAGTATGACATTTACTTTCATTTTATCAAACTTCTATTTCTTCAGTAATATAAAACTATTCCTTGAAGAAAGTAAAATCATTCAATTCATATTTCAGCTTAGACATCTAAATAGTTTGGAAGCAGTAACTGTTAACATTTACAGTTAAAATTTATATTCACATCTGATTGATGTGAGATTCATTTGTCCATGCATGAAAGTAATATTGCATAAAGAGTTGTTTTCTGTTGTACAAAATCCATTCAGCTTGAAATTGTTTCCTTCAAAACTCCTTTGTCAGATTCCTGTAAATGCTTCTGGTGTGATTCTAGATTGATACTCCATTTGATATTCCTGATAACAATGCCAGCAACAACAACATAGTTACGACACAATAGGGCACTCCTGTTTGTTCAGTCAAGGTGCCCCAATGTTTCCACGGTTACTTTCTCCTCTATTATCATGTTCAAACTTCCCTCCCAGTAATGGTGCAGGTAAATTCTTTAATTTAATAATGGCATTCCTTTTCTTTATTTATTTTATTGGCTGGATGTTTTCCTTTTTTTCCCGTTCCCCTTCCTGTCTTTCATGCCCTGATTTCATTCTCACATATCTTTTTTCCTACTTTGATATGTCTTTGTCTCACTTCTCAGGCTCTGTGATTTCTTTTGTGTCTATTTTCAAAACAGTGATCATTTTCCTAAAATTACACACACACATACACACACACACACACACACACACACACACTCCAAAAGAAGTCCTATCATCTTAAAACCAGTTTAACTGTTAAAGTCACACCTCATTCATGAAAGTTAGATTGTCATGTTGCCAGCTACAAATATGATCAAGCTCAAATTCTTCCCCATGGAACACTACCCATGTTGTCATGACAACCAATAAAAGTTGGTTTAAGTGTCATTTCTATATGAAAGATATGCACATACTTTGGTTAAAATTAGGAACATTTGATAAATTTTTGCAAATTTTCACACTTCAGGTTCACTTCAAGCTTCCAAACTAAAAGTAATCAAATTTAATAACAGTTGAAAACATGAGAATTTTGCCATCCTAGTGAAAAAATATTATTTGGTTGATACAGAAGATATATAGCAATGGAAGTTATGATTTATGAGTGATATTTTAAAAGCTACTGGTAATTTGTGGATTTTGCCTGATTAGTATTTGAGATTTGGAAGTGTGATGATGAGATCTGTGGGTCTTTACCATCTATGGAGATAGTAGCGGAATCAGTTCTGAATTAGTGACGTTTATTTCTTGAATACATCCAGTAATCCTTCAAATAGTAATACATGAATATTAAATGTTAAACTAAAGGAAACTTGGATAAGAGTGAAATTTTATTACCACTCTGCTAATTGTATCTTTTCTGAAAGGTTTCAATGATTCATTAATTCAGAAGGCTTCATATGCCATTTCGTGAATTTTTTTTCACTTTATTCAATACTCTATTATTAATATCAATATTGGACACTGAATTATAGACAGGCTAAAAACTGCTCTGAAAATCTTTCTTCTTAAAAATAATCTCTTCTTTTCTATTTTTGATCATCTCTAGACTGTATCACATGTCACACCTCTTTGCAAATAATTCGAGTATGGCTTTTGGCTGTTCCCTTTCTTTTTTTCCTGTTTTATAAATCTCAAATTGATCCCAGCTCTGATCTCTTTGCATCATTTGTTTGACAGTAATATGGAAGAACTGTGATTCAAATCATATTCTGTCAGCTTTCTAATTCAGTAGGCTCCATCTTATGCTATCAGGATCCCAATCACATGAATTTAGAGCAGAGCTTCTGAAAGTTCCTTGGTGGGCTTCAGAGTATCCGAAGCACACCTGAAACTTCATGGTAAATTTTAAGTGTAGGTTCACACATATGCATTTTTATCAGGGAAAGAGCCCATAAATGGTATCAGATTAGCAAAGCAGATATTACCCAAAATTATCAAGGACCACTACTTTAGGTCATAATATGGAATTGCAAAGAATTCATGATGAGGTACAAAAAGCATGCTAAGTGAAGTAAATCAGACAGAAAAAGTGAGAACCATATGATTGCACACGTATGTGGTATATAACACTGAAAGCTAAAAACGAACAAGACAAATAAGCAAGAACTCATAGACACAGACAATAGTTTAGTGGTTGCCAGAGGGTAAAGGAGGAGGGAGGTGGTAGAAGAGGGATAAGGGGGTCAACTATATGGCGATGGAAGGAGAACTGACTCTGGGTGGTGAACACACAATGGGATTTATAGATGATGTATTGCAGACTTATACACTTGAAACCTATGTAATTTTACTAACAATTGTCACCCCAATAAATTTAATAAAAAGAAAAAGCTGATTTTGAGCCAAAAGAGTTGGTTTTTAAATCCCAAGTTTTACCTTCTAGGGTAACACATGTGAGAAAATATATAGGCATTATGTATTCTACTATAAATTTTAGAATATAATAATGATTGATAATTCTGGAAAACAGTGAAGTCTATTACAGGAAATTAAAAACTAAATGCAGGCAAAATCATTAATAGTAATTCAATTTAAAGTATGTCATTGCTGTAAATTAATTTCCACATAATATTCCTCTAAAAATGGACAAGGAAGATGTTTTTTTAAAGGGCTGAACCATATCCAAGAAACAAGAACATAAAAAAGAGAGAGAAACAAATAAATTCTAGAAAAAAATAAATGTTTGATACAGTTTGTGTTATAGATATTTGGATAAGTCATTGCCCCTAGGTTATAAATTCCTTGAAATGGAAACTTTAACAAACATCTTTATAACTAAAATGAGTGATTAGCTTTGATTGGATTTAGCAGGTTCTCAATAAATCAATGGCCACATTTCCTAAGGCATCTTAAAAATCAAATTAGGTGTTGTCTCCCTACACTTGAAGAAGTTCTCTAGTATATATGAAGAACAACTGCCCTTTAGGTAAAGACAGAAAACGAGTTTTAGGTAGAGAAAACTAAAGCAATTGAAAACCTGTAACAAATCCCTATAATAGTGCCATAAACAGACATCAAACCAAAGGGAAAAAAATCCCTTATACTCAGTGGGGTTTCAGTGGATAACTTGAACTTGAAAGAAGTAATAGGTCACCTAAAGGGAAAAAAATATATATGCCCAAGAAAATGATAAAGAAAAGCACATTAAGAAAATATTACTTTTCTAAAATAAACACTCCTCTGAAAATTGCATTTACTAGAGGATTAAGCTAATGTTTAATGCACTTAAATTAGCACTGAACTGAGAACTCTACCCAAATAAGTTACTTTGGAGGGAGAAATCTTCATCAAGTCACCTCGATTCCATTAACTGTCTCACAAACATGTAGGGGTTTCAAGCACCGATGAATGACTAAAATTATTTAGAGTTTGGTGGTGGGGGTTGAAAGAGGTTTCCCTAACAAACTCTACACTGTTACTACGAACATTTACACTTTGTCTCTAAAATGTATTGGATGCCATATAGACAGTATATATGCTTAGTACTGTGTTAGGTGCTGGCAATATAAGAAATAGCCAGGTGGCACATAAAACTGAATGCAAGAAACAAACAAGACAAACAAAATCATAGGCACAGACAATAGTTTAGTGGTTACCGGGGGTAAAGGGAGAGGGGGCAGGTAGAAAAGGGTAAAGAGGGTCAAATATATGGTGATGGAAGGAGAACTGACTCTGGGTAGTGAGCACACAATGTGATACATAGATGATGTCTTACAGAATTGTACACCTGAAGTCTATATAATTTTACTAACCGATGTCACCCCAATACATTTAATAAAAGTTTTTAAAAAACAATGTGAGGCAGGGTTAGGGATGGAAGGAAAATGGGAGCACCAAGAACACCATTTACTAAGCAGAGGTAGGCAAGGATATTGACATATGGGGTGGATGACTCGGTCTGAGTCAGACTAAATTAGCTCTCAGCCTGCAAAGTCCTGACAAGAAGTGAAGACTGAGAAAGCCACAGTAATGGTGCCAGAGTGTTCCAGGTCAGGCGCAACAGTTCAAGCTCGCCTGGGTTGAGAAAGATAAAACTTGGTCTGTGGACTGTGGACTGTGGTTGGAAACTAAAAAAATCAAGGCACGACAGACGAAGAACAGCAACAGCAGAAGGTGGCGGGTCAGGATCCATGGCAAGAGTAAATAGAGGAAGTAAGTTTTTGCAGCAAGGCTTGAGGTCAACTAACATTCAGTACAGTATTTTAATGGGGAATAACCATCAGAAATGAAAGCCCTCCTTGTCTTAAAGGAACCATTTTGTAAAGATGGGCCTTTAGATAAATTTATAATAGACATAAGTCACTGTCCTTACCATCAGGCAACTAGTTCCAGAGATAATATTGTCTATATCTCCAAATAAATAATGTTACTGTGCTTAGACAGCATATAAAACATAAGATATGTTAAGCCATATAGAGGATACAAGGATGAGATCCTAACATGCTCACTGCCTTGAAAGTTTTTATAGTCGAAGAAAAAGATAAATAAGGAGACAAAGTTCACAGTTTCATAGAAGTACCAGTTAAGTGAAAGTGTGTAGCCAGGTCTAAAAATGACAAGAGTGCTGAACTTCTAGGGAACAACAGTGGCACTTAGATCATAGTGACAAACAGCACTCAAACACAGGGTTAATCATTTCAAGCAAATGTTTCCTTCAGAGAAAGCAAAGTCCTGCCAATAGCAGATGGAGACCTGAAAAGATTGCCCATTTAGTTAAGCAGTAATGAAAGCCATTGCTGTTGACATGTCACGTCAGCCACACCTGCAGCAAGAAAAATGACACCTGGGCACCAGTGTGAGTGTGAGTATGTGTGTGTGTGTGTGTGTGTGTGTGTGTACGTGCTTCTGTTGAGCATTCTTAAAAATCGACAGTCTTCTTTAAATACTTCCATTCCCTTTCTTATTATTCAAAAAAGATTGTATTAACTTCTAGTTTTTAGACATATATGTCATTCATTGTACATTTGCCCCATTTACTTTCATTTCTTCTATTTTTTCTATAATGGAAACAAAAATTTACCTTGGAGATTCACAAATTAGTCTTCCTTGCTACTTCTCTCTTCCCACCAGGAAACCATGTTTGTGTTCTTCCGTAACAAATGTAAAATTCCAGTGAAATTCAAATAGCCCATTTGAAAATCAAAAATTGTCTCTAAATAAATCATAAGTTGTAAACAGAAATTGTGCTTTCCCATTTGCTTTAAACTGTACTACTAGTCAACATATACTAAATGAAGAGAGGAAATTAGGTAAATGTGATTATATAACAAAATTCAATTAAGTAGTTGAAAACTTGACTCTGAAGTATGTTCTAAAGAAATTGGTTTTAGTCAAAAGATCTCTATCTAGAGATTTCAAGTTCAGCTGCTCAAGACAGTCAGTGCTCTCTCATGAATCAGAAATAATGGGTGTGGAGATGGAGAATTATGAAAATTGGGAAGAAATAAAATTATTTCAGAGGACATAATTATACGACTGGAAAATACAAGCAAATCAACTGAACAAATTTCTGTGGATGAATAAAAGAAAGAGAGCTAGGACTCATATGCCTGCCACAGTGACTGAGAAGAAGTTCTAGAATTGTCCAGTGAGCCTGTGGGGAGGTCTGATATCATGTCCATGAGTCTTCACATAGTCCATCATCCCCTTGCCATAGTCAGGTTGAACATTTTAAACTTTTTAAATTGTTTCTCTTCTTAGCTATATATTGATTAATTTATATCCCTGATGGATTGTTCATTAAAAACAGGAAGCATAGATGTTGAAACACAACCTCTTTTTAAATGATTATAGAAAATCTGATATTTTTGCAAATTTACTTAAGATCATTCATTCATTTATTCAACAGATATAGAATAAATGCCTACTGTATATCAGGCATTATGCTAAATGTTGGGTCTAACATAAACAAAACAGACAGGATTTCTACTCCCATGGATTTTATAGTTTTGTTGGTGAGATAATAAAGAAAGAAAGAAATCAATACATGATTATAAACTCTTATGGTCACTATGAAGAAAATAAGGTACAATAGAAACATAACTTAATTTGGAAGTCAGATAAGACATCTCTGAAAAAAATGAATATTAAAGATGAGACGAGAATGATGGAAATTTGAGTATTCCAGAAAAAGAAATAAATAGAGGCTGGTGCAATTTGGAAACAAAACAACATCATTGTCGCTAAAGCTTGGTACCCAGAAGAAACTTGCACTTAGAAAGTTAGGCTTTGACAGACCCTTGTTGTCCCAAGGAAGGAATTAGACTTTTATGTAAGTGCAGTTAGAACCATTAAGCAGTGGAATAAACCTGTGCATTTTCAATGGTTACTATGTAGAATCTTCTATGTAGAAATGGCTAATAGGGTGGCAAGGATGGAAACAGGGATGCCAGTTAGGCGGCTACTGCTGTATTCTAGGAATTTACTTTGGTAAGTGTTCTAAGCATTTCTACAGAATGAGTTGGACTATGATGGGGGCAATGGAAATGGGGAGAAGTGGATGTATTTGAGAGGCCATCACATGAAGGGTGTCCATTTTCTCCTGCCCGCACCCAAGTGCCCATAGCAGTGAGGTCAGAATACACTGTGAGAGCCCTCAGATCCTGGAAACACTTGGTTTCAGATCGCAACACTTAGAGCTAGCTGATAGAGACAAATCAAAACTTGTCAAAGCTTGGACCAATGGTTGTGGGACATCCAAACAAGTTGTTAAACTGTAAAGGCAGAACCAAAAATGGGCTATAAATAAGAATAAATTGAATACAAATTTCAGAGATCAAATGAGGTCAAAGGTTAAAGATAAGACAGAAGTGGAAGCCTGGTTTAAAATAGGCTGATCTTTTAGAGCCAGTTATCACTTGACTGAAATTTTATTATTATGGTTCCAGAAAGAAAGGGGACAAAATCCCCAAGGCCTTAAGAGAATGCTTGAGCTTTGGTTGAATAAACTGACCACTTTTTATAAGTTACTACGTACTGGGCTATTTACATGTATTACCTCACTTAACTCTCACCACCATTTCAATGTCACATGCACTATTATAATTATTACACTCATTCTATAGATGAGGCTTTGCTACTGTACTACACTTCTTCTTTACAAGGGATTAAAGGGTTACATATGACACCTGTGACGAGAACCAGGGCCTATCCACAGCAGTACAGAGGGAGGCAAGTTTTGAATTCTAATTCTCTGTAGATCTTCCTGAAAATCAAAGAAGCTGCCTCAGAAAGAAGTGGGGATCCCATCATTTAGGGGGTTCAAGAATAGCTAAGAGATATACACAGTAGTTATGCATAACACAGGATAAGACACATTTTAAGTTCCTTTCCCATTTGAAGATTATAATTCTACATATGTAGTAAAAGTAGTTAAGTGAAGTATTTAAGTATTGTAAGCAAGGGAATTAGGTTAAGGCACGCTGGATCCAAACCTTAGGTAGTCTATCTACTACCAATTGTTTTGTTTGTTTGATCAAGTTGCGTGATCTTCTTGAGCACCAGTGTCCTGTCTTTACTGATGAAGTGAACAGTACTGACCTCGCAGAGTTATATATAAGATATTAGAGACAATATACATAACGTGCTAGGTACAGTATTTGACACCCAGTAAGCATCACTAAACGGTAGCTGGTGTTCATGCAATTCAGTGAATTCCATATTGCTTAAATTTTGGTCCACAAATAGAAGCACTTTCATGATGTTTCAGTGATTAAGAAAAAGGGAATTCTAGTTTCCGAATGGTTATTTCATCATAAGAGTAGAGTTTGAAATGATCTAGGGTAATGAAGGCAAGAGGGAAGAAAGACAAATAACTCAGAAAAGACAGGAGGTCTTATTTGTACTTTCCCATCATTCATCTTGGTCAGATTCCCTGAGTTACCTACGTAGTAGTTTTTGCTGATAAGATAATCAGGTGAAACAAACCAATGTGAAACAATGTGGAAGCACCACACTAAAAACTAAAATTCTTTCATCCAGAAATTACCTACCAGGATAGGTAGTGTACTGACAGCAAGATAATTTTCCATTTTTTAATAAAAATCTTGTTCAAGCAAGAAGTCATTTTATTGTTTTATTGTCTATTATCAATTGTGTCATATCAATTGTGACCATCTCTCTTTGTTTTCCCCTCTCCTTTTCTTCTTTCCAGGATTTCTGTGATCATAGAATTTTCCTCAGCCCATAAGTTTTTTTTTAATTGTAGTGCAGCTTGGGGAAAGGGAAGTCCAGAGAAGGGAAGACCAGCCAATTCAAGGTTTATAGGCTCTGACAATCCCATGGCTCGAATCCTAACGCACAGAGGAGCTTTCCCTCTGGCAGACCTTCAGAGGAATAGTTCAGAAGACATATGGTCACCTGTTTAGAATTTTAGGAGAGATGAACAGTTTACAAACCCTATTTGGGTGGTTCTAATAGAATTTACCACTTCAGGGGTCCCAGTTCAATGGAGATACCCTAATAATCCATCATTATTCACTGAACTTCCTCTGCCCTCTAAGTACACTTGGTTATTGTTGAGCTTTTCAGGTGCGTTTCCTCAGGGACACTAGCTGCCCCTGCAGACCAATCTCACTGGCCGTGGTCTGTAGGGACAGGGCATATTCTGCTACCCTCTCTTCTAAAGCTCACCATGCCTCTACCTTTGACAACTTCAAAGCCATTAGTTAGCCAAATTGAAAAATGTAAAACCTTTGGAAAACCTTACAAAAAATGTGTCAAATAGGAATGTGCTCCTTGCACATACCAAAAATTAATAATAGTGAGTACAGGGACTATTAAAGTGTGTGTGGGGGGTATTTATTTCATAACAAGGAGGGCAAACCTAGAAATCTAGGGGCTTGTGCAACAACTAAACAATGACATTGGGAATTTGGGCTCTTTAAACTTTAAAAAAAATTTTTTTAATTTATTTTTCAGTTACCATTGCCATAAAATATTATATTAGTTTCAAGTGTAGAAAACATACTGATTGGACATTTATATACCTCACAAAGTGATCACCCCAGTAAGTCTATTACCCATCTGACTCTGTATATAATTATTACAATATTATTGACTATATTCCCTATGCTGTATTTTACATCCCTGTGACTATTTTTTTCAATTATTGTAGACATTCTATATTATTTGATATCAGTTTCAGGTGTACAGCATAGTAGTTAGACATTTATATAACATATGAAGTGATCTCCCCAATAAGTCTAGTACATATCTGACACTATACAGTTTTAACAATATTATTGACCATATTCCCTATGCTGTCCTTTACATCCCTGTGACTATTTTGTAACTGCCAATCTGTATGTCTTAATCCCTTCTCCTTTGTTACCCCGCCCCCCAACAACCCTCCATTCTGGTTTGGCTCTTTTAAACTTTTTACAATCCTTAAAAAGTGTTTTTGTCATTGTGGTTTCAGGATGACTGCTGCACCTCCAGCCATCACATGTTTATTCCAGACAAGAAAATGGGTAAGAGTAAAGGCACCTTGGCAGCTTAATCTATCCTTTTTTATCAGAAAAGGAAAAATTCTTCCAAGAGGCCTCAGCCAGAAGTGTTTTACCTATATTACATTAGCCAAAACTGTGTCCCAAGGCTACCCCCAGCTACAGGAGAGACTGAAAGTTGTACAAGGTCTGACAATTATGCTCATGAACTCACCCTAGAAAAAGTGCTACCTATCTCATTGCTGAATATCACTACGGTCACCTTCAAAGTACTCCCCTTGAGAAGCTATACACTGACACCAGCGCCTACTCCCTCCTTCAAAGCAATTTTGGAACTCTTTATCTAGAATGGACATCAAAACTATCATTGTATTACCCTTGATGACCTGAATGTCATCAAAATGTCTTCCTTTCAATATTTCCTTTATCTTTGGGTAAAGAAAGAAGTCATTGGGGGCAGATCAGCTGACTAGACAGGGTGTTCCAATACAGCTATTTGTTTACTGGCTAAAAACTCCCTCACAGACAGTGCCATGTGAGCTGCTGCACTGTTGTGATGCAAGAGCCATGACTTATTGGTGAAAAGTTCAGGTCGTCTTTCTTGCGCAGGTTTTTCAGCATTTCCAAATAGTAAACTTGGTTAACTGTTTGTCCAGTTGGTACAAATTCATAATGAATAATCCCTCTGATATCAAAAAAGGTTAGCAACATCGTTGCAACAAGTTCTCAAATTTAATTGTTAGACCTCGTATATTCAGCTAAGTTTATAACTGGGATTTCATGACTAAAGAAATAAAGTAGGCGAATAGTAGTGTTCCTGATAGGGAGAAATCAACCTATGGAAGCATTCTTTTGAGTCAATTCTTGGTCTTAAATCAACCTTGGTAATTATCAATAGGTTATGGAGGATAAAAGACTATATATGCAGAGGTAAATTTATCAAAAGAAAGCATTAAAATCTTCTACTCAATTTCCTATCCTTAAAGCTGTGGTATCAGTGTAGGCTGAACATTAGAATCACCTGAGAAAATCTAGGAAATATTGATTTTTGGGTTCCACTCCCAGAAATTCTGATTTCATTCATCCTGAGTTACGGCTGTGCATCAGGATTTTTAAATATTCGCCAGGTGATTTGCTAGCACATCTAAACTTTAGAATCATTGATTTAAATCAAGTCTAGAAAAATTAGAGCTGCCTTGTAATACAATAATCCCCTGTAGATGTGCTTGTGGAAAGCTGGCCTTTCATTTGGGGTCTTGGTACACAACAGATTCTGCAAGTGCTTTAGGAAGCATCATGTATCACCTTGATACACTGAGGGGGTAACACCCTGGCTGTTCTCTGAATGTATTTCCAAAAACACTGCCATTGCTGCTGACCTGATAACTCTAGAGGAGAGCTATCTCCTTAGCTCTCCTTGCTTTTGAGAATAAAAGGTGTCTCCTGGTGTGCTTCAACTGTGTACGTTGCTAAACTTCCCACCAGAAAAAATAATAATAATAATCTCAATCTCTCTCTATTCAAGAGACCTCAACAGCTGATCTACACAAGTGTTGAAGTTTCTCACATATTCTGATGGAAGTAGGCAAACAAAGATTGAAAGGCATTTAAAGGGACACCATCAATGGAAAGAGGAAGACCAAAACTAAGGGATTTATATGAAGGCAGAACTATTAAAAGAAAGAAGACACACACATCCGCATGTACTCGCACACACATAAGCACATATATATTAAATCTCTGGTATAGAGCACTGGATTAATCATCACTCTTGTTTCATAAAAACATCATTGTCAGGCATGACTTTCTCATTTACTTTTATTATTTTATTTGTTTTTAATCAATAAAATGAGCACTCGCAAGCTCATTACCTAACCCAAGATTTAGAATATTAACAATTATTTATTTTTTTTACTCCTCCATCTTTTTTTTGACTCCTCTTGCAGAGATAACTGCCATTCTGCATTTTGTGCTTTTATTTATAGAATTATTACTTAAATAGATATGCCTAAGTATTGATCTGGTTTTGTTTATCTTGTGAACTTTTGAAAAAGCGAATCTTCTGGTGCTTGTTTTTTAGGATTAAACCGAATGTTACTAAGACTGATGCACCAAGTTGCTTTGTATTAATTTATTTTCACTATTATACAATAAAACTGAATATACCACTATTTATTTATTCATTTGCCGCTTACTGGGTATTTGGGTTATTTCCACTTTTGGCTATTACCAACAGTGACGCTATGAACATTCGTTTCCATGTCTCCAAGTGCACATACACTGGAGTTCCTCTTTGGTATATGCTACTTCCTCTTGGAAACTCATGAGTCCAAACCATGGAAATATCCAGCTTAATAAAAACATGTCAAACTGTTCTCCATTTAACAAGAATTCCCAATAATTTCAAATTTTGGATCAATTTTTGCCAATCAAAACTGTGCAAAACGGTATTTCCGTGAGATGTTGGGGTTCTTAAGAAGATACGATTAGCGTCTCAGGAGGTTTTATTTAGCATTAAAAATAGATGCTGGGTGTAGGTGAGTTTCATTGTTGCCTATCTTTCAAAGAACAGATGGTTGTGATAGTATTCTACAACACAGAAACATTTTGACAGCATCTCCACAGTTAAATGTACAAACCTTACAACCTAAATTTAATTTTAAAGTACTAGAAAATGGAAGCTGTAGATTGATTTCACTTATGGCCACTAATGAAAATGTATGACTAGCTACTCCATCAGGAAGTTGAATCCAGTGGTGGATTATTACAATCAAGTATCATGACTAAGTGAGGTTTTCCTGGGAATGGAGGACTATTCACTAGTAGGAAATCTATTAAGGTGCCGTATTCCATCAGAAAATTTAAAAGAAAAACCAAATGAATACATCAGTAGAGGCTGAACTTTGACAAAACTCATCAGGCTACTAAATTTAAGTAAAATAGAAATAGAATGAAACTACCCAAACATGAGATATATTCACACATCTATGAGTTGGAAAATTCCTTAAGGACAATTCTAGTATTTGTTTATTTTATCCTCATTATCCAAGATTTCATCACCTAATGGAAACTCAGACAAAAAAGAAAAAAATATATATTCCCATTTACTTCCAATTTAAAAGAAAGTAAAACTATGGGAAAATAAAACTACGCTGTATTCATGGAAACTATGATGTGATACAAATAAAAAGAAAGACTAAAGGAATCATGAGAAGTGGAAAAAATCAGTCAGGGTTATCTGTACTCTTGTCTTGTGGCTTTTAAGGTATAATCTTAAATAAAATAACCTTGTATATAAACAGTCTCATGAACATATGAGAATAACCTTGAAATCTTTTCTAACGTTTCCATCGCATTAACTTCTAAGAGTCTTTGGCATTAATGCAACTCTGAAGTACTGTCACACTCCCGTGTCTGTTCTGCAGTCATAATATAAATACATCCAGGAGGTCACAGAAACCTGGAAAGTATTTTATTAAACCATAGGAAAACCCTCTTGTCAATCCTAATGCGATTTAATGTGCTGCCACTGGTGCTTAATTTAATTCAAATTTTTTTCTTGACTGAGTTTTGTTCTAGACCATCTATATTTTTTATGAACTTCTGCCATGTGAAATAATGTACTTACGAATTCTCAGCAAGCTCACAGTGAAAAATTTTCACTTTTATACCTCCTTCCTTAGATACTGAAAAACAAATTAGCTTCCTTACTTAAAGTACCTATGTCTACACACACACAAATACACACGAATCTAGATTGGAACACTTAGTGGTCTAACCCATTAAAAATTATAGAATGATTTTTCCCTATACACAATATGTTGAAATCATGCGAGGTCAATGGGAAAGCAAAACCATGTGACTGAGTGTCACCAGTAAATTGCTAGGAAAAGGGGAATTCCTTATGAACTGTTGACATTTAAAAGTATGTATTTTCAGCAGCTGTCAAACATAAAAGCTATCTAGTGAATTCGAACATCAAAGGGAGGGGTATGATGCTGGGCGAGGAGGCAGTGGCATTATTGTCATTACAGTCAGTAGGTTTTCTTCCACTCTGAGAAGGGACAAGGTTTAGTGCTTCAGGTTTATGTAAGACTTAAAAAAATTATTGCCCTTTGTTACATCAACTTATACCTGCCAGTTGGAAATACAGTGTGTGAGTTGTGCTTCAGAAAAACCACAGTTTTTCATCAAATGTTCAACTTATTGTGAACTGAAATCACTAAAAGAAAAAATCCAAAGTCTTCTATATAGTCATTCTTAAACCACAGAATCCTTTTGAGATAGGGCGATGAGACAACTAGACATGAACATTCTGAGAGAATTAAATTCACCACTGTACTTCCTAGTACAAAGTTTCCATTCTTTAATGCTGACATGCAGATGGCATTCTCGTCTGTTTTCCTAAGGGACAGAGATGCACAAATAACTCTTCTTCAGAAATAAGTATACTGAGTTAAATACGTCTGTGATATTTGGAAGTCTTACAAAAAGCCTTACCAACAACAGTAACAACTATTAAAAAAAATAACAGAAAAAAGAAAGGAACTTTTGAATTCTATTAATGGGATTTGAACTTTTATTAACTCAATAGTGTTTTTCAATAGCTAGTATGCCTCTCCATATGATTATTTGAGATAACATATGTCTGCCTCCTAATAACCACTCATTAAATGATAGCTCTTATTGTTAACATCTGTTGAATACGTATAATGTGCTACTGTACTGCAATATGCTACAAATACTTTACCTTTGTCCTTCCAAATACCACTACAGAATACCCCTGTTATATCTTGTTTACATGAAACAAGAAACTCAGGCTCAGAAATTTAAACTGCCCAAAGCCTCACAGCATGGAAGTGGTTCAAGGTCAGATTAAAAACTCTATAGCCCTAACACAGAAGAAATTGTAGTGCTTTCCCCATACAAATCCATGATAAACTGAAAATATAAAATAATTGTTAGTCCAACAGCATCCATTTTTCCAAGATGATTTCCTTTCCCCTGAATATCAAATTCTTTCATTTGGGAGGTGTGAGTGAGTCTGGACTTTGGATTCAGACAGCTTGAGTCCAAATTCCTGTTCTCCCACTTACTCATTCCGTGACTTGGACAGTAACAAACCTCTTGGTACCTTTGTCTCCTGTGGGTAACAGGAGTGTATCCTTCACAGGACTGCTGTGAAAGTGAAAAGAGCTCAGCTACATGGCAAGTGCTTAGAGTGGCACATACTAGGCCTTGAATTAGCTATTATTATGAAGAGTTAAATTTTATCTTACGTTGGGGGGATTGAGCTTTTCCCATGCCCCTAACCAGGTGCTTGGTTTTCATAATTCACCTGGAACACCCATTCTGCATCCAGCCCTCTGGCCTTAGCTTATCAACTAGTGGCTAAATATTTTGAGTCATGGGAACTTGGGGGCTGTGGAGGAATCATCATCATATTTCAGAGGACTAAAGGCTAAAGTTGAGAATAGGAAGTGAAAGAAGAAGGGAGTTAAGTTGGGGTTCATACTTACTCGGGGTGGAGAGAAGCAGGGAGAGGGCAAAGTAAGTAAGGACTCTCAACACTTGCCCTTGAACTTGGGCTTGAGAGTTCCATGTGACTTTTCACATTCATTCTGAAATTCAGTTCTTCTGATACTAAACCCTCTATAGGCATCTAGTTTTTCAAGCTCTGGAACAAATTCTCATGAAAGTATAAAATTTCATGACTGGTGAGAGAAAGGGTGCACAAATAAATCTACACAAATAAATAGAAGAACCAGTATTTGAAACCAGTTGAAATTCGGTCAGAGTTGGGGTGAGTTTGTGAGATTTCTACTTTGTAGTCCCATCTATAGTTTCATCTAGTGGTGTGTGACATTCATATAGAGTGAAAACAGTTATTATTTTAATACATGAATAAGTCTGAAAGACAACCTGTAATAACTGGTCTCGGTCTGTCCAAATCTTTCCAGACAACACATAACTGATGCTTCCTCCTCCAGGACTGTATGTAGGGTCCTTTGACACACATGGTTCAGAGTGGTGGGAATATGACTGCTATGCCTGCCAACCACTTGGTGTACCAAGGTGTTGTATTTGAGATGCACAAAAGATGTGTGAAAATTACATACTTTATTCCATTCTCCTAGAGATAGATACGACTAAGAAATTAAAGTACAGGAATATACATTAATGATAATCATTCTGCTTATGTTATTTTAAATTTTCAGATGACCAATATATGATTTTTTATGCTTTAGCATATAAAAATATATATGTTATATTTCAGAAAAAAGATTTATTTTGGAAATGGTTTTTAATATAACCAAACCATATAAAAATATATATCATATTTTAAACATCTGTCAGGAAATTAGTAAATATTTAAGGAAATCTGTAATGTTTATTATGTTCAGTGCCCTCTTTCACTCTCAAACTCTGGCACAATGCACCGTATGGTTTCCTATCTGTAAGTCTGCTATGCTTTAGCAAGCCACTCCAAGCCTACTGATCTTTCTCTCAGCCTTGCCCTTAGTTAGTCATTCAACTTCTTCCAGTTCCACTTGAAATGAACTTGTACTTTTTTATGTCAAAACACCCACAGGGCACTTAGGCCCTTGATGTTGCCAAGATAAATATTAGTTCAGGGATAGGCTTAGATTTAAAAGGTTGGCATTTCTTCCTCTGCCTTGATGAGCATTACCCAGTGGTCTTTTGAGACTTTTACTGGTCCCAGAATGGACTGGGAGAAGAAAGAAAAAAAAATTATCCAACATATACGGATAGATGAATAGGTACAGCTTTATATGCAATATATTTAATGCATCAATCACTGTACTTCAAACCTTCTTGAAAAAGAGTAGGTTTAAACAAATTTTAAAATATGCATAAAATTGTTATCTATAAATTGATCACCTTTTGTTTTTGTAAACGAGCCTTCCAGTTTCTCTGCTTTGCTTCCTTCAAAATGCTTCATGTCAAGATGCTTCATAAACATTGGACATCTCTTTTAATTCTGCATGGCCACTCAACTGGGCAACATTCAACTTCATTCAAATAAAAAATACTGACCTCCCCAGACATTATCTTGGAGGGAAGCAATACTCAAATACTCAAATACTCAAATGGAATTTTCAAGTGTACATACAGGTCTCAGTAGTCATGCCTTTGCTTCTCACTCATCATTTTGGCACTCTGGACTATCCACACATCACGGGAAAAATACGAAAGTCAATCAAGCATAAAGTGTCTGTGGAAACATTTTCAAATTCAAACTACCATTACTGCTAGAAATCACTTGTTGGAAATCTGTATCATCCTTGCCTTCTGAGCTTGCAGGAATATAAAGCCTGCAAACTGTTTTCAGATTCTTTTGCCAACAAGGACCCAGCCAGAGTCCAGTGAGAGAAGCTTGTGTGAGAGGTGGATGGCAGAAGAGAAAGAGCTATTCTTCTCAGGTGGCAAGTTGCTGCAGGTATGGTCTAGTCAGAGAACTCATGAGGTTTTTGCCCAAGGTAGTTAAGACTATTGGTTCAATTCCTCTCAAGTTCTGCTTTTCCAGATTCCTTACATTAAACCTCCTTCCTACAGTAATTACCTAGGTGGCTTCCACTGCCTTGACAAAAATTGAACTTATACATCAAATACCAAATGTTCAAATATTTCAGATAATAATTTTCAAGTCATGTATACAATATTGTATTATTAATTATAGTTGTCATGCTTTACATTAGATCCTCAGAACTTAATTCTTTTTATAACTGAAAATATGTGCCTCTTGACCTACATCACTTCATTTTCCCCTTCCCCCAATCCCTGGAAACCACTTAATTGCTTAATTCTCTGTTTCTATGAAAGCTTTTTGTTGTTGTTAGATTCCACATATAAGTGACACCAGGTAGTATTTGTCTTTCTCTTTCTGTCTTATTTCACTTAGGATAATGCCCACCATGTAGTTAATAATATGATACTGTATACTTGAAAGTTGCTGAGAGTAGATCTGAAGCATTACCACCACACAAACAAAAAAAGAGTTGTCTATCTATGTTAATTATGTGAGATGATAGATATGTCAGTTATCTTGATCTTGGTAATCATTCTACAGTTTATATGCATATCAAATTATTCTGCTGTATACTTTAAATATGTTTAATGATATTTGTTCATTATTCCGCCATAAAGTTAAAAAAAATAACTTTCAGTTAACAGATTTCACAACACGTCTTCATTGAACTTCACAATCTTACAAAATAGATGTAGTTGGTATTAGTGGTCTTATTTAACATGAGGAAACTTAGATGCTTCTAGAAACAATCTCCTCCTCAATGCACATTTCTTTTCTTTTTAATCCTTTTTTATCTTTCCAACTTAAATAAAATATATAAAGATACAATGCAAAGATCCATCTGCAATTTTATCTAAGTTCTAATTTTTAACCTTGTCTTTGTGAGCAAGTCCAATATAGTGGAAGCCCTCTTAACTGACCTCCCTTTAGGTAACCCACGAGGTTTACTTTAATGAACAATATCTATTTTCTCTGTAAAGTAGTAACTAATGTACATTGAACAATGAATGAATCCAGCTAGTAGCGATCTCACAGTTTAAGTCTATCAACAATCAGATGTGTTTGTTCCCAATCTTGTCATACCAGCTGCACTTGCTATTAGAATTATGTAACTTAATAAGTATTCCATAAATAATTATATGAATAGCAAATATGTACAGAGCAGTTACTACGTTCCTTGAGCCATTGTATACACTTTATGTAAATTAATCCACTTAACAAGAATCTTATGAGATAAACACTACTTGTATCCCCCTTTTAGAGGTCAGAAAACTGATGCCCAAAGAAGGTAGATAATTCTTTCAAAATCACACAGATAGTGAGTTGCAGATATAAACAAAAACAATCTAACTCCAGAATCCATGAATACTCTTAACCACTATGCAAATAGTAGTGCAAAAAGAGTTATTTCTAGTTACAGAACTAAATTAGTTACAAAAACATGTATAGAAATGTTCATGGCAACATTATTCCTAACACTCAAAAGTAGAAACAATCCAAAAAAACCAACTACTAATGAAAGAATAAACAGAATATGGTATATCCATACGATGAAATATTATTCAGCCATAAAAATGCATGAATGTTACAACATGCATGAGCCGTGAAAACATTATGCCAAGTTGAAAAGCCAAACACAAAGGACACGTGATGCATGATTCCATTTATACTGTGTTTCCCCAAAAATAAGACCTAGCTGGACCATTAGCTCTAATGTGTCTTTTGGAGCAAAAAATTAATATAAGACCCAGTCTTATTTTGCTATAAAACCGGGTATAATATAATATAATATAATATAATATAATATAATATAATAGCATATCATATAATATCATATAATATCGTATAATATCATATAATATTATATAATATCATATATCATATAATATATATAATATAATGTAATATAATAGCATATCATATAATATCATATAATATCGTATAATATCGTATAATATTATATAATATCATATATCATATAATATAATATATATAATATAATATAATGCCAAGTCTTATATTAATTTTGTCTCCAAAAAAACGCATAGAGCTGATGGTCTGGCTTGGTCTTATTTTCAGGGAAACATGGTATACCCAGAATACCCAGAATAGACAGATCTATAGAGACAGAAAGCAGATTGGTGGTTGCCTAGGGCCGGGGTTTGGGCACAAATGGAGAGTGACTGCTAATGGATATGGGATTATTTTTGGAGTGATGAATACGTTCTGAAATTCACGTAGTAATGGTTGCATAACTCCACAAATAAACTAAAAACCACTGTATTTAAGAGGAAAATAAACTAAATTAATTGCTTTGGAAAGACTCAATAAAGATGGCCTGACGTAAGATAGAAATCCAATGGGAAAATATTTAGGAAAAAACACAAAAATTTAAAATGATTCTACAATTGGAATATTTCAAAAATGTTCTTGTCTCTTGCTTCATTTGAAAAAAACTAAAACTGGAAATCATAAATGTTGTATTACGGACATGGGTAGTAAAGAAAGGAAAGTCATAAGTCCAATAAAGCAATAAATGGAGCACCTGGGAAGCACTGAATAGAGAAATGTGGGAAAGCAGGAAAGGTTTCAGAGGAGGAGTGATATTTGCATTGATTACTACTAAATGTCTTCTAAACGCTGTTCACCAAACACTGAAAAGTACAGGTGGTTTTCGAACAGGAGGATGAAAGCCACATGATCAGGGTATGGTCAAAAGCTCTGTGTACCTGGAACTTGAAGCAGAGAAGGAAAAAGGGAGGAGATGCAAATAGAGACGTTAAGTCAGAGAAAAAGTGTCTTCCTAAGGATTATATATACCTTATTTCATCAGCCCAGGAGACCCAACAAAGATGTGTGAGTGAGGGTGAAGCAGGGATGCAAACTCACTTGTGTTAAAGAGAGAGAAGTCCAATTGCACTGCAGACTGATTGGAAGGGAACACAGCAGAGGCACAGAAACCAACGTTGTGGTTATTCACTTTCAAAGCAGGAAATGCTGAGACCCAAACCACAGCAATGACTACGAAGATGGAGAGAAGGGGATGTGATGACATCGTTATAAAGCATAAAAAGAGCTTAGAGACAAGAATAGAGGATAAACTCCATGAGGACAGGAAACGGGTGGTTTTGCTCACAATATTATTCCCCAGAGCCTAACCAAGTCACTGACATACAACTAGTATTCAATATTTGTTGAATAGATGACTGCTGAATGTGTAGGAGGGAAGAAGATGACCCCATGATAATTTTCTTAGTTTCCAGTATTTTCCAGGCTTGAAAATGATACATTTAAATGGAAACAAAGATGGCATAAGAGAGATCAAAGGGGAAAGGATCGATTTGGTGGGCCAGGTTGGTACTCACGCACCTGAAAATAAGAAACTGGTGAAAATGTACCACATGCAACTTACTGGAAATATAGGACTGGAGTTCCAAAAAGAAAGGAGGGCTGGTGGATACAGATTTTAGGAGGCCGTGAAGTAAACGATAGTGAAAACTGTAAGAATAAATGAGTTCAAACCACTTAAATCTTCACTGAAAGAGAGAACAAAGTCAGAGATAGTAGTTTGAAAGCTAAGGAAAAAAGAAGAGAAGCCACGGCAGGAGGTAGAAGAACACTCACAGAATTAATGAGGGATGATAGTAGAATGTTTCAGAAGAATGTTAATATTGGGGCTTTGAATCCTGGATGTAAAATTAGGAGAAATCTCCTTGTCTACTCAAAACCTACGTGGTAGAAAAAGATGGCTCTGTGTAGTGATCATGAAAACTCATTACTGAGCATTAGGGTTGATCCAGGTCTCGGATTTGAGAACCCATCAAATAAGCCCTGGGTCATCCATCAGGGGTATCCTCAGCTAAACTGTTCGTTTTTATTTTTTTCTTTCCAGACAATAAGTTTGCTGACCTCATATTAAAATTGTTTAAAATTGCATGAAATTTTCATGTTGTTAGAAAACAATCCAGTATAAAGACTAGTCTCTTCGCAAATTAAATCATAAGGACCGGCAAGTACGCACAGAACAAGAATATAACTGAGGTCAAGAAATACATTGCCAGTCATGTTTTAACCTAATTAAATGATGACAAGTTGAGCAAGTGGGGTCTAGGAGAGGCTGGGACAAAGGACAAGGAAGTTTCAGCCTCCCTCTAGCCCAGACCTGAGGGAAAGTATGTGAACTCTGGGCGTCCATTCTCATCCTATGGACAGAAATAGACTTGAGGTAGGGAGGCATAATGCATCACTATATCTACGATTACTTGAAGGAATACCTCTCAAGATCATGTATTATCCTTTATTATTATTTGATGGCCTCCAGCCAAGCTCTTTACCTATAATTATTTCTGGAAGGACCTGCCTATGTGTGGTGACCTTCTGGTGAGACTAGTCAGCCAGCATCTCCTTCTCTAACATCTTTCCATAGAAATACACGAATCCAAGAGCAGCCCCACCACAACTCATGTCCTATGATAGTTGAGTCATTCGTTCGCAACATCAATAGGCTAAGAGAACGTTCATTCATCAAACAATTTTTGGACCGTGTTAGGCGTTGTGTGGAGTGATTTGGATACTGGATACCTTGCAGATCAAAACAGAAACAGCCCCGTCCTTTGTGGATTTGAGTGAGAAAGAAATACAGGAGGGGAAATAAAAGGATGCATTAACTGTCACATTGCAATAAGCTGTTGTGACAAAAGCTGAACCCACTCCAAACTCACTGGCTCTTTGCTGTTCCTCAAACATGCCAGGCATGCTCCTATCTCAGAACTTTTGCATTCACTGTCTCCCTTTAGCTGCATGTTTCATCCCCGTGTTTCCTTTAAGATTCATAACAAATGTCACTATCGCAGGGAGGACTTTCCTTACCATACTACTTAAAATTAAAATTTTTACTCTCCCATTTTTCATCCCATCCCCTGCTTTGTTTTTATGCATAGCACTTGACACCTTTGATTATAGTATACAATTTAATTATTTATTTTATTTTCTGTACTAGAATGTTAGCTACTTGAGATAAGAGATATTTGTTTACTGCATTGGTTGATTTATCCCATATCTAGGATACTGTATTTTGCTGTGTATAATGCACACTTTTTTGCCCAAATTTGTAAGGGAAAAATAAGGATGCACATTATACATGGGTAGTACTAATTCCGTATCTATATAAATGTTTTTAATTCTTTTATTTATGCTTATGAGTTAAAAGTGTAACTCTAGAAATCAATAACGATGTCCATACGGAAAATAATACCCTGGAATATAATAATTGATTTTGTTGAACTTATAACGAACTTGCACGGACAAAGAGTTCTTGGCCTTTTATCACCTGTAAGTATCGTAAATTTATTATCAGGACATAAAATTTCTTATACCTTGTATCTGTATCTGTTCTTGTGTTTTGTAATTATTTGTTACATAAAATTTCTTATACCAAAATATGTTAAAAAATAAATGCTAAAATTCCTTTATAACACAAAAAAACAAGTACCTAAGTGTAAACAAATAAAAGTTTGAAATAAAAAATTACAACAAAAGATTTTTTTTCCCCTGAAAGTTTGGGCCAAAACTGTGGGTGCGCATTATACACGGGAGCACATTATACACGGCAAACTACAGTAGTTCCCTGTACACAGTTGAGGCTCTTTCTGTGACAAAGTGGGAATAAGGAAGGAAAGACTATTCTAGATTGCGGGGGAATCAGAAGGCCTTGCTGAGGAAGTGATTTAAAGAATGAAAAGGAGCATGCAAAAAGAAGTGGAAGTGTGTACAAAGCGAAGGACGGGAAGCAGGAAGCGATCAACAGAAACAAGGACCTCAAAGCAGGCTGGGTGAAGGCACTGGGAAGGGGGTTGGGGGCTAGAGCCAGGGTCCTAGAATAAGCAACGGACAGGTCATGTATTGTCCCGTAGGTCAGAATGAGAAACCTGGACAGGCACCTAGAAGGACTGGGGGCCGGTAGGAGGGGGAGTGCACCTTCCCTGGCTGTTTTATAAAAACACAGACCAGAGCAGAAAAGAAGAAAAGGACAGAGGGCTGATTAGGAGATTTTAAATGTTCCACGCTAAAGATGAAGATGACCTAGATAAGGGCACAGCAGTGGAGATGAGAGGAGTAGACGAGTTTAAGAAATGTTCTGGAGGTATCATTTGCTCATGGATTCTACTGGGGCATGAAGAAGAGTGCAGAGCTGAGAAAGATTCCTAGGTTTATGTAGCTTAAGAATCAGATTTCAGCAACAGCTTCTAAGGATTCCAACATGAATAAATTCCTATAACTGTACTGTAAAATGAAAGGGACATAATGAGATAAAGCATTTGTTAAACTTATTGAATGTCTTTGAAGTCTGCTGTCTAACTCTATTAAGTCTAAGTTAACTTGCACTTCCATTTTAATTCCAAGATTTCACTGAGTTTAAGCTTGCAGCCCATACAGTCTAGCCTGTCAATGTCTTTCATTCTGTTGAGGAAACTAAATGCTGAATATATGTCCCTTGCTTCCTCTTCTTTTTGTATGCGCCCATTGTTTTACTGATGCTATTTCATTCTTCCTTCCCTGCAGTCCTGTTGTGTCTATATTGCAATTACTTATGAGAAAAATCAAGGTTCTAAGAGGTTGCATGTTTTCCCACATATCACTACACTAGTAACTTTTGGATCTAGGATTCCATCCCAGGCCTGTCTATTCTCAAGCTGTTTTTCCTTTAATGCCATACTATTTCTGATGGCTTACATCATTTGAAATTCAAAACAGCAAATCATCCCCACATTCCTGCCATTTTTACCTTCAAATGAATTATTTCATTATTTTTACAGTAATTTTGTTTACATTAAGACTAATACTAAAATAGTTGTTGGAATTTGCTGTGGGATGGCTGCCTGGACATGGTGGACAGTGAGAAGAAGGCAAAGGATTAACCTACCCTGAGATTAAAGATTGACTATGACTCTAATAATCATTAAAAAAAAAATGTGGCTTATTCATTAACCAAATCACATGGGATAGTACTATCTTATTAAAAAATTTTCTCCCATGATTCTGATTATAGAAAAGGAACTCTATTGTCATTTAAATAGGGGCACTTTAATTATGAGCAAATTATATTCTATTGCTTTATTTTCATTTCCAGTGTCTAAATGTCTATAAAAAGATATCTGATTGGAATCTGTAATGCCCCTCAGGAGCAGTCATTGTTTATAGAAGTATTATAGCTCTCTCTCTCTCTCTCTCTCTCTCTCTCTCACACACACACACACACACACACACACACACACACACACACGTACACACACACACACAAAAGAAGAAGAGTTCCTTTCTTCATTGGGATACAGTATGATTTGACTTTATCACTTTAGTAAATCTAAATGAAAGTGTTTAAAATTCAGAAACATGGTATAGTGAAAATGCCTGCATATGTAATTATTTACATAAATTCTATAGATTTTTAGTCTGGCCAAAATGAAGCAAAATTAGTAGGAAACTAGCTTGGGCTGTCTTTAAATCTGAAAGTTCCATCAATCTGTTGATATTTTGCTTTCTTTCTTTACAAGTCTCTATTGCGAATGATATATAAAACCCTAAAACACATATGTATTAATTATTAAAATGCATATTTGTATTAAAATTTAAAAAACCTGAAACCCTGGATCACAATACTCAGTATTCACTAAACATAAAATACTATGCATGAAATAATTTATGTTCATGTTTTTCTTAAATGATACCTGAATTAATATGCCCTTCACAAGTGTAAGTTTAGGAGAGAGCAGAAAAAATATTATTTTATTATTTAAAAAATAACGGGTCGTATTTAAATTATTAAAATAGAATAAGGTATATAAGCATATAATGTTGCTTTTGGACATCATAAGTATGCCTTAATTACAATGTAATAACTAAGGAAAAGAATACTAGGCATCTAGTAGTGTAAAATTGCACTCCTATTTCTTTCATTTCATTCTTTTAAATAAAATTCAAATATGTGAAAAATTGCTTCAGGTTCCTAAAGTGAAGTGCAAGGATGTATTATTCCACAAGGTGGCGCAAGCATGCCATGCGTTGTTCTTTTGTTCCGGATCCAAAAGTGTTCTACTCTAATCCTCTTTATTCCGTGGTCACAGTGTTTTCTGTTATAAAGAGGTACACTTCAAACGGCCATCTTTCTCTTGGGCATTGCTTGCTGGTACACACGCTATGCACGTTGCATGCAAAAAGTACAATGGAATCAGGACAATTCTAAGTAAATAAAATTTCAAACCTATTCAGTAACCTCTTCTGAGAGACTACAATTATCACTTTCATTTTATTGTTCTGGATTCTCTCTGAATCCCAGCGCAGCAAATGCTTTTGCATTTGCAATTTGAAAACATAATTACAAAACGTGTTTTAAAAATTCTCCTTGACCTATGTCCCAAAGTAGTATCCATGATGTTTCCTAATAATAAGTACAAACATATAAGGTCCTCAGAGGCTTTGTGATTTGAAGCAATGAGAACGAATCTATTTTTCTTTACTGTCAAAAACAGAAAAAAAGATATTTGTCTTAGCTAAGGGGGATAAAGTGCCTAAAATCCTACTTTTATAGCATTATTCTTTTAGGTGAAATATTACCTCAATACTTGGTCTTCGAAAACATGAACACTTATGCTAGGGTAACACTGGCTGTGTGACTTTGGATAAATTACTTAAACTCTTTGGTCTTCAATTTCCCCATATGTGAAATGAAGGAAATAGTAGAGCCTACTTCATATAGCCATTCTGAGAATTCACATGGTGAGATAATTCACATAAAACACTCTGCTCAGCACCTGGCTTCCTCAAATACCCAACAAATGGTAGTTACTGTGATGATCATGCTGGACAATTTGACATATTTCTTTAGAGATCTTTTGTTCCATGATTGGAATGAAATGGCAATGGAAGAAGAGAAACAGGCAGTAGAAGACTTCAAAACAAATTTTGTGTGGCAGTTTTGTTCAGTGGTGACCTGGGTGCTATGATATTCTTGTGCTGCTACAGCTTTCCAGTCTCTCAGTTAAGCCCCTCTAAGACTTTCATTCGGAGGTATTTTGGATTTCTTCTCTTTATTCCACCTGCACCTACTCAACAAGATGGCCAACCTCATCCACTATCTTTTCTGTGTCCCCTCTCCCCAATCTATGATTTAATCAATAGCCCAAATGGGTCTGAATTCCGTGGTATTCAGGGCCTATCAGCTCAGGAATCTCTACTCAACATGCATCAAAACTTAGAGGACTTGTTGTCTACAAATCTTTTCACATGTCTAGAAAGGTACCCAATGTCAATACTAGCAGATTGTCTGCATTTCCACATTCTCAGTATTACTTTTGTCTCACTAGGTGTTGTTCCTCTTACCAGATAGGTTCCATTGATTAGCCTAATTAAAAAGTCAAATGTAACCTCCAGAGCTACAATAATCTGGAAACTTGAATTTCATATACTTTTATGTTTTTCAATAAGGGCAATGTGTTAAAGTAGCAAGGGAGGTGATTTCATTTTTATGTCTGTATTTCATGTATTAAGCTAAGAAATAAGCAGAAGAAATAAACCTATATTAGACCCAGACTCCTAATTTTATTTGTTAAAAGATTCTCATTAAAATATAGCTAACATACAATATTATATCAGTTTCAGGTGTACACCATAGTTTTTCAATACTTATATACCAAAAGAAGTGATCACCATGGTAAGTCCAGCAACCATCTGACACTGTACCATGCTATTACAGTATTATTGATTATATTCCCAATGCTGTACATTACATCTCCATGACTTACTTATTTTACCCCTGGAAATTTGAACCTCTTATTCCTCTTCACCTTTTTACCCCCTTTTTAAAATTTTAAAATTATAGTTGACATTCAATATTATTTTATATTAGTTTCAAGTGTACAAAATAGTGGTTAACATTTATGGAATTTATGAAGTGACCACTGATTAGTCTAGTACCCACCTGGCACTATACATAGTTACTGTGTTTCCCTGAAACTAAGACCTACCCCGAAAATAAGCCCCAATTACGATCATCAGCCAGATGGACACATTTAGCATGTTATGACGATGTTCCAGAAGAAGATGACATGACTGTATTTGAATAAATGCAGATTGTTGTACATGAAAAAATAAGACATCCCTTGAAAATACACCCTAATGCGTCTTTTGGAGCAAAAATTAATATAAGACCCAGTCTTATTTTCAGGGAATTACGGTATAAAACCCGGTCTTATCTCGGTTTATTTTAATATGGTATTACCATATTGACTATATTCCCTACACTGTACTTTACATCCCCATGACTATTTCATAACTACCAATTTGTACTTTATAATCCCTTCACATTTTTTACCTAGGTCCCCAACCCCTCTCTCATCTGGCAACCATCAGATTGTTCCTGTATCCATGACTCTTTTTCTGTTTTGTTTACTCATTCACTCTGTTCTTTAGATTCCATATATAAGTGAGATCATATGGCATTTGCCTTTCTCTATTTGACTTATTTCACTTAGCATAATACTCTCTAGATCTATCCATGTTGTTCCAAATGGTAAGATTTCATTCTTTTTTATGGCTGAGTAATATTCCATTATATATATATGTACCCACTTTTTATCTAATCATCTATTGATGACAGTTAGATTGCTTCCTTATCTTGGCTATTGTAAATAACACTGCAATGAACATAGGGGTGCATGTATTTTTTAAAATTAGTGTTTTGGATTTCTTTGGATAAATACCAAGAAGTGGATTATTGGGTCATAAGGCAGTTCTAGTTTTAATTTTTTAAGGAACCTCCATACTGTTTTCCATGGTGGCTGAACCAATTTGCATTCCCATCAACAGTGCACAAGGGTTCCCTGTCCTTCACATTCTCACCAACACTTGTTGTTTACTGATTTATTCATGATAGTTATTCAGACAGGTGTGAGGTGATATCTCATCGTGGTTTTCATTTGCAGTTCTCTGATGATTAGTAACATTGAGCATCTTCTCATATCTATTGGCCATCTGTATATACTCTTTAGAGAAACATCTATTCGGGTCCTCTGCCCATTTTTTTTTAAAGTGGACTGTTAGTGTTTTTGGTGTTGTATGATTTCTTCATAAATTTTGGGTATTAACCCTTTATCAGATACATCATTGGCAAATACCTTCTCCCATTCAGTAGGTTGTCTTTCCGTTTTGTTAATGGTTTTCTTTTCTGTGAAAAACTTTTTAGTTTGATGTAGACCATACTCCTGATTTTTAAATAAGAATACCCATTACTTTTATATCAAGTTAATCTTTCCCAGTAATTTAAAAAATATGTAAGAGCAATAGCAGGAGAAATTTAACTGCTAACATTACATAATTAAGGAGATGACAACATTATAATCCCTAAACTACACCTGCTGAGAGAGATGGGGCCTTACATATGCTATTTCAGGGCTCTGGATTGGGAACTAGTACAAGTTGTGCCAACTCAAGAAAATAAAACCTCCACATTTCTCAAAGGCGATCTGCAGTTTTCAAAGTATGACCTAGGACCCCTTGGAGTCTCCAAGATTTTTAGGGGTCCATAGGTAAAAATTATTTTCATAAAAACATTAAGATATTGTTTGCCATTTTCACTGTCAGTCTGACATAAATGTACCATGGAATTTTCCAGAAGAAATGTGACAAGTGATGTCATCACTCTGACAGCGAATGAATGTGTTTGTGTATTCTCATGTTTTAAAAAGCTCTCAATTTTCATTTCTAATATAGTAAAAATCAGTGGACATAATCTACATAAACTATAAAAGTCTACACAATCTTCATAAACCTACCCAAAGGTCTTTGAGGTCTTCGATAATTTTTACCTAGTGAACAATGTTACTCTAGACCATGTTTAACTTTTTATGCAGCTCTAATGATGTTGTTGTTCAGTTCGCTAAATAAAATATCCAAGAGCTACAGCTTAGAATTCTGACTCCTGATTTTAAGAAATAAAATGTCTACATCGGGATTGAATGCTGACTTCTCCACCATAGGAAAGCTGGGCAGAGACTCCTCACCTAGAGAATTTTTCAGAACCACATAAGAGAGTCAACGCCACCCACCAGCCTGCCACCAGCTATGAAGGCTCATCTACAACAAGAGGGCACACGCAACCCATACAAGGGACACTCTTGGAGCACCCAGTTAAGGTGATAAGGGAGACTATGCCATTGAGCCCCACATGACACATCCTATACTACATAAGGCCACCCTGACAAGACTGGAAGACATAGCAGACCTACCTAATATATAAACAAACATTGGGAGGCAGCCAAAATGAGGAGACAAAGAAACATGTCCCAAATGAAAGAACAGAAGAAAACTGCAGAGAAAGAACTAAATGAAATGGAGGCAAGCAATCACCGAGATACAGAGTTCAAAACACTGGTTATATGGGTGCTCAAGGAACTTAGTGATAACTTCAACAAAGAGGTAGTAAGCATAGAAAAGGACATAGAAATCATAAAAAAGAATCAGTCAGAAATAAAGGATACAATAACTGAAATAAAGAATACACTAGAAGGAATCAATAGCAGATTAGATGAAGCAGAGGATCGAATTAGAGATTTGGGAGGCAAGGTAGCAGAAAACACACAATTGGAACAGCATCAAGAAAAAATAATATTTTACAAAATGAGGACAGTTTAAGAAACCCCTGGGACAACATCAAGTGTAACAACATTCATATCATAAATGTACCAGAAGGAGAAAAGAGAGAGCAAGGGATTGATAACTTATTTGAAAAAAATAATAACTGAAAACTTTCCTAACCTGGTGAAAGAAATGGACATACACATTCAGGAAGCACAGAGAGCCCCAAACAAAATAAACCCAAAGAGGCCCACACCAAGACATGTCACAATTAAAATGCCAAAGGCTAAAGACAAAGAGAGAATCTTAAAAGCAGCAAGAGAAAAGCAGTTAGTTACCTACAAGGGAGCTCTCATAATACTGTCAGCTGATTTTTCAACAGAAACTTTGCAGGACAGAAGGCATTGGTAGGAAATCTTCAAAGTGATGAAAAACAAGGACCCAGAAACAGATTATACTACCCAGCAAAGCTATCATTTAGAATTGAAGGACAGATAAAGAGCTTCCCAGACAAGAAAAAGCTAAAGGAATTCATCATCATCAAGCCAGTACTACAAGAAATGCTAAAGGGACTTCTTTAAAAAGAAGAAGGGGGAGAAAACATAAACATGAAAAATGAAATGGCAATAATCACAAACCTACCAATAATTACTTTAAATGTAATGATTAAATGCTCCAATTAAAAAAAACATAGCATAGCTGAATGGATAAGAAAACAAAACCCATACAAATGCTGTTTACAAGAGACCCACTTTAGATCAAAAGTCACACACAGACTGAAAGGGATGGCAAAAAATATTTCATGCAAATTGAAATGAAAAAAAGATGGAGTAACAATACTTATATCAGACAAACTAGACTTTAAAGACAAAGAAGATCATGCATAACAATAAAGGGATTAATCCAACAAGAGGATAAAACCCTTGTAAACATTTATGTACCTAATATAGGAGCATCTAAATACATAAAGCAAATATTGATGGACTTAAAGGGAGATATCGACAGTAATACAATCACATAAGGGACTTTTGACAGTAAAACAATCCTAGTAGGGGACTTTAACACCCCATTGACACCAAAGGATAGATCTTCCAGACAGAAAGTCAACAAGCAAAAAGCAGCCTTAAATGACACATTAGACTAGATGAATTTAATGGTTATTTTTAGAGCATTTCCCCCAAAAGCAGCAGAATACACATTCTTTTCAAATGTACATGGAACATTTTCCAAGATAGATCACATATTAGGCCACAAAACAAGTCTCAATAAATTTAAGAAGATTGAAATCATATGAAGTGAGTTCTCTGACCACAGTAGTATGAAACTAGAAATCAATCACAGAAAAAACTATAAAGTACGCAAATGCATGGAAGCTAAATAACATGCTACTAAACAATGAATGGGTCAACAATAAGATCAAGGAAGAAATGAAAAGATACCTTGACACAAATGAAAATGAAAACACAACGACCCAAAATACCTGGACACAATGAAAGTGGACCTTATAAAGAAATTCACAGAAATACAAGCCTACTTGAAGAAATAAGAAAAATCACACAAAAAAATCTAACCCTACACCTACAATAATTCGAAAAAGAACAACAAACAAAACTCAAAGTGAGTAGAAGGAAGGAAAGAATAAAGATCAGAGCAGAAATAAACAAAATAGAATCTAAAAAAAAAAAAAAGAAAAGATCAATGAAACCAAGAGCTGGTTCTTTGAAAAGATAAACAAAATTGATAAGCCTTTAACCAAACTCATCAAGGAAAAAAGAGACAGAACCCAAATTAAAAAACAAAAAAAATGAAAGAGGAAAAGCAACAACTGGCACCACAGAAATACAAAGGATTATAAGCAAATACTATGAACAATAATATGCCAAAACATTGGACCCTCTGGAAAAAATAGATAAATTCCTAGAAACATAAAATCTTCCAAGACTGAATCAAGAAGAAACAGAAAAATTGAACAGGCCAATTACTACTAATGAAATTGAATCAGTAATCAGAATACTTCCAACAAACAAAAGTCCTGGATCAGATGACTTCACAGATGAATTTTACAAACATTCAAAGAGGAATTAACACTTATCCTTCTCAAGCTATTCCAAAACATTCAAGAGGTAGGAAGGATCCCAAGATCATTTTACAAGGCCACTATTATAATGATCCTAAAACCACACAAAGACGTTACAAAAAAATAGAAAATTATAGGCCAATATCCCTGATGATCACAGATGCAGAAATCCTCACCAAAATATTAGGAAACTGAATTTTGTAATACATCAAAAAGATTATAAACCATGATCAAGTTGGATTTATTCCTGGGATGCAAGTTGGGTTCAATATTTGCAAATCAGTTAATGTGATACACCATATAAACAAAATGAATAAAAATCATATGATCATATTAATAGATGCAGAAAAAGTGTTTGACAAAATCCAGCATCCATTTATAATAAAAATTCATAGCAAAGTGAGAATAGAGAACAAACCTCAACATAATAAATGCCATATATGACAAACCTGCAGCTAACATATTATACTCAATGGGGAAAAGCTAAAAGTGTTTTACTTACATCAGGAACTAGAACAAGGATGTCCACTTTCACCATTTTTATTCAACATGATATTGAAAGTCCTAACCACAGCAATCAGACAAGAAAAGATATAAAAGGCATCCAAATTGGATTGCAGGAACCAAAATGGTCATTATTTGCAAATGACGTGATAATATATATAGAGAGAACACTAAAGATTCTACCAAAAAAACTATTAGAACTGATAAATAAATTCAGTAAAATCACAGGATAACAAACTTAATATTCAGAAATCTATTGCATTTTTATACACCAATAACAAACAATCAGAAAGAGAAATTAAGAAACCAATCCCATTTACAATTGCATCAAAAAATATATAAAATACCTAAAAATAAATTTAACCAAGCAGGTAAAAGACCTGTACTCAGAAAACTGTAAGACATTGAAGAAAGAAATCAAAGAGTATACAAATAAATGGAAGTATATACCGTGCTAATGGAATTAACATTGTTAAAATGTCCATACTTCCCAAGGCAATCTATAAATATAATGCAATCCTTTTGAAAACACCAATGGCATTTTTCTCAGAACTAGAGCAAATAATCTTAAAATTTATGTGGAATCACAAAAGTTCCCAAATAGCCACAATCATCTTGAGAAAGTAGAACAAGGCTGGCAGTATCACGGTACCTGATATCGAACTACATTACAAGGTCATAGTAACAAAACAGCATGTTACTGGCATAAAAACAGACACATAGATCAATGGAACAGAATAGAGAGCCCATAAATAAACCCACACATATATGCTAGAAATATACAAAAAAAGCAAGAATATATAATACTTTATTACAATAAGGTAAAGACTGTCTATTCAATAAATGTTGGGAAAACTGGACAGATAGATACAAAAAAGTAAAACTAGACCACCTTCTTACACCTCATACAAGAATAAACTCAAAATGGATTAAAGACTTATTTGTAAGACCCAAAAGCACAAAGCTTATAGAAGAAAACATAGTAAATGCTCTGACATTGTTCATATATATATATATGTATGAATATAAATATAAATAAATAAATATATATATATATATATATATATATATATATATATATATATATATATATATATATTTTTTTTTTTTCCCCTTGAGGTATCTCCTTAGGCAAGGGAAACAAAAGAAAAAATAAGCAAATGGGGCTACATCAAAATAAAAAGTTTTTTCACAACAAAGGAAATCATCAGCAAAACAAAAGAGCCTACTGAATGGGAGAAGATATTCACCAATGACACATTCAATAAGGGGTTAATACACAAAATTTATAAGCAATTCATACAACTCAATACCAAAAGAAGTCATCCAAATAAAAAAATGGGCAGAGGCCCTGAATACACATTTCTCCAAAGAGGACATGCAGATGGCTAAAAGACGTGAAAAGATGTTCAATGTCACTAATCATCAGAGAAATCCATATTAAAATCACAATGAAATATTACCTCACACCTGTCTGAATAACTATCATAAATAAACCAACAAAAAGTGTTGATGAGAATGTGGAAAAAAGGGAACTCGCATGTACTACTGGTGGGATTGCAAATTTATACAGTCACTATGGATAACAATATGAAGGTTCCTCAAAAAATTAAAACTAGAACTACCTTATGACCCAGTGATTCCACTTCTGGGGATTTATCTGAAGAAATCCAAAACACTAATTTAAAAAGATACATGGGGGCCGGCCCGGTGGCTCAGGCGGTTAGAGCTCCATGCTCCTAACTCCAAAGGCTGCCGGTTCGATTCCCACATGGACCAGTGGGCTCTCAACCACAAGGTTGCCGGTTCAACTCCTCGAGTCCCTCAAGGGATGGTGGGCTCCCCCCCCTGCAACTAAGATTGAACACAGCACCTTGAGCTGAGCTGCCTTTGAGCTCCCGGATGGCTCAGTTGGTTGGAGTGCGTCCTCTCAACCACAAGGTTGCTGGTTGGACTCCCACAAGGGATGGTGGGCTGCGCCCCCTGCAGCTAGAAAATGGCAACTAGACCTGAAGCTGAACGGCACCCCCACAACTAAGACTGAAAGGACAACAACTTGACTGGGAAAAAAGTTCCGGAAGTACACACTGTTCCCCAATAAAGTCCTGTTCTCCTTCCCCAATAAAATCTTTAAAAAAAAAAAAAAAAGATACACGCACCTTTATGTTCATTGCAGCATTATTCACAATAGCCAAGATAAGGAAGCAATCTAAGTGTCCATGAGCAGACAACTGGATAAAGAATTTGTACATATATACAATAGAATATTACTCGGTCATACAAAAGAATGAAATCTTACCATTTGGAACAACATGGATGGACCTAGAAGGTATTATGCTAAGTGAAATAAATCAGCTGGAGAAAGGCAAACACCATACGATTTCACTTATATGTGTAATTTAAAGAACAGAGTGAACAAACAAAACAGAAACAGACTCATACCTACAGAACAATCTGATGGTTGCCAGATGGGAGGGGGTTTGGGAACCTGGGTGAAAGATGTGAAGGTATTAAGAAGTACAAATTGTTACTGAAATAGTTATGAAATAGTCATGGGGATCTAAAGTACAGCATAGGGAATGTAGTCAATAACATAGTAATAACTACGAGCATGCATAGTGCCAGGTGGGTACTAACTGGGGGGGGGGGGGTCACTTCGTAAATGTTATAATGTCTAACCACTGTTTTGTACATCTGAAACTAATATGAAATAATACTGAATGTCAACTTTTATGTTTAAAATTTTTTAAAATCAAAATAAATAAATTTAAAAAATTAAAAACCTAAATTTCTAATAACTAAAATAGCACTTTTTCTAAGGAGACGTGGTGAATCTTGTATCTCATGCGTTCCCCCAAGGATTAATTGCAGGTTTACACAATATTAATCCAGCAGTTTAGGAAGGTATTTGGTATCATATTTTTCTGATTATAAAAATAATTCATATTTTTCTAGACAAAACACTAAACTGAAATAAGAAAGGACTAGATGCAAACACAGCAATGTGGACAGACCTTAAAAACAAAGTGCTGGATTTCTTTTTTTTTAAAAGTAGAAAAAAAATCTACAGCACAACATCATTTATCTAAGTTAAAAATATATACACACAAAACAACTTACATTCAAAAGCCACAATCACATGAAATATTATAAACACCATGCCATTAAAGACTGGCTAGGAGCAAAAGGGGAATAAGAGTGAGGGATGGGGATCAAGGAAATAAATAAGAGAAAGTATTTCAGAGACTGAGATAATTACATGCTATCAACGAGAAGTCTGAGCTCTCACATCTACTGCTAAGGTACAAACAGACCGAAAAGGAGAAAGTAAAATAAATTACCACTAACCCGCCATCCGCCATTCAGAGATTACCATTGTTAATATTTTCGTGTTCGTCATTATAGTCTTTCATCTTATTTCATTTTTTTGCTGCAAAATAATAATTTTTTTGCGTGTACCTTTTATATTTATATAATTAACATTTGTCCTGTCAAATTCCCTTCAAACCAGCTTCAAGTACTATACTATTCTATAAGATCCGTTGTTTTAAACTATTAGTAACAGATTGGTAATTATTTAAGATGTTTCTAATATTTATTATTTTGAATAACAATAAACATACATATTTGCATTCCTCTTTCCCTAGGATAAAGTCCACTAACTTAATTTTTCAGGAGAGAGGAAATAAATTGAGTTAAGTTTCTTGATATACATCACAAAATTGATTTCCAGAAAGACAATTTTATTCTCTTATCATCAATATAAGACAGTACTGTAAGACTACATTGTCACCAACTCTAAAAATCTTTCTTCTTGTCATTCCAGTTTGATCAGAAAAACATTGGGTTTCTTAATTTTTATTTATTTGCTAACTAATGAGGTCAAATATTTTTTCATATTTTTATTGGACATCAGAATTTCTCCTCTGGGAACTGTCTAAAACTGACTTCATGCCATGTTATTCTTAATACATTACAATATGTCAGGATACTTTTATAACCAGTGCACATTCTGATGTAGTAAGGAAACATGTAGTTGTTTTCAATTAGCCGTGTATTAATTGTGAAAATCAATACAGTTTATGTAGCTCAAATTTTAGACAAAATATTTGTCTCCAAATCTAGGAAATAAGGCTTAAAAAAAAAATCTTAAATGCTTTGTGCTAATTATCCTCTATTTGCCCCAGATCTATTCTCTGTCCACCTCAGCCCTGCTCTAAGCCATGGGAGGCTCACCTCTATAAAATGCATCACATCTTCTCCCTTGCTCCCTGGCTCCTGGTTGGGTTTGGCCAATAAGTGTTGCCAATAGGAGGTCACAGTGCAGGAGGAGAGATGACATTGAAATATACAGTCCTTTCACTTCTCTTCTGTTTTCGCTCAGCCCTGGCTTGGTTACTTACACTGCAGCTACTGTTTAACAGCTCTTCTTTCATAGTTCCAACTCTCATCTGGGCTCAGTAACTCCTGTTTGTTCCCCCTGACCCTTTGGCCTACAGAGGTAATGGCTTCCTTTTGTTTTAGTCCAAAGATGCCTCAAGTATCCTGGTTCTTTTAAATCTGGTTGGACTTCTGTAAATAATACTTTCATTAAAACGTTTCTTCATCAGCCCCAACTGAATGTATTTGTTCTTGCTAGAAGCCTGACAGATATGGTAGATCAATTAAATTCACTATTTGATTTATGTTTAGGACTGCCTCTCATATTTGATTCATCAAAAACATTTTACTCAATCTTAGCTGAGTATTTACATTGAATGAGGTTCCATGGTAAGGTCTGGGGACACATAATTCACCCTTCCTAACTTGGGCAGGATTTTTGTTTAAAAGTTAAAATCCCTTAACGTTTTCTAGTTTTCACAGCATCAAATGTGATGACATTTAAAACTCTCTACAACCTATGCCTTCCTTCCCTATCTGATCTGAATCTCTAACTCCTTAACCACACAGCCTCCTCCTCAGCTCTGTCTACTGAGTATGTCACATTTTTCCCCATCTTTGAGTCATTGCTCATGAAGTTTTTTTCACTCGCTAGGACACTTTCACCCTAAAACTGTTCTGATATCTAAAGTACTATTCTCTTCATAGTACCTCCTCTTTCAAGTTTTGAACATACAGTGGAGACTCTTCTCTTGTATTTGTCATCTCTGTCATTAGTCAGGAGACTTAATCAATGGCAATAACACGTTTCAAGCTTTTATTTTGGGTGTCTTTAAAGTCAGTTATTTTTTTTTAACTTTTTATATTCTTTACCAAATTTGTCATGATATTGAACATACAGTACTGTTCACAAAGACCTTTATAGCTAATGTGAGGAAGGATTTAGCTAATATAGAGAGGGTGCCGAAAAATGTATAAACATTTTAAGAAAGAAAGGCTGTATTAATATATGCCGATAACAAAAGATGAATACCAGTCATGTTTGACTTCTGCATTTACAAGAGGTGCTCAAAGTGGTTACCATCAGCATCCAGACACTTCTGATTACAGTGAACTACTGCTTGAGCAACGCTGACCAAAGTGTTAACATCTCTTAAAATGTGTATACATATTTTGGCACCCCCAGTATATACTAAAAAAAGATTAGAAAATGTTAACCTGTAAAAATAAACCAGTATTTAGAAGAGAATTTGAGGGGGTAAATTCTGACTTAGTTTAGCATATCAAGTATATGATGTAATTTTTAAAGATACATAAGCTGGTACTTTGTTTAAAATAATTAATAAAATGGAACTGCTACAGTCTTCAAATAAAATTCAGAACCACACACGTTATTCATGTGGCTATTCATACAGAAATTGACTAACATAATCTGGAGGTTATTTAATAGAGTTATGATTTTGAGATTCATGTGAGACCCATAATGAACGGAGCTAAAATATCACAATGAACCTAGGCCTAAGTTTTTTCCCTTCAAATTCCAGAGGACACAACTGTGTGTGTTCAGCAAATGGAGATTTTGAGAGCCTCACGCTCACTACTGAACCCAAACGCAGGTCGGGTTCAAGCAGATTGCTCCAAGCAGCAGCCTGTGAGGCTGTCTCCTAACCGTTTCCTAAGCAGCTCTCACAGCTGCACAGTAAAATGTTGGAGGGCTCACGGGGAGCACAGCTGTGCTCCCAGACACAGCTGTGCATCAGAAAAATTCCTGGGTGGGGCTATACTGAGCAAATCCCACCGATTGTGATAGGCCCAGACGAATGGGACCTGGTAACTCGGTTTGCGCTGCGCAGTATCTTTGAGGTTAGGAGCAGAGGGCAGAAATCCACCCAGTTGTATTACCAGTTGCTGTTCAGCTTCAGAATAAAGAAGTCAGTGCATTGTCTCTCTTTCCCCCACGATATACACCACACACGTGCACATGCACACATGCTCTATTTTGTTTTGTTTCTTTGTGGACTTAATCTCAGTGGATTATCACTTGAAATGACACAAATTTGAGTTTGCATTGACCCTGAAGGAAGCTTTACATGCTGATCAGCGATACCAAAAAAAAAAAAAAAAAGAAAAAGAAAGAAAGAAAGCTTAATCTTTCCATGTATGTAGCCAAGAAAGCACAAACTAAAATTGCACAGATAATAGCCATTAACTCAGCCTTTAAGTAACAACTAACATTTTTGGATAACTAGTGAATCAATACATTTATTCAACAAAATATTTATTGTGTGTCTACACGGTATAAGGCACTTAAGAGTCAAATCTGAGATTTTTTTCTCTTGAGAAAAGCATTAAAAAGAAGGTGGTAAAATATAATACTTTTTATATTAGTGAATTTAAAAGCACAATCTATGTAACTTCGAGAAAAGAAGCCTTCCAGATACATTTTTATATGTTTTAAGCGAAGCTATTTAGGCTTTAAGTTAACAAACTTTCAGTTCATAACTGTGCTGCTACTAGTGTAAAAAATATGTATATCATATATGGTGTACCTGATGTTTTAGAAAGTTTAAAATGCTTACAGGTTGAATCGATTCTGACATTTGCAGTTTTAAAAGCAATAAAACAATATTATTTTCCTTGAGTCTATTCTTTCCTTCAAGAATGAATCCCAAACACATTACAAATTTTAATTATTTTTTTCTCAAAATCTATTCAAACTGATAAATATATTAACTATTTAATATGGGTAAAATGATGCATACAAGTTGGATGATATAAACATTGAAAAAGTAAATGGAGATACTGAGTTAGTAAGATTTGAAAATAAAAGCTAAATCACATTTGTCTTTTTCTATCTGGTAACTATTCCCCATTTCCCTACAACGTTATTTGGCATTTGCCTTGCCTAAAATTGGTGTCATGACAATTACTGGATTTACCATGCTTTTCCATATACCTCGTTTTGTTTTTATTTGAGGTTCATGAATAGTGTTAGGTAGGAAACTGGCTATATCAAACTACAGAAGATATATATCAGAATTTATTTATCAATATCTGTTCATGAGTTATGCAGAGTCTTGCTTGAAAAATCAAATCAATTTTTAAAAAGATTGATAGTAACTAGTAAAATATTCAGTTATCTACACAGAGAAAGCATTCATTTGACAATGCCCACATCTAATATGTCTCAATTGACAATAGCATTTTTCTCCATTCTGTACATACTTTTAGATAGCGTTGTCATTATGAGTTCATCAGCCATTCCATTAACAAAAATATTCTCTTTCCTGCTTTTTCCTGGCACGGGCTTCTTCCTCCTCCCTTGCCACATACGTACTCTTCCAGTAACTAATCTCTACAATCCTGGCAATAAGAATCTGAAATGTTTAGTGTGAGATTTAAAAGAAAGATGGAAGCATAAGTGCCAGTCCTTTCGCTCTAAAGTACAGAATTAAAATCATATATCACTCCTTCCTACAAAAGTTTTTACTCATTAAATTTATCTTAAACGTAACTATCTGTACTAGAAATAACCGTGTTGCTACGCATCAGAATGTAGATGAGATCTGAAGAGCTGACTTGTGTAACTTCAGCAATAACTAAAGTTGCTCTATGAACACTGCTCTATGAATAAGAGCATTATGGGGATGAATATTTTGACTCCATTGAAATAAAGAACCTTGAACTTCTGCCCCTCTCCCAAACTGATGATCATGCAACAGGAGATTATAATGAAGGTCAGAAAGGAAGAGATGTTTCTAACTGGAGCTTCGTTTAGACTGAAGGAAAGGAAAACATCTACAACCAACAATCTTTACACTAAGGCCTGAGAACAGTGACTTAATGAAAACATTAAATCCAGTGGAGAATCCATGTTTGGCTCCCAATTCAGCATTAGGTGCTTTCTTGCTCTGGGAGCACTCATAGTGGAAACCTATAACTTTAGTAAAATTGCATAATACACACAAATAATAATAGTAATATAACTCGCAGAAAGGAGAAAGAGAATAGCAAACACATAAAATGATTAGCAAATGAGGCAAGTGAAGAAAGGTTCAACTGACAGAAAGTATTTGGCCTAGAAGAAAAAAAGCTTGCAAATTTAGATTACCATTTTCACTTGGAGATTGTGAACACATATTCTTTACACCTAGAAATGAAAAAGAAACTTACATATATATTATGTAGTCTACATAGATATATATACACACATTATATATGTATATATATTACTCTAGTATACATACGTACATACATACTCTATATAATGCTACAAGAAATACTTCTCTAATGGTTATGACTGCTAAACACTTAGAACGGATTATCATAAAGGCTGGTGAAAAACCATTTTTAGTACTCTTTTTTGTTTTCTGTTTCTTATCTGCCTGAATAGATTTAGATTCAAAGAGAGGGATGAAATACCCAAACTTCAGTGTTTCCAATTAAATTTTAGGGATATCAGAATGGTGTGACTCATAAGATCCTGAAGGCAAATCTTACCACGCGCCTCTAATCAAGACAGAATAGCACATGCTTTTGTTACCCATTGGTCCAGAGGACAAGTTAATTCAAATCGCTTGGTCACTTAAGGACTTTACTTTCCGCATTGTTTATAATAAACCCAGAATAGACTCAAATAATTTCATTAGTGTACTGGGACACTTAGTGACCCAGGTCAACATAGGCAGATTTCCCATTGCATTTTTTTTTTAAAAATAACTTTTGTAATGGTGAAGGGTAGCTTATAGGTCTAAAAGTTTCCAGCCAATTCTTTGTGTCTTTCACCCTAATTCATCACTAGTTTGCCAACCACTATTAAAACACTTTCACATCTAAATGTAAAGGCCCATATCCTGACATTGATCCAAGTGCGGAACTCCCATTGAAGTCGATGAGAGTGTTGCATAGAAATCAATGACAGGATATGGACCTCAAAGCAGGGCCATCTCTCCCCTGAACCTCTTTTTTTTTTTTCATTGACACTCAGAAATTTGAGAGTACTACAAGAAACAAGGTACATAAAATAGAGAATCTGCAGATGATCTCCATGGATCTCTGTTCCTTCTCTGGCAGTTTATTTCGGGTTAGATGCCCATTGTATTTAAGGGGGATGAGGGGAGGGGACTGTGAAAATGCCAGCAGCAGCAGCAGCAGCGATGTGCGTGACTAGAATTTCACCTCTCACTATGCAGGTGAGCAGGTCTTCTTTTAATCACAGCCTCTGTTTTGGCCAAGAAGGCCTTACAAACTGAATGAGTTCTTTTTCCAACTCTATTTTGATCGTCTGAATTGGCAGTCATAAAATATTTTAGAAAGTATACTCCTTATTCAAAATTTGAATAACACTGAAATTTCATAGTCTAATTTCTAATAACAAACTATGTGATTTATTCTGCCATGCTATAAAAGCTAGAAATAAGCCTTTAGATTTAAATTGAGTCTTTTTCTAGTGAATGCAAAGCACTTCAGGCATGTTAAAGGTAAGTCTTTCATTTTTACAAACAGTCTTGAACAAAGATTTCAAAGATCTTTAAGAAAGTGCAAACGTCTTAAAATAAAATAAATTTAAAATTCATTTCTTCCTTGCCACCACTGTTATATCTACAAATGCAATGAAAATAGAAAATTACTTCAAGTTTTAAATAAATCCAGGATTCGTTTTTTAAAAGGACTGCTTTGATTTATTTTGTTGCTCATAATACTGACCCATGTTTAAAGGGAACAAGCCAGTTACTCACCTCGGCCTTGAATCCTGCTAGGTCAGTGAGAAGGGTTATCTAGAATCAGTGGTTCTCAAAACTTAGTTTGCTTTAGAATCACTTTCAGGGCTGTTAAAACACAAGTTGTTGGGCCCCACCCCCACTTTTTCTGACTCCGCAGGGTCTGGGGGAGGACCGATCATTTGCATTTCTAACAATTTCCCAGGTGATGCTAAACTGGTCTAATACTACATTTTCAGAACCACTGGTCAATAGAACTCAGCCCTTAGCAGGTATAAGAATCAACTGTAAACCTCGTTTAAATAGTGTTGCCCATCTCCGTCTACCCCTAATTTTTAATTCATTTAGTAATTTATTTATTAATAGATTGAACAGGTCTGGGGTGGGGTCTGGGTCCTCTTTTTCTTGGGGAAAGCTGCAGGTAAGTCTAATGTGGTTGATTGCAGAACATCTTAGTGAAAGCTCCTTCTGAATCCCTTCTAACTATGAAATCCTATGATTCTCTTCTTTATAAGCCATATTAGGAAAACTAAGACAAATATTCTAGAGACAGAAAACAGACACCAGAGACAAAGACATCACAGAGGAAATGGCATAGCTACCCTAGACAAGTAATAGTTCAGATTATTTGTTTAATGGCAAAAACCAATGCCCAGACCACCTTCCATCCTAAACTTATCCTTTGTAGCATTTTATGTATTGGTAGTTACATAATTGCTTATTTGTAAGAAAATATATAACGTCTATCGTGTCAATACCAATAAGATGACCAGGTTCCATCATTTTTTTTAAATTTGCCATTATATCTGACCCTTAGGTCTGACATATTGTAACACATTTGGATTGAGGCTAGTTTCTTTGGTATGGGAACAGTAGATACCTTCTTTCCTATTATATGGAGAAATCCTGAAGATAGAAAGAGAACTCGGTAGGATTTATAAAATTACTTTTGAATATGTTGATTAAGTGTCTATTTAGCAAGATATCGTGCAGCTATATACTTCATTAATAAGATTCTAGATCCATGTTAGGATTACAGAACCTAAAACTCCTGATTTATTATTCATTACATTAAGAAAACTTAATTCACATGAAAAATATACACTTTACCTCATTGAGAGCTCTTATTTGAGAACCATTCAACTATTCAATACCCTTGGCCACTTTAGTTCTTCACAAGAGCACCATTTGTGAGGATTATAGTGTTTGACTTAATAGTGAAATAAAGGTTCTTTCCAAATTCAGGGCACATTCTTCTGGTAAGTCACTACACACTGAAAAAATAACAAAATTTTCTGTATTTCAGTTCTTCATTTGCAAAAGGAAAATGTTGTTGGATTAAATGATTTCTAGAGAAGGCTTTTTCCAGTTCCAAATTTTTTATGATTTTTGATTTAGAACTACATAGTTTACCCAAAGGTTTGTCAAATATTCCATAAGAATATATAGTTTATATGTAATATTTAATTGATATTATAAATTATTTCATTCTTGGTCTTTGAAATGCCTTCATATTTATTTTTATCTGAAAATAAAGTACTCCTCTCAGGGCAGACCTCATGTCAAGTATTCTTAACACAACACCAAAACTAAGCAAAGAAATAAAAATGATAAAGAAATGTTTCTCCTCAAAACCTGAAAAGAAATTAAGTATTCCTCTGTTTTGACCATTTATAAATATTCTTCACGTTGTGATTAGCTACTAATTAGATTTTTTTCATAATCAGAAGCATTGGATATAGGAAATTAATTTCTGTGATTATTTGTATATTTTTCATATACTACATAAGTCCCTGTGAGTGCTATAATTATAACCCTTTATAATTGGCAGACATTAATTACTGAAATTGTACTAGAATTTCCATATAATTTTGTATTAGAGCCACATGAATACTGAATACATTCATCATGTTTAGAATACCAATGGGAAAAAGTAATATCCAACTATTAAAATATGCAAAACTTGTATGAATAAGATAAAAAGGAGATATGCAGATTCCTAAGTCACAAGTAATATGTCTGTATATGTTCAAGTGTATTAAATCTAGAGCAGTTGTTCTCCATTCACTGAAATTAACCCAGTCCCCTCTTATTATAGGGTTCAGAAGAGGGAAAGGAGGCAAGGACCAAATTATAAAAAAGTTCCCAGCCCTGGGTGGAGAGTATAGAGCAAGATACGATCACAGTTGTCCCCAATAAGGTCTTCTTCAGAAATCTCCATTTCTGCAGCTCTCCCAAACATACAGGGTTTTAACCTCAGAGGTATTTTCAACCCCCTACTCCCTGGCACACATTCTATACATTCAACCTCCATAATCCCTTTTTAGATCAGGATTTCTTACCCAGGAGTCCATGAATGGTCTGCAAGCCAACTGAAATTGTATGCAAAATTCCATAGCCATATATGGACATCCTTTCTGAGCAATGGGTCTATAGCTTTTGACAGATTCTCAGAGGGCTATCACTCAAAAGTTTAAAGGCCGCTGGGCTAAACTGTTTCTTCCTTTCTTCAATCCCACTACCACCAAGCAAAGCCAGGTCCAGTGATCTCTCTCTTGAATACCAGCATCCCAGCCAGGCTCCCATCAAGTCTCCTGGTTCCAGTTTCTTGCCATCTTCATCAAGCCCATATGATGCTGCCAAAGTCACCTTCCTGAAGCTCATAAGCAGTCCTGTTGATTTCTCCTGTTCACTAACTTCCAAGCCTCCCCGATGGCCGACTAAATAGAGTCCAGATTCCTGGGTGCAGACACCATGTCTTATTCAGCTTTGAACTCTTACAGGTATCCAGCTAGCTCAAGAGATGCTTGCTTTTGAGTTCTCCTGATGTCGGAAAGCTTGTCCCAGCCTCAACCTATCTTTCCAGTGTTATCTGCCAACCAATGAAGTCTATGCTCCAACCAATTCAGTCATTTAACGTCCTGTCAGTCCTCTGAAAATAATCCACATTTTCTCTCTTTCCTTGCGTCTTTTAATCATGTCCCACATGCCCATTGCTCGGGGTGCTTTCTTGACCTCTACCCACCCAGATCATTTCTGCCTGACAAAATCTTAGCCATCCTTCAATGCTGGAAAAAAAAAAAAAAAAAAAAAAAACTCCTTTATGAAGCTGCCTAAGCCCTGTTTCCCTGTGAGAAGTAATCCCTTTCTTCTCTAACTCTTTGTACATTTCTTAGGCCTTTTCATATATTAAGCACATAGCACTCGAATTTTAATATTGATTAAATCATTGATGTAGTTTACATATTACATTACACTGTACACTCTTTAAAGGTAAATAAAACTCTTTAAATGTGTTTTATTTATTTTTCTCCTCCCTACAAAACCTAGCAAAGTCTCGCACTTCCTAATGTTCAACAAATAATTGCTGAAGAAATGAATGAAAGAATAACTGAACACAGAGTCATTGATCTTTCAGAGTCTGAAATCATAATGTTTCAGATTATGATGCGAGGTCAGCACTGGTTGTACTGATGAAAAACATGTGGTTCAGAGAGGCAGCGAGGGAGGCACAGGGCCAGTGAGTGGCCTATTTGGGCTGGAACTCGGGTTTCTGAACTTGATCTATGTGTGTCTACATTTTTGGACAAGAAAATGCACTTAGACGTGTTTCATTTCAGCAACTATAATCTTGTTGCTTTTATAGTTCTAAATATTGCTTTACCATTTCTTATCTGTGTGACTATTTTAGTTTGTTTATCTGTAAATTAAGGGTTGGATTAGTGCTCTCTATGTTTCTTTAAAGCTGTGAAGTTTGAATTGCTTCTGTCACCTCATCCCTCTTTCTCTTTAGCAAAGAAGGTAATTCCTAGGTTTTCCCAAGTTTCCTGGTGTCCCACCTCCCACTCAGTATTCTACGTGAAGCCTGGTGATCAGTAGGTGATAACAAATATAATAGATGGGGTCAAAGAATTCATATGTAAAAAAATAAGATAAGAACTTGAAGTTTTTATTGTTTTGTTTTTTGTTTGTTGTTTTGTTTTTGTTTTTATTTTTAATAAAAGATCCTTTAAGACATTTAAAAATTCAAATAATTAGGGGGGAAAAGGCTAATTCTACAGATCTGATACCTAACCTCTGAAGTTCTATTATGTGAAGCTCCCATATGTTTCTTCATTGTGACAAATATATATGGCAAAACAGGGTTTAAAACCAAATGGCTTTGAGTTCCACCCCAACGATCAAAAGTGAAACTATTTCTCTCTCATTCTTAATATTCCAGTTGTGAACAGAACATTGTTCTTCTCTCCCATCTCAGGATAAACGATAATCCATTCTAACTCTTAGTATCCCTTTCACATATAGATTTTCAGATATGAATAACTGGTAACAAGTCATGCACATAGCAAATTGGTCCACTCTCTTCCCACTTTGTTGCCCACATGTGGCATTGTGGTTTCTTCCAATTTATATATTCTACCTAAAAAGGCACTCTCACTCCACTCAATTTCAACACAAAGTCCTGCGCAAAAGGCCTGGCTTTACTACTGGGTTCTGTAATGTAATTCCTACCCTGTATAGTTCTTTCTTTTAGTAAATCTTATGTGAGACACTTACAGCTTAAAAAGGCCCATATTTGGTCCTTGCTAATAAATGTTTGGCATGTGCACAGTCTTCAAAAGAGCACGGTTAGCCCTTGTTAAGGGCAACGTACACTAGAGGGAACAATATGGTCCATGTTCCAATAAGAGAGTAGCACAAGCTGATAAGAAAAAGTTATTGGGTAAGATGAGCACTATAAAGAAACAAATTGGCCCACATATTAGTCAGGAGGCCAAGTGAATCCCTTTAAGTTCTCTAAATCTCGCAAAGGGAACAAAATCCCATGCTTTCTAAATTTGTTTCACAAATTTATTACTTTCTCTCAGGGTACATTGATTTTCAGTTGACTTGATATCAGGGTCTTTAAATCAAATCTAACTTATTATGTTTTTCTGTCATATAGAAGCCTGAGCAAAACAATAACAGGTGATCATAAGGGAAATTAATCCTCAATGTCATTTTAAAATACAAACAGCCTTATAACTCCAAAATCTGCTCCATTCATAATAGCTATGTTGCTATTATATTCTCCCCAAAGAGCAAACAAAAATGAAAACAACATGGTAACTTATTAAGATAAGACGCTGCCTATGCAAACACAGGTGGCTTATGGTTTTCTTCATATACATATTTATGGACATTTTAGATAAAAATTCTTTACCCTCTTTAAAATATAAATATACATGCATGTATAAATGGATATGTGTAATATATCATTTATAAATTTGTGTAAACACACACACATACATATCAGGAACAGAAGAGGATAACCAAGTTTCAAAATGTGAGGAGTCCTAAATGAATGGAGCTCAATTCTTGTTAAGCCTTATAACACAGGTTAACTCACTGTCACTCTCTTACCATGGTTTTACATTGTGAAATTACAAATTGTGATCAGTGATATGAACAACTCCCCTCTGCACTACCTCCATGATGTTATGGCAGAATATAGCAGGAGGGGCTTGCTTTAAATTGGGTTGTCAAAGACACCTTCTCTGATGAGATGACCCTTAGCTACAATCTTCCAAAAGAACAGTAATCAAAGAACAACATGAGCATTTTACAAAAGAGATTGCAATTTTAAAAAAGAACAAATAGAATTTCTGGAGATTAAGAACTCAAAAGAAGAAATTAAGAATGAAATAGCCAGCTTAGGTAATAGAGTTAACCAGATGGAGGAAAGACTCAGTGATATCGAAGATAGAAACCTGGAAATTACATGGATGGAAGAAGAAAGAAATTTGAGACTTAAAAGAAATGAAAGAACTCCACAAGAACTTTCTGACTCCATCAGAAAGAGCAATATAAGAATAATGGACATACCAGAGGGAGAAGAAAGAGAGAAGGGAACAGAGAATATATTCAAACAAATTGTCGATGAGAACTTCCCAAACTTGTGGACGGAACTGGATCCTCGAATCCAAGAAGCAAATAGAACACCTAATTACCTCAATCCCAACAGGCCTTCTCCAAGGCACATTGTATTGAAGCTGTCTAAAATCAACGACAAACAAAGAATCCTCAAGGCAGCCAGAGAAAAGAAGACGGTAACCTACAAAGGAAACCCCATTAGATTATCATCAGATTTTTCAGCAGAAACTCTACAAGCCAGGAGGGAGTGGAACCAAATATTCAAACTATTGAAAGAGAGAAATTATGAGCCAAGAATAATATATCCAGCAAAGATATCCTTTAGATATGAAGGAGGAATAAAGACCTTTCCAGACATACAGAAGCTGAGGGAATTTTCTAATACACGACCTGCACTACAAGAAATACTAAAGGAGATTATTCGACCACCATCAACAGGGACAATTTGCGGCAACCAAAACATAAAAAGGGGGAGAGTAAAGGCCTGAACCGGAATATGGGAATGGAGAAAGTAAGCGTGTGGAAGAAAATGGAATACTCTAAATATCAAACTTTCTTTTACAAAAACTTAAGGGTAACCACTCAAAAAAAATCCAGAACTGAAATATATACTGTAATAAAAGAAGAAACAGAGGGAAACATCATAGAATACCACCACACAGAAATAATAGACAACAACAAAAAGGCAAAGAAACAATGGAGACACAGTCTTTCCAGAAAACTAAAGATAGAATGACAGGAAATCCTCACATATCAATAATCACCCTAAATGTAACTGGACTGAACTCACCTATAAAAAGGCACAGAGTAGCAGATTGGATCAAAAAACTAAACCCAACCATATGCTGTCTCCAAAAGACACATCTCAGCTACAAGGACAAGCATAGACTCAAAGTGAAAGGGTGGAAATTGACACTCCAAGCAAATGGTATCCAGAGAAAATCAGGTGTATCCATACTGATATCAGCTGAAGCAGACTTCAGGGTGAAAAAGGTAACAAGAGACAAACATGGACATTTCATAATGGTAAAGGGGACTATACAACAAGAAGACATAACAGTCATCAATGTTTATGCCCCCAATCAGGGAGCACCGAAATATACCAAGCAACTACTAACAGAACTAAAGGGAGAAATTGACCAAAACACAATTATACTAGGGGACTTAAATACATCATTGACAGCTATGGATAGATCATCCAAACAGAAAATAAATAACGAAATAGCAGCCCTAAATGACACATTAGATGAAATGGACATAATTGACATATATAGAGCACTTCATCCTAAAACATCAGACTATACTTTATTTTCTAGTGTACATGGAACATTCGCAAGGATAGACCATATATTGGGACATAAAATCAGCCTCAGCAAATTTAAGAAGATTGAAATCATACCAAGCATATTCTCTGATCACAAGGGTTTGAAATTCGATATCAACTGCAAAAAGAAAGCAGGAATAAACACAAATACATGGAGATTAAACAACATACTTTAAAAGAACGACTGGGTCAAAGAAATTAGAGGAGAGATCAAAAGATACATAGAGCTCCTTTTCGGCCGGGACCACCATCTTCCAGTAATTCGTCAAAATGACCAACACAAAGGGAAAGAGGAGAGGCACCCGCTATATGTTCTCTAGGCCTTTTGGAAAACATGGAGTTGTTCCTTTGGCCACATACATGCGAATCTACAAGAAAGGTGATATTGTAGACATCAAGGGAATGGGCACTGTTCAAAAAGGAATGCCCCACAAATGTTACCATGGCAAAACGGGAAGGGTCTGCAATGTTACTCAGCATGCAGTTGGCATTGTTGTAAACAAACAAGTCAAGGGCAAGATTCTTGCCAAGAGAATTAATGTTCGTATTGAGTATATTAAGCACTCTAAGAGCCGAGATAGCTTCCTGAAACGGGTGAAGGAAAATGATCAGAAAAAGAAGAAAGCCAAAGAGAAAGGTACCTGGGTTCAACTGAAACGCCAGCCTGCCCCACCCAGAGAAGCACACTTTGTGAGAACCAATGGAAAGGAGCCTGAGCTGCTGGAACCCATTCCCTATGAATTCATGGCATAAGTGTAAAAAAATAAAAGACCTCTGTAAAAATATTTCTCTTAATTGAGGAGTGTGGCGTCCCCTCCCCCAAAGAAATATTTAAAGAAAACTTTTGTGTCCTAAAAAAAAAAAGAAAAAAAAAAGATACATAGAAACAAATGACAATGAAAATACATCCTACAAAAATTTTTTGGATGCAGCGAAAGCAGTATTAAGAGGGAAATTTATGTCATTACAGGCCAATCTCAAGAAACAAGAAAAATCCCAAATAAATAACCTCATGTTACACCTTAAAGAACTAGAAAAAGAAGAACAAGTGAAACCCAAGGTCAGCAGAAGAAAGGAAATAACAAAAATCAGAGCAGAACTAAATGAAATAGAGAACAAAAAGACAATAGAAAAAATTAATGTGACAAAGAGCTGGTTCTTTGAAAAGATTAACAAAATTGACAAACCCTTGGCTAGACTCACTAAGATACAAAGAGAGAAGACACTAATTAACAAAATCAGAAATGAAAAAGGGGAAGTTATCACGGACACCACAGAAATACAAAGGATCATCCAAGAATACTATGACGGATTATATGCCACCAAATTCAATAACCTAGAAGAAATGGACAAGTTCTTAGAAACATATAGTCTTCCAAGGCTGAACCACGAAGAACTGGAAAATCTAAACAGACCGATCACCAGTAACGAAATTGAATCAGTCATCCAAAACCTTCCCAAAAGCAAAAGTCAGGGACCAGATGGCTTCACTAGTGAATTCTACCAAACCTTCAAAGAGGATCTAATACCAATCCTGCTCAAACTCTTCCAAAAAATTGAAGAAGAGACAGTACTCCCTAACTCATTTTATGAGGCCAACATTACCCTGATACCAAAACCTGGTAAGGACAACACAAAAAAAGAAGACTACAGACCAATATCTCTGATGAATACAGATGCAAAATCCTAAACAAAATTCTAGCAAATCAAATACAACAATGCATTAAAAAGATTATTCATCACGACCAAGTGGGGTTCATCCCCGGGTCATAAGGATGGTTCAACATCTGCAAATCCATCAATGTGATACATCACATAAACAAAATAAAGGACAAAAATCATATGATTATATCAATTATATCAGGCAAGAGAAAGAAATAAAAGGCATCCAAATTGGGAATGAAGAAGTCAAATTATCACTCTTTGCAGATGACATGATGCTATATATAGAAAACTCTAAAGACTCCACCAGAAAGCTATTAGAAACAATCAACGAATACAGTCAAGTTGCTGGCTACAAAAATCAACGTACAAAAGTTCATTGCATTCCTATATACTAACAATGAAATCTCAGAAAAAGAAATACAAAAAACATTTCCTTTTGCAATTGCAGCAAAAAGAATAAAATACCTAGGAATAAACTTAACCAAAGATGTGAAAGACCTATATGCTGAAAACTATCAGACATTTTTGGAAGAAATTGAAGAAGACACAAAGAAATGGAAATACATTCCGTGTTCATGGATTGGAAGAATCAACATAGTTAAAATGGCCATATTACCCAAAGCAATATACAGATTTAATGCAATCCCCATCAAAATCCCAATGGCATTTTTTAAAGAAATAGAACAAAAAGTCATCAGATTTGTTTGGAACCACAAAAGATCCCAAATAGCCAAAGCAATCCTAAGAGAAAAGAACAATACTGGAGGTATCACACTCCCTGACTTAAGTTGTATAATAATCAGGACTTATTGTATGAAATTCACAAATCCCTCATTATATGAGCTTTTGATGTTTGAAGATTTTACAAAAACATTTTTTTTCCTTCGTAGACCTACCTCTCCCTCCAGTTCCATGGGGCACAGAGGCCTTTAGGTACATGTCATCCAAGGAAGAGGAACATCACAGGTTATCCCATAGTTTTCTAAGAGAGATATGTAAACCGAATTAGAAGAGCAATACTTGATTCATGTAAGTAAAACATAATCATGCATTTTTTAAAAACGAATAACACTGATACAAGTTCTTCTATAATCTGGCCACCACTTTACCTTCTCAACCAATCTTATCTTTGCTGCTAATCTTAGCTAACCTGGGTTAACTTTTAGACCCTTGAACAAGTCAAACCACCCCTAAGGCTGAGCCCATAGGAGAACAGCCTGGAATTCTGTCCTTCTTCTCCTTTGCAAAGCTTACCTTTCATTTCAGTTTCATCTCAATCCCTATATATTTGAGATTCCAAACAGTTCTAAATTATCTGAGAATTCTAGACTACCTAAAATCATTTAACATCTCTTTTAATAATAAAATTTTAAATGGATAGTCTTAGATCTTATGGCTAAGAATTAAATAAACATGAGAACGACAGTATTAAATTTAATAAAAAGTAATGAAAATTCATCAAAAGGCCACGCCAGTGTTCAGAAATAGTTGGGGCTCTGTTGACTCAAATTGCTTATTCCATCTCTCAGGAATGCACGTTGTTAATGGCAGCATGAGAGATGAGGTGATCTACCCAGAAACACAGGGCTCTGAGTCAGCCTGAATGCTAGTGATTTTAATGCCAGACACATTCACTTTCAGCTGGAGGGTATTTGTTGAGAGCTGCCGTGGAGAATGCCCGCACTTAGGAAAAAATGCACACCCTTAGCAACCACTAATGAATAAAATAAAAATCCACTCATCAGAATCTGGAAAATAGAAAAGAAAATAAATTATATATATATATATATATATATATATATATATATATATATATATATATATATATGTATGTATATATAATTATACATACATACATATATATATGATTTGGTGTTTTGAAGTAATTCCAGGTATACAAACAAAAACAGATCTAGAAATACAGGTTGGATTCTTCAGGTATTACCCAAGCTACCCTCCCTTTATGATCCATGGGAATTTTGCCCAAATAAGCTCTGGAAGCTCGAATCTTATTTTTTAAAATTCCTGGACTATCTTCTTCACGCCATGTGAACAGAATTTAGCAGTGGTAATTTCCTTGGGTGGGTGTATTGAGACCTGTATCATGCCAACTGAAATTTGTCTGTAAAAAGAAGGCATCTACCTCTAAGAGAGATATACAGAGAAATGAGAAACCAACTACAAGCTGGTGTCTGCCCCAGTATTTCTGATCACTTCCACCTGCTCACTCACCCTCGCTATTGGCCCAAATAAGTGACTATTTCATGGCAATAGCAGTTGATAAAGAAAAAATGAGAGAAAGTGCCCTGTCATTAAATTATAAAAAGAAGTCCTGGCTTCCACTCCTATTTCCATCACTTATAATGCGTATGACAGGGAGTGAGCAAATCAAGTAACCATAGGAGTCTCATTTTCCCAACTGGTAAAGCCGGGACTCAAATGTTTGCTTTGTTATAATTTATTCAGCATTTGTCAAGCACTTACTATGTGCCAGGAACCATAGAAGGTGTTACGCTAGGTACAGTCATTATTTTCATGCAACTTACCATTTATTTAGAGAGGAAGACAAACGTCCAAACATACGAATAATATGTAACTACATTTATAAAAATTGCCATGAAGAAAAAGTAGTACAAATTTAAAAGAGGGGGGTATAACTTAATCTGGGAGAACATCTCCCTAGGGAATGATATTTAAGCAATTAGGGTGGGAAGGTCGGGGGTGGAGAGAACATTCCAAGACAAGGGGATAACATGTGCAAAGGCCCCAAGGCAAGGAGGAGTTTCACATGGTCCAAGAACAGCAAGAAGACTCATGTGGTTTCATCAAGGGGCAGAGTGGCAGGAGATAAGGCTCCTAGTGGCATTACAAGAATCAAGAAATGTGTGTGAACATGCTTTGCGGAGTGCAAAGCCCTGTACCAAAGTGAGAATGAACACAGTCATCAGTTTCAGGAGTCCTGCCCTCAGCACCAGAAGCAGCAGGTCAAAAAGAAAAAACACTTGAACACAAGGTTTACCTCTTCTTATACCCTTCCTAAACTGACCATTTCGCTCATCTTTGCCATCAACCATAGTGTAAGATTTTCAATTTGCATTGATATCAGAATTCTTAAAACAAGACTTAATAATTTATTCTTTATGTATCCAACTGGGCTTCTTTAAAGCCAGAAGAAAAAAATTACTGAAGCCCTTTTATGTCTAGGCAACAGAAAGAAGAGGACCTTGAAAAGCAAAGATTCCTTTATATTTACATTTGTGCCACACACACACACACACACACACAAAATAGAGAAGAGCTGGACACTGCTTCTACACACCGTCTCCATCTCTGACACTCATTTTGCAGCGGAATTTTTAAAATGGAATTTGGAAGATTGGTGGGCTAATTTACAACAAACTCATTCATTCATTCACTCACTCATTTATTCATTCACCCAACAAATACTTCGTATCTATCCATCTCTGTAATGTTAAATATGGGGATTCCAGAGATTATTTTTTATTATACTGATTTAGTACCATAGTTATCCAGAGGAATCCAGGACCTGGGAGGGGGGCAGATTCCCATTTAAGTGATGTTGTTATCTCCTTTATATGAATATATTGTTAACCCATAAGAACGTTTTGGATTCCAGCTTCACCATGGTATCAAGAATGCTTGAAAGCCAGGGGTCAAGAATGGGCAGTGGGTAGAGTAAGGGGGAGACAGAGTGTGGAGGCCGGAGGAAGCAATAGGACCCTCATGTGGGCATGGTGGGGGGTGGGCACTGATGTGCACACAGAGTATGCTGATGACAGTGTATGTGGACAATGTACTTGAATGTGAGCTCACTTCTCTTCTCTGAACAATGTATCAGGAGACAGCCTTGCTTGGAAGAGATTCTTAAACCAAAGTCATCAATAAAGCTTGTGCCTACTTCAGTAAGTGCTGTCTCCAGACCGTTTTGTCTTGTCTCCCATACACTGAATACCTTGGGAAAACTGAGCTGACAGTGATGCATAACAAAATATTAGGCAATTGCTGTAATCAGAAACAGAATGAAAGGAGTGCTTCTGAAAAGGAGCACATAAAACAACGACACAGAAAAAAGTAGAGAGGAATTATCATTAATGGGGTTGAGAAAACTTGGGAACGGGGTGTTGTTCTTGGAGGATAAATATGAAATCATTTGAGTATGTTTAGCAACGGATGATAAAGCTGACTTTTAATTGAACTGCCTAGAAATTAACAAGAAGCACGGAGAGTTAGAATAATTACTATATCACAGAAAAATTTTTCAGAAACTTAGAAAACTCTCCTCCTGTAAGGCATCATGGCACTTTATCAGCCCATCGGTTTCTGTACATATATGAAACTGAAATGAATGGGGAGGGGAGGGTGCTAGATACAGAATCAGGTATTGTTTGTTTCGTTTTCCCAGAAAGGAAAACAAACAAGGTGAAACATGACAACTGGGAAAAACTGTTAAAGAGAAATGTCAAGAGCTAAAGTAGTTGGAAGTTTGCTCTTAAAAAGAGGATCGTCTCATATTCTGTACAATATCAGGAAATAAAATTTAGCTATAAGACAGTAAATTTTTAAAGGAGACACAAAAACTCTATTACCAATAAACACATCACTTATACTTCACAGAGCTCCTTTCCGGAACACAATAGGAAGAATACAATAGGAAACCTGAAAGAACAATAACTCTTCCCCTAATTTCTGCCTTGCTCTGCCATTTTTGACCACCAATTATCAGTTACTGTCCTTTTATTTATACGACCACTGTAAATAGTGCTGAAAGCCCTGCAGGACTCCGTTCCACCCATGTCACTATCTGTTCCAAATTATAATTTTTACTCTTTAACATGTAAAAAGTTAGATTAAATGTTCCCTGAAAAACACCACCACCAGCATTACCATCATAACGACCACTTGTGCCAAAAAAGCTTTCAATAAAATTTACCAAGACAGTGTTAAAATTAGATTAAATCAATGTGAAAGACCCAAGTCCTTGCCTCTAAAAGGGAACTGACACTGTCAGTCTCTTTTGATTCATACATTAAATATGTATTTAATTGGAAAAGCCAATTGTTAGGGGAAAAGTTCCATTTCCAGAAGTAGCAACATTTTTAAAAGGCAAACTGCTACATATTTTACGACTACATATTGCTACATATTTTTACCTCATCAGCCAACAGACTTGAGGAATCAGACATGTCTACCGAGCAATTTCAAGTGCTAGTCCTAGGTAGTTATGGGTTGTTCATAGAAGAAAAATCACTTATGAACATCCATATAAATGGTGCCCTTATACAAAGACAGTAATGGGCATGCAACTTTGCTAGAACTATCTACCTATTGACCCTATTCAGAGCACAGAAAGCAATGGTGTGACAATGTTCCCCCAGTTCATGAATTACTTATTAAATTCAATCTCAAAATTGAAAGTTTTCTTTTTTAACTTGATAGCAATTTATTAATGATAAAATATAACCGTAGGTTCTTTCATCAGAACCTAACTTCTCTAATCCAAAGGCACATCATGATTCCCCAGTTCCAGTTTTAATCTCTCTAATTTAGACAGTCTAAATGATCTCTTAACTGGTCTCTCTTCCTCTAAGTTCTTTCCTCAATCCATCCTCTACAGGGTCAGGATATCTGTCTTCCCAAAAAACAAATCTAACTTAAGAATTTTTTTCCCTCCCTATTCATGCTACAGGATAAAATCCACCATAATATTCCAACCACACACCGCCCCAAATAACCTCACCCTCCCACTACCATTTCCTGTCTCTGCTACTCGATCCTCTTGAACACTCCATTCACTTCTAAGTGCTCGCACCTCCACCCTTGCATTCCCTCTGCCTGGAATACCCTTCTCCTCACTTGCACCTCTCAAAACCCTACCTACTCTTACAGAAACAAAACCTTAAGACCACCTCTCTCATCTTCAGAGCCTTTAAAATGTCATTCCTTTTTGTATACCTTGTTTGCAAACATTTGGGGTTTTGTTGTTCTTTGGGCATACATCAGGTAAACCTTTATTCACAGTGTACCATATAACCAGAAGTCCCAACGCACCTTCTGCATACCTTAGTTAAGGTATGTTATGTGAAGTTTTACATTGCTTCTATCTACCATTTGCCCCCAGGAAGCCTTTCTGATCCTTGAGATTAAATCTATCCCTTCTGTGTCAACCCCAGTGCTTGACAAAGGTTGAGCACTCAAGTGTTTGTTGGATGATGCTGATGTGCAAACATCTGCATTAGCAGGATGGCCAGATTCAAACTGATTCATGGTTATAAGAGGTTCCCGTAGAACAATTTTTGAAGCCCATTTGTCTAGTGGTTTTTAAACTTCTGTGCGTTGTTTTGTTCGTTTTTAGTAGAGCAAAGATGCAGAACAGATAAACTCCACTCATATGAAAGCTTGAGGGAGCCCATCTAGATGCTTCGTCTCCCATCCTGACATTGAAGGGAGTCTGAAGAACACAGTTTAAAATCCACTTTACAAAAGTTAAACACTACAGTGGGTGACATTTACTCCAAATCCTAATACTCAGACATGCTACAGTATTTAAGTTTTATCAGACATTGCACACTACATACTGTCAAGTGAAATGAGTTCTTAGAATATGAAAACTATCTTATAGCTTTTCAGGGGAGGTTAGATGATTTCTAGTAACAGCCAGTCCCTCGTGCGCCTATTTAAAAATTATTCGAAAGAGTAACTTGTTTAGAGGCAATGAATGCATTGCATTATTGACGTGCTCAGCTCTGGAGTCAGGTCACCTAGGTTCATTTTTCCACTGTACCACTTACTAGTTGTGTAAGTTACTCAGGCTCTCTTTCTCTCGTTTTCAGCAAAAATTATACCTCATAGGGTTTGGGTAAGTATCAGATAAAGTAACTTAATTATTGCCTTACAGCAGCTGCCACATATAATAAGTGTTCAGTTAATATACCAGGGTTTGTTAAGGTTCATCATGAGAAAGGCAAATAAAGAGTGTCTCAAATACCACTGACTGGATTCAGTGTTTCTCAAAGGAAAAATAGTGCCCACTGAGATTCTAAATATTTGCATGATGTTTAAAGTTTGCATGATCCATTTTATTAACCCAAGGTCTTGGTCGACTGAGTTCTCCATTCTCTTCCTTTAAAGGGAAAATATTCAATAATAATATAAAATGTTAGTGCACGTAGGTAACATTTATAATGTTTCCTCCTAAGTAACCACACAGTTACCCAAATGTTTACTAAATGGTTCTGTTCCCTAGCATGCAGATTTCTGTCAGGGGACACCACTCTTACTTAGGTACCCCTATTCTGCAGGTGCCTCAGCACGACCGGTGCTGATTTTCATCTCTCCAAAAGCCATTCCTAGAACTCAGTGGATCAATTGTCTGCCAGGAAAAAGTAGGAATCTTACAGAAGAGCCTGAGATGGGCCGAAGAACAAACCTAATCCAGGCAGTTAATCTGAAAATAAAACAATGTGCTGATCTTGGCATTGTAAGGGCAAATAAAGGGTTGTCTCAAAGCTCCCTAGTAAAGCATTTCACTGGACTGGAACAGCAAAGCACAAGCCTGAATAAAGTAACAAAGAGAACCAATCAGGTGGTGATCATGGCCACACATTGGGCAATCTTGTTCCACGGTCAGTTGGGCTGTCAGATGCTCCTGCAGAGCTGACACAAAGTCCTTTCTGCCTCTCACGACCCTGCAGAGGCTCAGCACAGTCCCAGGAGTGTGGGGTGCCTTTTTCGGGTGCCTTTGTGGGATCCACACAATAATGGACCAAGCTTGGGATCAGGAGAAGGAAGTATCTCTCCCATCAGGAATTAAGACAGGCTCACATCTATCAGGGGAGCCCGTAAACCAGTGGATCTCAATTGTAGAAACGCGAAGGAGTTACCTTTGAAGTTTATTAAAGTGCATGATCCCAGCTATAATAAAAAGGGTGACTACGGCTGTGTTCTTGTTTTTCCCTTGACAACTTTTAGATCCCTGACCCTACTCTGCTGGCTCCACATTTGGGCCACCAAGTTTAGAGCACCCACATATGCCACTCATTCTTCAGCACCAGAGGGAAATTCAGATCTTTCAAACTCCTAACCCTCCTCAGCCCACGCTACAGCCACTCGTAGGGCCCAGTACACTCTCTCTGCTTGGCTGTTGTTTCCCTCTAGACCTAACCTGAGGCCTTCTCCTTGGAGAATCCTTCTGCTGCGTACTAGGTAAATAATACGCTTTCTTTCACATCCACTGGTGCTTGCGCGCTCTTCATCCTAACGTCCGCAAATTCTTCAGGTGGGGGTCTGTTCAGTGTCCAGCAGAGGATTCTAGGTGCTCAAACAAAACACTGGACCAAATCCCAGAGATCCTGATTCAGTAAATAATGGGAGTGGAAGTTTGGGCCCAGGATCACTAACCCATAATTAAGCAAGTATCCCAGGTTAATGTCACAGGCGATCCATCACAGACTATTCAAGCCATCCTCAACCTCCAGTAAAAAACTGCATCACTGCCCTTACCTTCCCACCAGCTACTTCAGATTTTGTGGTGCAGTTTTAGGACCGCTCTTCCTTCGCCATCCGTCAGTCCTCTTGTGTTCTGGCAGATAGCCCCTCGGTAAGGTGAGGCAGGGAGAGAAGCTAACTGCGAAGAATCCCCATGTGCTCTGCACTGGGCTCAGGTCCCTAAAGGAATGACACTTGAGATGTTACTTCATGGAGGTCTCTCCATCTTAAATTCCATGTAAGATAATTACCTCAGGTTTAACAAGTAAGTAAAGTGATTTTACAAGACTGCTAGATGGTGACAATTTTCCAGATCCACTAAAAATATAACAGAGTGCTTTTGCTGGATAGAAGGCTGAGTGATCCAATGAACTATAGGACGGTGGTTCCCTCCCATCACCAATATCACTATGGTGGCCTTTTTGCATGAGCTCATTTTCTAGGGAGGGAGTAAAGGTCGGGAAGGTCACAAGATGAAGAGAGTGGGCCCGGGTACTTGAGGAAGGGAAGCAATAGTGGCATTAGACAAAGGAGTGTCACTCAGCCCCAGATCTCAGCCCTGCTAAGAAAACAGTCTTCCTATTTCTGTTCAGATCAGACTGGGACTCTGGAGCAGTGAGACCTTCCGAGAATACACGTTTTCAGTACCTCCGGGATTTTGCGCTGTGGAAGCACAGGAGGACACTAGACAGGAATGCTCCAGTGCTGGACACCAAATGTCTTCAGGTGACCTTGTCAGCGATGGACATTAACAAGGCCGCCAGACACAAAGCACTGAAGAGACTTGTTCGTTTGTGGGCATATTGGAGACTCCAGGGACGGCATCCTCTGACAGCAAGGGGAGCACCAAGCTGGTGACACAAACACCAAACTGCTAACAGAGTGTGCAAATGTTTATGGTCTCATTTGAATATCTACATCAATGATGAGAGTTGTGCAACAAAACACAAGACCACCAAGTACTCTGTGGAAAACTCATCTCACGTGAAGGAAAAGTCTCAATCTTTCAGCTTTTCTCCAAAGCTGGCCTGAGGCAATTAACAACAGCAAGGAATCAAGGACTCGCCTAAGGTGCATGCTAAACACTTGTTCCCATTCTGTCTCAAAACTTTACATTTACGATAACCAGAAGGTGCCAACTTGGGCTAATTCACTCTAACTCCTCCACAGAAATCACTGCATGGAGCAATAATTTGATTCCATACCCTCATTTTTTCTTAATCATGAGGGACATGATGAAAACACACCTAAGAAAATATTGATCACTGACCTCTGAATACAAACTTTGCAATAAACTCATCTTCCAGTATAGAACAATGGTGGAGATAGGTAAATTTACTAAAACGTATATATGTCATATATTTTCAGTTTCACTTTATTCTTCACCAGATGCTCATGAGGAGATAAGTATTGTTGTCCCCATTTTACAGATTAGTAGAGTAGAGCTCAGGTGAATTCCACTTCGTCCAAAGTAAGCTGAGTGAAGGGCAGAGCAAGGGTCAGAACCCACTCCTGTCCACCCTCAACGTCCATTCTGCTCTCCCATTGCCTCTCTTGACAAAACTTCAGTTTCTCCATTACTAGTTGTGAAAATGATGGGAGCCTACTGGTTCCCATTTTTCTAGGTCTCCAAGGAAATTCCTTACTCAAATGTCTTAGCCCTTAGGTTCTAATATAATTCTTTACATTGACTTTATTAGCTAAATTGTTTCTTGTAGCTTTTCACATACCGTCCCTAAAATCTTTTTGGAAAGTAGGGGAACATAAGTAATCAACAGTGTAGTAAGCATTTACTCGGCATATTCCTTTTTCAGTTTTATGATTCAAACTGGAAAGTAGGTGCTTAATATATAATAGATAGTATGTGAAGCTACTTTAAAGTTGGAAATTTTAATGTAGCTTTTAACTTTGTCATCTTTTCCCATCTTACTTATGAATGGTACCACATACACAACTGAATGTAACCCTTTAAAAAATCTGGAGGAATAAGCAGCCATCTCAAACTCACATACGGCTTGCTCACAAAAAATGTATCCAGGAACCCTGCTTGGTGCCCTCGTTATCAGGTAAGTATCCTACAGGAAGAGAAAGTGGAATGTTCCCCACCAGATTACCGTGTTCATTACATCTTATGTTGAAGTAGGTGCATGTATAATACAAACGACAGCTGTGAAACACTCAGAATTTCTTAGGCAATCACTGGGAACTCTGTGCTGCGGGACCACAGCTGATTAATGGATGACATCACAGGCATTCGGCCTTCACACTTGCTTAGCTAAGTAATGAGGTCAGGAACAGTGAGGTGGGCCTGCTAGTAAAGGTGGGCAAACCAGTCTCAAACACCAAAAAACACACAGTCTAGGATTCTAGACCCTGTGGATTGTTGAATACCAGGTGCTACCTATAAAAACTGAGTCACCCCGATAGATACTGCATTGTTCCCGAGACCCTATGACATCCCTTGGGTAATGTATAGGGATGCATTTGATTTAATAAAAATATAATTAAAGAAACACACTTGGGAAGTATACAAAAGACAGAGGAGTGATTCAGGGAGTAACAGTCCTCAACCAAGGAAGTGTGGGCTTTCTCAAGAGTGGAGGATATTTGAAGAAGGACTGTCTTATGACATAGGCAGTTGCCTATGGGGGCCTGAGGTTAGAAACGGAAGCATCTACCCATGATGACTAAAGAGATATTCCCTTGCGAAGGGTAAACCCCTGAATTTGTACTTTGAATCCTGAAAATCTTCATTTTCAGCAGAAGACTATACTTCCTTATAGAATAAATTTTATCTTTAACTTGCCACACTAAATTAAAGCAATTTATTTGGTATCAACAGAGACTGGAGTGATAGCCCAGGAGAGAATGAAAAGCTACCAGGCCTTACCCAGACGCTACCTATGTCAACACTCATAGCTTTAAAACTTGAGCATCATCCTATGAAGTGCACTTCCTCCAGGAGATAAAGGAGTTTTCAGCATCACAGTGCATGGTGGCAGGAGCTACAAGTGTTAGGTGGGTGCAAAAGTAATTGCGGTTTGAAAGGTTAAAAATAATTGCAAAAACTGCAATTACTTTTGCGCCAACCTAATAGTAAGCCAGGCCAGAGGTCCAAACACAGGGGAACAACAGCCTGAGTTCAAAGAAGCTTCTTCTAAGCAGACAACTCCAAAATTTGATAAGACTCAACTTCCTGCACAACCTACTAAGTCAGAAGAAATAGGCCTTTAAGACAAGGAAAAGAAGTAAATAATCTGTGTCACACTGAGATTTATTTACTCTTAAATGTGAACCTTCTCCAGCAATAAAATAAAATAATAATTATCTAAAAAAAAAAAAAAAAAACTGAGTCACCCGAAAAGGTGTATAGAGAATGTATTGTCTAAAGGTAGCTTGAAATAGCATAAAAAATTTGGCAAAACTCATCTAACCTAAAGACTATACACTAATTACATGTGTGTTCAAGATATTTCATTAGCGCCCAGAAGGAGCAGTGGTTCCAATGTCTACAAAGACTGAGGGAACATTTTGGAAACTACCCTTGGATGAGAAGGGCTTCCATATGTAAGACATGTCAAATGGGTGTTATCCAATAGGATCTTCCCAGAGATTAAGCAGGACAATGATTTTTTTAACGAACCAGGATTTTTCAAAACAGAAATAGGATCATCTGATGAAAATAAACTTTTGTATCGAAAAGCCTTGGCATTTTAAAAACTAAATTATACCTTGGTATAATACAAGGAATTGATCTTAAAAACAAAACACAATTCATTTAAAGATAGAACTCATTTTTTTGGCATAGGTTATAAATGAAATATGTTACTTTTATTTCTAAGTTTTAGTAAACATGTACTCCTTCCTCAAATAAGAGTTTTGCATAGTAAAATACAAGTTTGAAAGCCTTTTCTTCATTTTTCTTATTTAAGACATGTCAAGGGTTGAAAATTTTAGGAAATGCAACAAAGGAGAAAAGAATACTAAAACAAAACAGAACAAAACAAACAAACAAAAAAGCTCAGGAGGAGAAAGAGAAAAGTGAATATATAGGCTTATGCTATGAAACCACAGACACAACTGGGGACACATACACAGACACATAACTTGGGGACAACAGAGAACCTTCTAGATTCTCTGTCTCCCACATGTGTGCTTTAGTCTCTCAGCTGTCATGTGTCAGCTTTCGTCTCTCAGCCTGGCTCTGTAAGGGATACATCTGTGGGCAGCTCTGAGCTTACTACACAAGAGCTTGTAACCACAGAAAATAAGAAGTCTTTACCGCTAACTCTGGTTAGAAAAATGTCAGAGAATGACTGAGAGAAACTCAGCATGTGTCACATACTCACGCCTGGACTGTTTGGGACAGCAAGAATCACAATTCTTTCTGTGGCTGAGAAGGAGAAGAGGCGATTCTGATCGGCAGCCACAATCAGAGCCACATAATCAGAACTGAACTGAAGTTTCTTCTGAGCAAGCAAAACAATAAATATTTACTCCCCAAAGTGTTTATAGTTAACATTGTATTGTCATTAACCCATACATGCTCTTTTTATTTTAGTCTACATACCAGTCATATATATATATATATATATATATATATATATATATATATATATATATATGAGAGATGGAGATTTAAAAAAAAGAAGCAAGGGCTCAGTAAATTCAACGTAGGCTGTGTTGAAAGATACCATTAAGAGAGCATGCTCAGGCTGTCATGACCTTCCAGGGGGGTCAGACTGCTCACAGCAGCCATGTGGATTCTGGCCAAGCCATGCTCTGGAAAGCAAGTTTCTGACATCAAAAGAAGCATATTCTAAACTTCAGATCAGAAGTAGGCAATGTAAAAAATTTCTCTAAACCAAGCATGCACCTTGAAACCAGAGAGCAAGAAAGAGCACTGAATGAAAATCAAACAAGGTACTCGGAGTTAGGGACAGACCAGACACTAGAGGTCAGTGGAGAAAGCCACAGCCCGGAGAGCAGAACAGACCCTGGTGCTTAAGACTAGAGCATAGAGTTCCTTACTTGGAGTATCACTCGTATGATACTAGAGATGAGCAAGTTATCATGTGGGTTATGTAATCAACGAGTATTTATTAGAAACATGTACTAACCTGATGTGAAAGTTCCTTTAGTTGAAAAGCTAAAGGACCTTTATGGATTTTCTCATATGTTTTCTTCTGTATGGTGATGGAAGTCTTCTGTTTGTATATGGACCACGGCAACAGGGAAAACTGGGAAGGAAGGCAGGGCACTGAATGGCAAAGAAGGATTAAACAACCACAACAAAAATTCTGGCCTCCAGCCACTTGCACCTGGTAGAGAGTGTCAAGAAAACCACAGATTTATGCCTGGGGCTTTGCAAGTTAAAAACAAAACAAAACAAAAATGTCAATTAATTCTTTCGACAAATATTTATTGAGTCTTCATTACCAGCAGACAGTTTGCTAGGAGGCAGGGATGCAAAGATGTAGAAGACAATCTCTTCCCTTGAGGAGATTACAGTATCTGGGTGAGACCAGCAAGTGAAATTTACATTACAAATAAAGGTTTAATGGACAGATATTACAATAAAAACCTACATGAGGGAGTGTTTCACTCTAACTGATCAAAGTGAGTGGAGTTTCAGAGCAAAGCTATAAAGAATGACACAATACACTATGCAAAACTAAGGCCAAATAAAAGACTAGATTTTAATTTAGAAATTTTCTTACCAATGGGTAAGAAAATCATGTCCAAACAGATTTCTTATAAATGTTGAGTACTTCCTGATTTGGGATGGGCCAGAAATATTAAGATAACAAGTTGAGTGCATTCTGTCAAAAGCAGGAAGAGGACCTTGAAAATTAAACCTAAAATAATAATAATAATAATAATAATAATAAAAAGAACACTTAAAAGATTTAATGGACAAAAATGGTATTGAATTTGGAATGAGACATAAGAGATAAGCATATTGTTCAGTTTCAAGATAACAGTTCAGCAACTCAAATTAATGTTCACTCTCTTCAATCTTGAAATCTACCAAAGGAGTAATAAGAGTCCTGATTTGCCCCTTATTCAGCAAGACTTGCAATACAGAAAATTAAAAAAAAAAAAATACTTCCAGGCTCCCCCTCTCTTCTTTTCTCCTTCCATGACCTCTTATAAATCTTTGATCATTTAAAAGGAATGTGTGGGTGGTGTGTAACCTTTAGAAACTTTTTTTCTGCCAGTTTACTAGAGGGAAGTTTTCTTTTTCTCTTTTTTTCCCCCCTTGCCCTAAGTTCTGCTCAAAACTGTGCCTCGCTGCATTGTTCAAAGCTACTCAGAGATGTCCTTGAGAGACTCCAGTGAAAAGAGAAGGGAGTTGAAACTGTGAAACCAGACAGCACCCCTTCAAAACCAGGTTTTTGTGGCCTCAGACAATCTTGTCTCTTTGCGTGAGATGGATAGTGGTTGGTGAATCATGTTACCAGGTGTATTTATAGACCATGAATTAAAAATAAATAAATAAAAGCAGTTATCATCTCTTAAGAGTCTCAGAATGAGCAAAGAGAATAGCCAAAGGAATGTTTGAAAATCAGACATGCTGCCATTATGAAAGAGCAGGCACAATTTAACAGATCAGCCTAGGATAAAAGAGTTCATTAAAATGACAGGGATTCTGGCTGAGTCCTCTGAGGTCAACAAGATTCTTCATATAGAACGATGATCTATAACGTTTGTTGTGGATTCAGTAACAATGATTGTCAGTGAAGTTGATTCTCCATTGTTTCACGTATCTACTTCCCATTTCAGTTTGAAATATCTGTGGTATATAAGAATGGTGTATAAGAATTCCTTTTCACTGTTTTCTCTTTTGTACTCACTGCACATTCAAGTTACATATTTATAAAATGTAATCATTGGACTCACGGTAACTACTGAATTGGGTAGAGAAGAGCTGGAAGCGGTCACTGAATAATGAATCCCCTCCCTCAGAAAAACTACCTGTTGATCTGATAACCTGAGCTACCAGCTAGTAACCTGACCTGGAAAAGTTTTCTTATTTCAATAGCTCACAACCAAGCATCCACTTCAGAACTTCAGAGCAAGGTCTTCAGATAGGAAACAGGAACACAGTGAGAGACTCAAAACGCAGTTTCAGTTTTAAAATAGGAAAACTTAGGTCGTAGTGGAGAGATGGATGTAAAGCATAGCGACACAATTCAAGAAAAGATACTATCTACCATCGAGACCACTAGGTTTCTTAGTCATTTCAAACTGGCCTCCATAGCGGGTTGCACTCAGCCCAAGGATCTACTTTACTGATGGAGAGAAAAACCAGACCTGATATTTATATTTATTTTGTCACAGAAAATAAATTAAACCTTACTAATATTTAATACATAGATTCAAACAGCATATATATTAAATATATGCATGTTTGTGAGGATTGCGTACAAATATCTCTGGTTGGCTTTTGTTATTCATTGGATTTTTATATCATTTTGTTAGCTTAATTTATTGATGCTTCCCAAGTTTTAGAAGAGGGCTGGGATATGGAACCATTCAAAATTTCATTTTTGAGTGAACTGGAATACATTTGATCACAAAGATTGGAGACTACTGGCTTAAAATGAAGTGTGATAAAAGTGAGGTTTTTCAAATGATTAACTCAGATACAAGCATCAAATCATGCTCATGCTTTTGTCAAATTGCACAGATCAGAAAGATACCCATCATCGGTTTCCATCAGACTGCATATCCTTTACATAAGGAAAGGATTAAGCAAACAATTCAAGACGCAGCATAGGTCAGAGTGGAGAGCATCTTCTTATCTGGAGTTGTGCACCAGAAAAGACAGGTAGAGACTGTGGTGACAAAGGAGGGGCTGGCGGAGTCTGTGGATTCTAAGAGACCCAAGACCCATACAAATCCCAACCTCCCTCACCAAAAAGACATTAAACCACACGGAGACCTTAAGCCCGCCTGGAAAATTTCCCTCATTTTCTAATTTAAGAAGAAAAGGGAAAGTCTTCCACCCTTGCTAAAATAAAAAGTAAAAATCAGAGCTCTCCCTGAAAAAGAAACATGGATTTGAGTCATATAGTAGTACTAGGGTTAAATCTCAATTCACCTACTTACGACCTGTATAAACTTCAGCACACTACTGCTTCAGCCTCACTTTCCTTATGAATTAAAAATCAATAAGCCACTAATACTTCTCACAGGTTTGTTGTGGTGATTAAATGAATTAATAGAGCATGTTCAAATCGTGGTCATTCTTATAATGTTTAAAAACTTTTGTTGAGCCTAACAGCAGTAGTACTACTTTACTATTATTTTTTTTCTTAAACACATATGTTTAAAAAGAAAACTTGGTATCATTTCCATACATTACCACTTTTCACAACTAGAAAGCATCATAGAGATAAATACACACCTCCTAAAATTCAGGGAACCACATTTTTTACTTGCCTGGACAGTTTATTTCTGTTGTCCTGGTGTTATTGTTAATAGTGTTTCTTTTACTCATAAATGTATTTAAGTCTAGACAATAAATGATGGGGTGACTCCACCCAGAATTATCGTTGTACCCCCAGGAGTGTACTTGACATTGGGGAACATCGATTCCCGCTTGTGCCGACGTGCCTAACAGAGGATCTGGCACGTGGAAAGCACTCAACTATGAGACTTTTCTTCCTTCCCTGGAGCTGCAAGTGAGATGGCAATCATGGTCCAGAAGCTATAGAGAGTGTTTGGGGTGTGGGGCGGAGACAAGCACTGTGGCAAAACAGGACACAGAAAGCAAACAGGGTCCTTGATCCTTTCATGTCCTTGTATCCTCGCATGCTATGGATACTGGGTAATTTTGTTGTAGATGCATTAATGAATGAGCATGATTTAACATCTCCAAAAAGAGGGGAAAAAAATCATTCTTCAACAAAACACCTACATTCATAATAAACTTCCAGTTATCAGATAAGTACAACGGATGTAATGCACAATATGATGACAAGTCATGGTATATCTATCTGAAAGTCGTTAAGACAGTAGAACCTAAGAGTTGTTGTCATCACAAGGAAAAAACATTTTCTAATCTTTTTTTGTATCTATATGAAATGATGGATGTTAACTAAATCTACTGTGGTAATCATTTCACAATAAATGGAAGTCAAACCATTGTGCTGTACACCTTAAACTATTACAGTACTATATATATATATATATATATATATATATATATATATATATATATATATAGTACTGTAATACTATATATATATATATATATATACACACACACACATACCTGCCTAGAATAAAAAGACACAGGAACTAGTGAGACTCCAGAAATTGTGACAAAATTCAACTGTTTTCACTTGGACTCAGATAGATAAACTTTTGGTGGTAACTGGAGAAGGGTGTTTTTAGATTCACTCTTAGACTTTCTTGTATTTCATGGATGATAAGAGCACAAGAACCAAACAAATGGATACAGCTAAAGTTTTCTTAGCACCTGAATCTACTCACCTTCTATAGCCTAGAAAATATTTTCTTGAGATCAATGAATTACCTCGGCTACTATAGTTAAAACAGAAAATACTGTGACAATAATTATTGAAAGAAAAAGTTGAATTATAAGTAGAGATGTAAACCCACCCCGCGAGACAGTGTTTACATAACTCCTGCCTTCCACTGAGATTTTTACCTTCACAAGTGACGCCTCCTTGACTTTTGCCGTACCAAGTACCCTTGCTAACGCAAAAAGAATGTTTTCAAGAGCACAGAATAAAATGAGTAAATCTTAAAACAAATCCCATGTGCTTAGGTATAAAGTCTAATATCTTATTTTTTTTAATTTTTCATTCGGCAACTATCTCAATTTCCTGACAAAATGAATTCTGAATTGTTCTATTATTAAGGGTGTTGAGTAGCCCTTTTCTACTTTCAATATATGCTAAAAGTGTTACAAAATCTTATCTTAAATATAAACAGCATCCATGTGAACATATCAAACATCAAAAAAGTAACAGAAGTAACTAGATGATTAACAAACAAAAACAGATAAAGGAAAATATGAGCTCTTTAAAAGGTCAAAGAAAAATTTCAAGTAGTGAGAGTTCTCTGCATTTGTCTTCTAAGGCTTTCTGAAAACTCCTTTGGGGCAAAACACCTTTCCAAGTGAAGTAGTTTTGAAAGTAGTTTCAACTCTTCTGATGTATTACAGTCTAAATCAAGAAAACACTTCCTTTGTCTGCTTATCAGGAGGTACTTGAGTATGCAGAAAGGATGAGGTTCCAAGTGGAAGGTAATTCCCCAATACCTTGTACTTGTATTTTTAAAGGCTAGGGATGTATACACATTGAAGAGGTTTTTAAACAAGCATAAGCATTGTGTATAAAAAGAAATCCTATGTGGTTTTTCTTTAGAATGTGGCGGGTGGGGGGGGCGGGTTAGATTATAAAATGCACTTCATTATAAATTGGGATTTTAGGTACAGATTAGTTTTTTTTTTATTATTCCTGCTGTTCTCTTAAAGGAAATTTTTATTCAAAGTTAAATTGATGCTACCTCTAAGAAAAATAATGGAAATGTGGACGGTGTAATTCATGCTAGACTTTTTCTTTTACTGTTGTTTCACTCATTCATACAGTCACTTGTAAATTGTCGTTAGCTTTTCCAGAAGCATTTAAATTTTAAAGGGATCCTTCAAGCTCCAAATTGATCTAGAGTTTCAATACAATCCTAATGAAAATTTCCAAAAGGATATTTTTTGGGGCCAAAATTAATAAGCTGATTCTGAAAGTTATATGGAAATGCAAATGACCTAGAATTGCCAAAGCAATTTTTAAGAAAGAACAAAGTTGAAAGAATTACATTACCTGATTTCAAGATTTACTACAAAGCTATGTAACCAAGACAATGAGGTAGTACCAAAAATTAGACATATGTACCATAGGGAATGGGATAGAAAGTCCTGAAACAGAACCATGCATATACAGTCATTTAATTTCAAACAAAGGTGCCAAGGCAAGTGTTTTCAATAAACTGGAACAACTGGATATCTACATGAAAAACAACACTGACCTTATCTTGTGTTGTAACAAAAATCAAATGGATTCTAAATCTAAATGTAAAAACTAAGCTATAAAACCTATGGAAGCAAGTATATGAGAAAATGTTTGTGACCCTAGGTTAAGCAAAGATTTTTTTTTTTTTACATAGGACACACATACACACACACACACACACACACACACACACACACACACAAACAAGCATGAGACATAAAAGAAAACAAAAGTCAAGCCATAAGTTGCTAGAATTCATTATCTAATAAAGGACCTATATTCAGAATATACAAAAAGCTTTTACAACTCAATTATTTTTAAAAAAATGAATAGGCCAAAGATTTACAGACACTTCACACAAAATAATATGAATTGCCAATATGACTCGCCAATAGAAATATAAATTAAAACCACAATGAGATACCACTACAAATCCACGAAAATGGTTAACTCAAAAGACTGACAATACCAAGTGTTGTCAAGTATGTAGAGCAATGGAACTCGCAGACACTGCAGGTAGGAATGCAGGTAGGTACAACTACTTTGTAAAAACTCTTTTGATTTTTCGTTTTTCTATTCTAAGTTAAACTTCCCATATGACCCAGCATATGGCTCCTAGTTACTTACCCAAGTGAAATGCAGGCATGTGTCCACAAAAATACTTGTATATGATTGTCCATAGAAACTTTATTCATAATTGTCAAAAACTGAAACCAACACAAAACCCATCAACAGGTACACAGATAAATGAAATACAGTCTATCCACTCATTAGAATACTACTCAACAAAGTGGTTGAAGCTGAAAATCATTATGCTCAGTTATAAAAGTATATGGAATGCTTGCTTGGTCTGGAAAAGTGGCAGAAGTTGAGATGAGATAGGTAAGAGAAGCAATACTGTGAATAATTTTGTATGAAAATGAATTTGAATTTGTCACATAGACAGTTAAGAATTGGGACAGGGAAAGGTTATAATTAGCTCTAGCAATAGGAAGGCTGATTAAAAGACTATGTGCAATAAACTTATACAAAGAAAAAGAACCAGGAATAAGACAACAGTCAAGATGGTCCTTACCTGTAGGGAGAGGAGAATACAGGCTAAGAGAGAGGCACACAGGTAGGTGAGACAAGCCAGTGTCCTAGTCCTGGTTAGATGGTGTTCACTGTAGTACCATGCTTTAAACTTTGGAGTGTGTTATATATTGTATCTTATGTGGGTCAAACATCATGTTATCAAGAAGGAACGTGAGGTGGGAAGCATTATAAAAGAAAAAGACCTCCAGGAAAAGTTTGTACAAATATGTGATAAGGGCTGACGTAGAATGGGCTAGTGGTAATGGGGATGGACAGGAGTAAGGCTGTTAAGTGGGAAAAGGGTGGAAAATGAAGGAGAAGGAAAAGTTAAGAGGACTTCTAGGCCACTAGCTCAGGAAATTACACGATAGAGAAAGCCGACTGGTTACGGAAACATGTTTGAGAGAAGGGCTTCCCTGAGTCTTTTAAAGTCATATAATAAACATGACCATCTACTTGACTTGTTTATACGGAGAGTTAACCCAGGGTCCTATAAAACCTTAAATGCTCAGGTCTGTTATATACACAGGTAACAATAGTATCATCACAAGGAAACATATATGTGTACTTTTATAATACAATATAGTATTTTTTTACTACCACAGATTATCAGAAATCTGTAAAAATCTCTGGCAGTTTATCCTTCCATTTGCAAAATTTGACTATCACTCCACCTCTTTCAGAGTATCACCCATATATTAAGTGACGTGGCTCCTCTACTCAACTATCCCATGTACTAAGAAATCTGAAACTGACACCCTGAAAACAGACTGTCAAATTTCAAAGCATGTAAAAGCTCATATTCCTATAAAAGAGATGCAACAAAGGCTTTGTTGAATCATACTAAGCTTTCGCTACACACCTGTGCATTGAAAACAGCTTCTCAGTCCTGCCCTGCTTCTGGCTTCGCCAGAAATGAATAGGAAAATCAAGGACTTTGTTTAAGATGATCGAAATATTACCAAGAAAATTTATTCTGATGAATTTCTCAGAGCAAGTTCACATTTTAGTTAACAATGTCAATATTCTCTTTTGCTTTCATTAGAGCTTTTGATGCCAAATAATGAAAGTCTACCCTAGATTTTGACCCTAAACATGGGAGTTTTACCATCTTGTCTACTTTCGTTTTCATGTCTTAGAGTCATGTGGGTTAGGAAGTCTAGATAGTCACATATTTAACAGATCTTCCAGAGTTTTATTTTGAGGAAGCATCTTGAGATGAATCTTGGAGTTCAGTGGAGAAGTTTGAAAATATTAGCTTTTAATTACACTCTTCTTAACACACAATAAACTTTGGACTTGTATTTAAGCCTAGTTATTGCTTATTTTGTTTTAAGTTAGAATAACATACAGTAGTTCGGCAGATATTAAGAAATCCTGAATTATAAATGAACAGGAAAGCACAGATAGGTCCTTAATTACAAAAATTCCTAATTGGCAGACCTATGAATCAAGCACTATACTTGATCTACTTTTTGTTTCCTTTTTAAAATTTGTTTTAGTCCCTTGGTCAGTAACTCATAATATTTTTCCTTTATGTAGTCATTTTTATTTCTACAAACCAAGTAAACTATAGTCACAGCAATCTTTAGTTTTTGTTATCTTCATTGTTGTTACACACACACACACACACACACACACACACACACCCCATAAATAGGGGGTTCCTCACATGTTAGTAACTCTGTATGTGTGACTCTTTTGAATCATATAGTGACTATTCCTTTACCATTTCAGAGTTATATTTAGAATAATGATATTATTTATCAAAATATATTTTAGGGCAACTATTGGCACAAGCTACAGTAATGGGAATAGAAATAAGTTGAGTTTATGTTTTATGAAGCTATTTTGATTCATTTAAAGCAAAACTTTACGGAACTTTTCCTAACACTTGGTACTTAGCTAGAAACTATAAGGACTACTAAAAAAAATTCTTCAATTGGTTAGTTCTTAACGAAGTTACAGTCTGAGAGAATTGCAGATATACACAGAATAAGTAAAGGATATGGATATATTCAAGATACTGTAGAACAAGTGATGTACCTGAGAGAATGTGAAGAAATTATCAGTGTAGAGGGAGCCAGAAAAGCGAAGGCTTTAATTGTATCTCAAGCAGTCATACATGAAGTCCAGCTGCCTTTCTTTAACTCATTTCTGGGACTTAGGATACAGTACTTTAAAAATATATAAATTAAAAAAACCTAAATAAGGATTCTTAGTAAAATTGGTCTACTAGTCATTTCAGGCTGCTATAACAAATTACTATATACTGGTGGCTTACACAACAAACATTTATTTCTCACAGTTCTAACGACTGGAAAGTCTAAGATCAAGCCACTGGCAGATTCAGTGTCTACTGAGGGCCAGCTTTCTCTTCATAGATGACTGTCTCCTCACACGGGAGAAAAATCGAGAGTTTTCTGGGGTGTCTTTTATAGGGCATCAGTCCTATTCATGAGGGTTGAACTTTCATGACCTAATCACCTCCCAAGACCCCAACTCCTAGTATTGATACAATGGGGTTATGATTTCAACATATGAATTTAGAGGGACACAAATATTTAGTCGATAACAGTTGGTGACACTCTAATCCTGACATGGGCCCTGAGGTTTTAATTTAGGTAACAAAATAGTTATGGGCTCTATAAACTATAAAGAATGACACAGAGAGGAAGTCCTTAAAAACTAATTGAGGAAAACTGTAACACTAGCATCTTCGTAGTTTTCATCACAGGGGAACCCTTTGGAAGTCCTGTCTAATTAACAGATAGGTCCTTTTGTGAGATTTATTCCAGACACTGGCTAATAAACTGTGTGTGTGTGTGTGTGTGTGTGTGTGTGTGTGTGTGTGTGGTGGTGGTGTAATCGAATAATTCGATTGTGACTTTTAACTTAGTTCTATCAAAAGGTGCTAGCAAAAGTGTATCATAGTTTTATAAAAAATAAAAGCTGCTTGATGGGCTCTCCCTGCATGGGACCTACTCTTTACTTTCTTCTCCATCTTCAGTAGGACTCTCTCAGGTAGCCTGGATGTGATAAGGGGACTTGATATACTGAGAACCATTTTTGGTCATGGATTTTGTCATGTGGAGCCAGAATTGTTTGAAAATGAGGTGACAGGGTTGCTCTAACAGGCTCCTGAATTGTTTTCTGACTGGGATTACTGCTCCTCCTGGGCAGGAAACCATGACATGTGGCTTGACTGATTTACCAGAAGCGGTAATTGTTTAATGTGAAGCTTGTCAAGTTTCATTTTCCTGGTGCTGCTGTGCTTGCAGATATGTGGCTAGTGAGTTAGAGAAGCCAACTGGGAGAAGAAATCAATGCTGCTTGAGTGCCACCTCCCCCTACCCAAGACACCTCTTAAAACACATTCCCTCTTGGTTTTTTGTTATTCTCTTTAAGTCCCTCCCTCAGCTGTTTTGTACTTTACAATCTTTAATTCAAAATCCTGCTTGGATGTCTCCAAAATGCGAAGGTACTTACCTTCACATTTTCTGATACCTACTAGATAATACCACCTGGCTGTCCCAGCAGAATCTCAATCTTAATATCTGTAAAGTTAAACCAATTACCTTCTCTGAAAAGTCAGCCCCTTTCCCTGACTCCTATATCTCTGTTAGTCACTAGACTATATGCGTATACATAGCCATTCAGACACGAGCCTTCAAAATAACTTTTGAGAAGATAAAGGGAACCAATTTGATTAAGAGTCAGGAAAGCCCCCAAAATGAAATGTGAAGTAGTAGAAATCAACAGAGAACATAGGGACCTTTCTACATTTTACTCTGCCTAATAAATAGATTGTAAATGTTTTGCTCATACCAGACTATGCCCCAAACTTAGTTATGAAGTTCACGGTAATTCGCAAAAATCTTTAATGTCCCAAATATTTGAGTTATTTGTAATGCGAATAAAACAGAAGGTTGGTAGAATAACAAAACATGAGTGTTAAGGAGTAAAAATTTTCCAACATCTTCTAATACTATTGATGGAAGATGGTGCCTTGAGAGTGATAATGTTTGCTGTACATATCTTGGCAGACGTCCCCTGACAGTGGAGAGGGATGCATTAATCTACCTTGACTTTATTATACAAGCCATTTAGACCATCCAAACTTCTCCTCCAATTAGTTGTCTCTGATAATTATTTCCACATAAACTTAACATAACAGGAAAGCATCAAAACAAATGGAGATAATGCCATCTACCACAGGGTGTTGTAAACATTAAATCAGGGATCCTGAATGAGCTGAGACTAAGAGTTGGATATGTCTGGTGTGTGGCATAAGCAATGTATATGCACCCTCACCACCACCAACATCTTCACCATATCTATTTGCCAATTCCACCATTTAGGGGGAAGGGGGGCTTAGAGACCTGTTTGATATGGTCAGAAGGAAAGCAGTGCCACATGTGTTTCACATTAAATCTGTACCAGCTTAAGACCTCACCCACCAGCTGGAGAGGGAGTTAAGTAACCTTGTAATTCTTGCCTTTCCCACTGGCTCATTTAAGGATTGTGGGGTCAAGCCAGTGCTGACAGGTAGTATGGTACTTCCACTTTCAAGAAGGTAGGTTCCCTGGCACCTCTCAGTCTGCAGCTGTCATCTCTGCCATTAAACTTTGCTGACCTCATAGAGCAGGCATTGGATGCTACCACTCCATTATCCACCCAGAGCTGCAGTTCCAAGTCCTGGAAAAGCCCTTTCCACGCAAGCCTGGACCTTCAAGAGAGGACTATTATCCAGCATCTCTCTGCTCTCTTGGCCAGGCATAGCTATGTGCTCCCCATGCCCAGGCTCCCAAGGCTACACCTCAAGGTGCCCTGTTCTTTCAGTCCTATATTCAACCTTTCTCATCTCGGTCCCACCACACATCCAGCATAGATAGGTTCAGGCCTCTGCCCTCATGGAACCTGAAACCATTATCTCTCTTCCCAAGTTTGTGCTCCCATCCCAGGGGCAGACTTCTTTCCTTTTTGGCCACCTCTTTCTCTTTCCATGGTAACAGTTTTACCTACGTATCAGAATCTCAAGATCTCAGGCCTCAAAAAATCAAAAGAGCCTGGATATCTTCCTTAGGGACAAGAGGGACCCAGGTCCTAGACATAAAAATTTCTGTTTACCTTCCCATGTTGGATAATTTTCATTTCTTCCTAATATGCAGCCCCATCTCAAGAACAGATAGGAGGTCTTCTCCCTGCAGCAGAGAAAAATACAAAACAAAAACATACACTCAAGTTAATTTCTAAATGGGTCACCCTGCTACAAAGATATAAGAGTGTCTAATGTTAATTTCTAAATGGGTCACACTGCTACTGAGATAAAAGGTGTGTGACAAATCTGGGACAGGTAACAGAGGCTAAATTGCAGGGATAAAGGAGAGGCATTTGGAAATAATTCACCATGGGTAAAAGAGTCGGCTGAAGATCTGGACTTATAAAAAGAGTCAGAGAACATTGATAGTTTGGGATACAGTTTGGAGCCGATCTGGGCCCACCTATTGGCTTTACACCCTGGGGAAGAAAAAGTGCTGTGGGGAGTGTGTGTGGGTGTGTGTGTGTGTGTGTGTGTGTGTGTTTTGAAAAAGCAAACAGAATTGTAAAAAAGCTTTTACCCATCAGGCCTAAACAGCTCTGATGTAGGAATAAAACACAGAGAAGGGGATAGCATTTTCTACATCAGGATTAAGGGTAAACTGTTGGGCCCAGGACCTCTGTGAAGGTTCAGTAATATACAGCTCGTGGCAACAGGGGCAAGAGGGGCAGAGGCAAGTCAAGGGCAGCACGCTGGTGCCTAGAGGACCATTGTCTCAGGGAGCTCGAAACATTGGTTTAGCAAACTCAGAAGCCACTTGGGCAACGTCCATAGTTGGCAAGTTGGAGGTGGTAGTTGGAGCAAATTCATCTCCACAGCAGAACCCAAGAGTCTTTCCAAAGTCAAACAATGAAAGCCAAGATGGAGGCACTGCTAAGTATGTCATACTATAGGCTGTATAGACTTCTAGCGAGAGGCTAGAAAAGAGGAGAAACAGCAAATGTTTGAGGTCTTAGTACCATGAAAGTGGGGGCTTAGATTAACAAGGCAGATAAAGTGTTTTTATTTGAACAAACAGTGAGATAATTTTTACATAGTTAAATATCTTAGCAGTAGAATTTAAGCGGACTTTCATTCATTTACTTCCCCTGTGACATTTTTCTCTGCAAGTTGTCAAATAATAAATGGGCCTCTTTTATCGTGTGCGCATGCGTGCACACGCATTGAGCATGTGTGTGTGTGTGTGTGTGTGTGTGTGTGTGTATGTTGTTATCAATTTCCCTGAACTACATTACTTATGACTCAACTGGTAAAATTACTAGTTTTTGGAAACTCCAAGCTAAGAATCAAAATCTAGAACTACTGTAAACGAAGGGGCATCCACATGGTGGGCACGAGATATCTAGTGAGTCTTCATTCACAATTTCCCTTTAATTGATTTTCTCCATTTCTTATTGCCATAATCATACTCCAGGACCTAATTAACTCTCCTTTCTCCATCCAATGAATCTTACACACTGCTTCCATTATGCCTTTTTTAAAACCATTACTTCTACCCGAAATGCCTCTAAATCTCACCCATATTGAGCGGACCTTGCTCAACTATTACTCCTTTATGAAGACTTTCCACATCACCCACCTAGAAATCAACTATCCCTTCCAGGAAATCTTATAGCAGTTTATTTATGTTACACAAATGTTTTTGTTTTTGTTTTACCTCCTTGCTTGGCTGTGTGTGTGTGTGTATGTAGTATTATATTTACTTATTAATTATTTGGAAAGTTCCTAAGGACAAGGATTACTCCTTTATAGCCTGGTACAGTGTTCTTTGGCCATATTAAGCCTTCCCTCCCACCATGTTCAACACCCATCTCAGGCTGCTTGTTGCAATTTTGTTACTTTTTTTTTTTCCTATCCGGGTGACTCTACATGCCTATGTAAACTAGATGTCACATTCATAAAAATATGGGAAGTTCGAAAGAGGATAATATCAGAAAAGACTATTTGATTTGCACCAAATCATATATTCCTTCATTCAGGAATGCATTTGACCCTTCAGATCCCCTAAATTTTAATAACTTTTCAAATCCCTCCCCTCACTATCCATAAGTATAAAAGCCTGGAGAAAACATATCATAGTGATAAATGTATATTCCTGCTGGTCCCCATATTATTCTCTCTCTTTTTTTTTTTTTTTTTTATCTAGAGTTCCCATTACTTGAACAGTACTTCATGAACAACCATATGAATGACTCACAAGCAGGTAAATCAACATCAACCAAATTAATAAAATAAAAACTAAATAAGTCATGTTTTCACCTCAATGTTGCAAATTATACTATGCCTAAAAATTCCTTTCAGTACCAATTAGTTAAGCATCACTTAAGCGTAAACGTTAAGGAGGGTCAATCTTCACGGTCTTTCAATAGGCAGGTACAAATGTGACACAAAACAGTCCATCAGTATTTGCACATGTGATAACTGTAAGGATGCCACAGGCTTGCCAAATTCAATCCCATAACTTCAGTAGAAAATAAATAAATAAATAAATAAAATCAGGTGAAACTGGTACCACAAAAAGAAAATATATCTCATAGACATGCACTTGGGAACAAAATAATTTTCACTGAGGTTTCACTCATTCATGTTATAAGATATTTTACCCTAGGTATGTGACATTGGTTGTACCGTATTGTGCTCTGGTTTCCTCATCTGGAAAATGGAGATTAAAACTACTACCTGCTTCAAAGCGTTATTATGACAATTAAATAAAATAATCCGTATAAAGCTAAAACTCTCTAGGCAAGAGTTAGTGTTCAATAAATGTCAGCTATTATTATTATGCAATAACTCTTACATTTATACTAGTACTGTGTCTATGCAATACCAAAATACAACTGATGAAAATAAAAATATCAGCTATACATTTTATTCCAGAGACTATACTGTGAAGAACAAATTCACAAACAAGCATGGATCTAAAAAGCTGCAATGGCTTTCTAAGTTTCAAATGTTTAAAATTTCATATTTACTTGTTTTGGTTTAGAACATATGAACTTACTGCATATGCTCATCAGTTGTGACCTTGAACAAGATCCACGTGTAAACATGCTGAATGATCCTGAATCCCAACTCAGAAAATAATATTTGAAATCTGTACAGAGAATAAATTTGTAGCACACTATCTCTGCTGTACCTCTATGGCAAATCAAGCCAATGTGGGACAGCAGATTTTAACACCAACTCAAAACGCTAACGATCTTGCAGTAAGTTCTTTCTGCTACAAACATTAACCCCAGTTCAGTGCTTATAGCCTCATTTTTGGAAACTTGCAGATGTGTGGATGATTCACTGAATGTTTTCACTTTCTATCTCAATACGTTGTTGTCATTTAGGGTTTGCACAGTGCAAAGCTCCTTACAGATTTACCGCTAATGGGGATAATAAGCATTTAAATAAACAATTTATATTCCTGATAGTCACACTGATACCTTTTTAAAAGAGATCAAGGCAAAACATTAAAAAACTTCCATTTCCTCTTATTATTAGTTGAAATGCTTTTCATTAATGGTGATCAAATAAATGCATTTACTAGTGAGACTGCTAAGTGTCCATTATCAAGTGCTGATAAGCTGCAAGAAATTGCCCTTCCTGGTGCAGTGTAACCTGAATGCTTTCTGCACTTCCATCAGCTCAGATAAGGTGCACCAAATTATCTTTCCAACTACAGTTGTGGCACCTGAATGCAATTAACACCTTATTAAGTGTTAAGGCATTTCTACAGGTAATAAATTAGTCATGGTTCAGTACCTTGAAACACTTCTTTAGCACAGTACTTGATACACTCACTGTACTCTATGGAAAATGCTAAAAACAATTCAATAAATTCTTTAGAGCTGTACAACTACATGGATAATTTTATATTCGTCTGTGATGCTGATTGCACAAGCAGTCAGAGGGTGGAACACAACAAACCAAGGCTGTCTCTTTAGTTTGTTGTGACCACAAAGTTTCTTTTGGTTTCAGGCAAAGTTTCGTGTCAGGAAGTTGATAGTATATTTCTGGAAATTTTTCATTAAATTTGAGTCACTAAACCATTCTTTTATAAGTCTCTCCCCCTCTTTCTATCATACCCTGAACATCTTAAGATACCAAATTAACTGTAATCATTTTCACTAAAAAAAAATCACAAGATAAATGCTAAGCAGCTCTTAACATATATACAAGTAATTTTAAAAATTTATAGCCATTTTATGTATCTAAAAACTTTATTCATCTGAAAATATCCCTCCTCCATTTTTGTTCTGCAAGTTAAAACCCAAATACTAAAACCTTATTCCATGAAGAATGAATGAATGAAATATATTCAATAAAAAAGAAAAATATAAATATTGATAATTAAATACATTTAATACCCACACACACAAATTTTAAAATAATCTCTATTTGAATTTCTTCTGAAATTCAAATTTTGTACCTGTTTCCCTTCCCCTAAAGAATCACTTATCAATGACTAAAGGCAGGCACAGAATTTGTAATTTGTAACAACATCAGTTCTTCCAAGGGAACTGGAGAACCTTTTCTAGGTTCAGATGATAGAAGTTATAAGATACTTGATTTCTCCACTAAATATTAGCTCTAGTTCCACTGTAATAGAAATGAGTTTGCAGTATATATGCACACATTAGTAAAGAATTCAAAAGTTATTTGCAAGGTCTCTTTAGAATATGCCTGCATATATTTTTAAAATGTAAGTGATATGATTTTTTTTTTCTTTCCTTGTCAGGAAACTAGGCACTAGTATTAAATGCCACATAAATAGCTAATTGGGTGGAATGATCAAAAGATTACACAAACCACCTCTCAGGTAGGAACCTCTGAGACAAGCTATAGAGGAAAGTGGGTCAAATGTTTAATCACCGTTTTTTCTGTGCATATAAAATTAATATTTCTTAACAAATTCCGGATTGTCAATTTTGAGCTGTCCCATTAAACTACAAATCAGACCATGATCAGAAATTCTATTGGAAGGTGAGATCATCCTAGTCCACTTTGTCATATCAGAGTTGAGAAACTAAAATCCAAAGAGGTTAAATGACTTGCTCCACGTCACATAGTGAGAACCCAGATCTTATGATGCCTCACCTGGAGCTTCTATCACATTATCTAGGGAGGGGTGGGATGCATGTACCTTCCAAGGAAACTTCAGATACTATGTTCCGTTACTTGTTTCTAGGAATGTCACTTGGGAGATTAAAGCATACTCTGATATTCACACAGTCCTAAATTAATATGGAGTCTCATTTGGATCACATTAGAATAGCTATAACAATATAAAATATCTTCCTTATATTGTGACATTTATATCCTATATGCGGACATTTATATCCTAAACTTCAGAATATTTCTCCAGTTTTTTTTGTGTTTTTTTTGGTTTTTTTAGAAAGTTCAGGAATAAGCCAATGGATTTTTCATGAAGTTTCAGCATTCTTAAAATTGTTCTTACAACTTGAAATTTTAGTTCAGTTTTGCTTTATATTTTTTTATTTACAAAATTAACTGAAATTAAACTGCAAATGCTATGTATGAATCTTTCTTTCTTCTCAAAATGCAGAGCCTTCCGTAACATAATATAAAGAATAATTAAAGTTATCTATTAAAAAAAAGAAATAAAGACATCATTTAAGTAACAGTCATAAAATACTAAGAAAAAACTTTTTAAAAAGGATTCTGTAACTTTTGCAGTTATGATGCTTTTACTAATGTATTATTTTTCCATAATGATCAAGTAATGAGGCTAAAATAGTATTTTTAAAAACAGCTTTTTAGTTGCAGTTTGTTCAGAATTGGGTTAAGGGATACTATGCTACAGAATTAGTATTTAATTATTCCTTTGGACCAGCGGTATTTTTCCATATAGTAGTCACTGGTGTCTACAGGAATGATTAGTTATACGTAATCAGGTGACTTTACTATTCCGAGTCTCAATACAGTTCTTTGAAAACAACTCTGAGAGTTGACAAACATCAACAAATTTAAAACTGTTTTTCTTGAAAAGCCAAGGAAAGATACATATATTACTCCCAACAAGTAATGAGTCTACTTATGAATGAAAATATACATTGACTATGATTGAGGGCTTTTTTTCTGTACAATGAGTATAAGCCCCATTGATGAGGTAATTGCACTTCTAGAAATATATATTATAGAAATCAAGATGTAGCCAAATTGTATCCCAATTCTGAACTAACTGCAACTAAAAAGCTGTTTTGAAAATACTATTTAAACCTAATTATTTGAAAATTGTGGAAAAATAATGTAATAGTAAAGCACCATAACTGTAAAAGTCACAGAATCATTTTTTTTAATTTTTTGAAAACTTTTTTCAGTTACAGTTGGCATATAATATTACTTTCACGTGTACATCATAGTGGTTAAACATTTATATAACTTACAAAGTGATCACCGCAATAAATCTAGTACCAATCTAACACCATACATAGTTATTACAATATTATGACTATAATTCTTATGCTATAATTTACAGCCCCATGACGATTTTGTAACTACCAATTTGTACTTCTTAATCCCTTTCACTTTTCACCCATGTCCCCAAATCCTCTCCCATTTGGCAACCCTAAAAATGTTTTCTGTATCCATGAGTTTGTTTCTGTTTTCTTTGTTTGTTTATTTTGTTCTTCAGATTCCACATATAAGAAAAATCATATAGCATTTGTCTTTCTCTGTCTGACTTACTCCACTCAGCATAATACTCTCTAGGTCCATCCATGTTGTTGTAGAGGGCAAGATTTCATTCTTTTTTTTATGGCTGAGTAATATTCCTTTGTATATATGTACCACCTCTTCTATATCTATTCATCCATTGATGAACACCCAGGTTAACTCCGTATCTTGCATGTTGTCGGTGACGCTTTAATGAACATACACATGCACGTGTCCCTTTGAAGTAGTGTTTTGAGTTTCTGTGGATAAATACCGAGAAGTGGGATTATTGGATCCTCCTCTGTCTCTTATCATAGCCTTTGTTTTAAAGTCTATTTTGTCTGTTATAAGTATTACTACCCCAATTATTTTTTTTCCATTTTTCATGAAATATCTTTTTCCAATCCTTTACTTTTAGTCTGTGTGTGTCTTTCGATCTGAAGTGAGTCTCTTGTAGACAGCATATGTAAGGGTCTTGTTTTCTTAAGCATTAAACCCTATGTCTTTTGATTGGAACATTTAATTCATTTACACTTAAAATAATTGTTGATAGATGTGTAATTATTCCCATTTTGTTATTCATATATTTTATCTTTTTTTTATCCTTAAAAAGTCCCGTTAACAGTTTATGTATGCTGGTTTGGTAGTGATGAACTTCTTTAGCTTCTTCTTGCCTGGGAAACTCTTTATCTGTCCCTTCAATTCTAAATCATAACTTTGCTAGGTAGAGTACTCTTGATTGTAGGACCTTGCTTTTCATCACTTTGAATATGTCATGCCAATCCCTTCTGGTCTACAAAGTTTCTGTTGAGAAATCAGCTGACAGTCTTATGTGAGCGTCCTTGTAGGTAACTAACTGTTTTTCTCTTGCTGCTTTTAAGATTCTTTGTCTTTAACCTTTGCCATTTTAATTACGATTTGTCTTGGTTTTGGCCTATTTGGGTTCATCTTGTTTGGGACTATCTGTGTTACCTGAGCTTGTATATTTATTTCCTTCACCAGGTTAGGGAAGTTTTTGGTCATTACTTATTTGAATATGTTTTCAATTCCTTTCTCTCTCAATTCCCCTTCTGGTTCCCCTATGATGTGAATGTTGGTATGCTTGATGTTGTCCAAAGGCTCCTTAAACACTCCTCTTTTTTTTTTTTTTAAATTCTTTTTTCTTGTTGCTGTTCTGATTGGATGTTTTCTGCTAACTTGTCTTCAAACTCACTGATTCAGTCCTCTGTTTCATCTAATCTGCTGTTGATTCTCTTTACTGCATTCTTCATTTCCATTATTGTGTTCTTTATTTTTGACTGGTTACTTTTTATATTTCCTATCTCTTTGTTGAAGTTCTCCCTGAGATCATTCACCATACTTATAACCAGTGTTTGGAACTCTGTGTCTGGTAGATTGCTTGTCTCCATTTTGTTTAGTTCTTCTTCCTGGAGCTTTGTTCTGTTCTTTTAATTTGGGACATGTTTCTTTGTCCTCCCATTTTGGCTGCCCCGTTGTGTTTGTTTCTATGTATTAGTAGGGCTGCTATGTCTCCTGGTCTTAGTAGAGTGGCCTTATGTAGTAAGTGTGCTGTGGGGATCAGTGGTGCAGTCTCCCTGGTCACCTAAGCCAGGTGCTGCAGGTGTGTTCCCTTGTATGGATTATGTGTGCCCTCCTGTTGTAGTTGAGCCCTGGTTGCTGTTTTCATGTCAATAGGAAGTACTGACCTTTGGACATATGGGTTGGGAGGACTACAGTGGAGGAGCTCTTGTGTAGAGGCTGACCCTAGAGAGCAGGATTTGCTTTAACAGGGCTCTGGTTCCTGTCCAGTCTGCTCTTTAGGTGTGTTATCTGCAGAGGCACCCAAGTGGTGCTTTGGGTCAGTGTGCAACTGGCCATCTGGTATGCCGGTCCCATGGCCTCCTGGGAGGGGCCCTGCCACAGGCCAAATTCAGCAGCAGCCTCTGCCCTTCCCAGGGCCACCTGGAATGAGCCACAAAGCAACCCACAGATGGTCACCCCCCCGCCCCTGCTGGGCCTGGAGGTGCCTGGAGAAGGCTTAGCTGTAAATCGAGGCCAGCTGCTGCTAGTGCCCAACTTGGGGCTGCTTAGGAAGATGTACAGGGCTCACTGAGGCCAGATGCTGCTTGTTTGGGGTTTCAGAGACTTTAGGAAAGTCTGCAGCATGAGCCAAGACAGGTTATTTGTATGGAAAAGCCACTTGGGTGAGTAGCTTGGGTGAGCCTACAAGTTGCATGGGGCTGGGTCTCAGGGAATCACCAGGGTGGGGGCAAATGGTGTTAACCAGGTTGATGGAGACTCAGATATGGCATCTGCCTAAGTCTGCATGCTGGAAAGTGAGAGGACTCAAGAAAAGAACAATGGCTCCTGGCATCACTTCTTTCTGGGTGAAAGCTACCCCTCTAGCCCTCATCCTGAGGCCAAATAATTCAGCTCCCCCTGGTATTTTTCAAGCTGACATTGTTGGAGCTCAGAGTGAGTGAGTACACCAGCAACTAAATTTGTGTGCAGGCCCTTTAAGAAGAACACCTGAAATTCCAGCATCCTTCATCTCACTCAGCCACAATTTCCACTGGTTTTCACAGCCAGAAGTTGTGGGGACTTTTCTTTCCTGCACAGGAACCCTGGGCTGGGGAGCCTGGTGTGGGTCTGGGACCTCCTTTCCTCTGGGGTCAGGCAGGGAGCCTCTGAAGCCAAGATATCCCTCTTGATTTTTAACTGCCACACACTGGTGTGGTATCAGTCTGTTTCATGTCTCTTCCCCTCCCACCAGTCTCAATGTGGCTTCTTCAGTATGTCCTTAGTTGTAGGATTTTTGTTCAGCTAGACTTGAGGCAATTGTCAATGATGGTTGTTCTGTAGTTTCATTGTAATTTTGATGTGGTCATGAGAAGAGGCAAGCGCAGCATTTCTCTATTTTGACATCTTGACCAGAAATCCCCAGAATCATTTTTTAAAAAGTTTTCTTTTAGTATTTTATGACTGTTACTTCAATATTTTCATTTTTTCATAGACATCTTCAACTACTCCTTCTATGTTTTTTTCCATTTATAGAAAAAATGTTTACAGTGTCATTATCTAAAATAAGCAGCAAATGAAAAAAAAATCCTTAGAAGTTATAGAAAATTTTGAAGTAAATTATGGCACTGACTTCTATTTTATTATGTTTGCTTATTTTTCAAGTTTCCCTTAATGAATATCTATTATTTTTACAATTCTAAATGAAGGCTTTAGAAATATTTTTTAAATGTTCTTTGAGAAAGTAAAGCGTTCATGAGTACTGAATATTACATTTGCCATTGCAGAAGCGATGTTGTGAACTGATGCTGAGACAGATTGTATCTTCCAAAAAAGACCACTGTAATATTGGTCATCTCACATGCCCTTCTTACAACATGACATCTAGTGGTGAGGTCTAAGTCCCCATCCTCTTGAACTGTGGCTGACATTGTAAGTACCTGCACTAACAGAGTATGTTGAAACCAGATTATACTGAAATCTTTATGATTTCCAAGGTTAGGTCATAAAAATGCCATGCATCTCCACCTTGTTTTTTTTTTTTTGTCTGTGTGTTTTGCTTTGTTTGTTTTGAGAATGTTCTTTCTTCAAATTCTGTGACTACACTGTGAAGAAATTTAATCTAACCAACATGGAGATACCCCATATTGATAATTCATCTAGATGTTCTGGCGGACAGCCCCCAGTAAGGTCCCCCCAAATGGTCAACATCAACAACCAACCATATGAGTAAATAAGCCCAAAGTCAAATACATTCCCATCTATTGAATTATCTCTCTTTGAATTTTCCCAGTTGAGGCCCCAAACAAGCCAACCTCACTGTCCCTTTCTGAATTCCTGAAACACATAATCTGTGAGCATAATAAAATGGTTACTGTTTTGCACTACTAAGATTGGAGAAGTTTGTTACGCATCAGTAAGTATTTGGAACATATGACTCCTCCAAATAGAAATAGTCACTTTCCACCAAAAAATAAAAAAGAAGAAATCAATAAGGTATTCTACTCTCCAAATGCCCCATACAGCAAATAAAACCATTCCAAAAATCATTATGAGTTCATAAAAATAAAACTGGTATGATTTTTAAAAATTAAAGCATCTTGCTTTAAATACTTAGTATCAAAATTTAATTTTCAGAATATACATTGATTACCTAGTAATGTCCTTACTTCAAAAGAAAAGTCACCAAACTTCACTCTGTGTTGAAAACCTTGATTTCAACCTCAACCCATAACAAAAGACTAACTACCAAAATAGGAGAAAAATAAATGCTGCATTTTTACTTTGATTGAGAACATGTGCAGAAGAACATGAGGATTTACTACAATGATAAACTATAAGGATCTTAAGGATAAATTGATTTAAAAATAAATAAAGAAATAAAGAAATAACTGTGAATACAATTTTAAACTACAATTTCCTGAGAAGACACCAGATCACAAGCTGAATAAAATGCAACATTTTTTAGTACTACAATTGTGAGGAACTGCTATATCTAATAATCTAGGAACCATCAGATTAATATAGAACAAGGGGTATTCTTTGCTATGAATATGTCATTTGACACTCTGTGATACAATCTAAGTATAATTTACTTGTTCCTTTGAGTTAGTGATTGTTGTCCCATCTGGACACATAAATGTCAGAAAGAGCAGATGAGACTAATTAAATAGTTCTTTGCTATAATAGAGTTATAAGCAAAAAGGTCATTAAATCATTCGTTCATATAGTGGGATAAGTGTCTAATAAAGAGTATCTAAATATATGCTGAAACATCAAACAAAGTTTTGAGTTCAGAATAGGAGGGAAAGGTCTAGGATGGTTTCTCAGAGGAGGTAATATCTAAGCTTATCCCTAAACAGAAAAAGAGACTGCATTTGATATAGAGATAAGTTCTAAGATGTTCCAAATAGAATTACAGCTTATATAAGAGCTCGGAGAAGAAAAGTATGGTGTATTGAGGAAACTCCAAGTAATTCAGTTTGTCTTGAGCTTAAACAATGAGGAAAGGAGTGGCAGTAGATGACACTGAACAGGGAAATAGGGCCAGATGTGATATAATGCACGCATCTTTCTGTATTTAGATTTTGTGCTATGACTTTGAAGTGTTTTTGATAAGGAAGTGTCATGAGCAAATTCTTTTCTATCATGATCCCTCAGGATGAAAGCAAAAGACAAATTAGAAGGTAGTTTGCATTGTTCTAGGAAAAGACAATAGTGGCCTCAAATAAAATAAGGACAATGGAAATGCAGAGACGTGGATGGAAAAATTCAACTTATGTTAAGATAGAAACATCAATGATGATTGTGGGGCTGAGGAAAAAAGAGATTAAGAATTGATAATATACCCGAATATCTAGCTTAAACAACAGAACTTGGTGGTGACAATCTCTGAAACAAGAAACAGAAGCAGAATATTTGGTTGGATGGGATTGAGAGAGGCATCCATATTTAGACATGTTGATTGTCTATGGAACATCCAGGTGGAGATATTAAGGAGACCCTTGGCTCTAGAGCTCATTTAAGGAGACTCCTGGCTCTAGAGCTCATTTAAGGAGACTCCTGGCTCCAGAGCTCAGGAGAATGATCATTCTAGAACGAGTGAGTTGGAGACCAATGGTTTACTGATCATACTTGAAACATGAGTGAGTGAGATCATCGTGGGAAAGTATGTCAAGTGAGAGGTGTAGAGGGTTAAGTATGTGGAAACCAATGTTATTTATGGGTAAAATAGAAAAGGAGAACATTTAGAAAGTGCAAATGATCATACAGGTAAGAAGATGTCCAGAAGAGAGCAGGCTTACAGAAAAGAAAATAGAACTGTTTATTGAAAGAAAATGTCAATAGTTCAAATGCTATAGAAAAATTAGCAAAATGAGCATTTGAAAACGTCCATTAAATTTAAACTTTCTTTTTGCCAGTCCCAAACATTTAATATGGTTTGCCTCAAATACGTCTGGATTTCCACTAATTACAGAAGGAGAACCTACTTATTATAGCTATCATACATGCAGGGACATTTGAGATGAGCCAGGATTTTTATTATGATGATAATGCCATTCAAAATATATTGTATTGAAAAGCATGAAATAACAGAAGCATTTTCCTAAAATTGCTTCTGTAGTTATTGTCATAATAAATTTAATCTAATAATTATTAATTTGCCACAAGTATCTACTTTGAAAATAGGTAAACTGAGGTACAGTAACATTTAGTGACCTTCTAAGGTCTCTTAAAGCATAGGAAATGCTCTTTGGAACAAGGATTCACAAATTCTGATAACAGAGTCCTCTGTACAAGGCTCTAAAAACCATACAGGCAAAGCAAATAATTTTGTTAATGTCCTGTAGAACATTTTATAATATCACATTATTCAGCACTTATCATTTGTAAGTAGACACAAATAACTAAAGTTTCATATAATGAAAAGTTTTACACTTTGTGTGTGATTCTTCAAAACTTTCATCCATTTGTCAATTAACAAACAAACTAAACACCTCATTTATATTAGTTATGCCTGGAAGCTGATGTTCCTAATAAAAAGTCTTCTTACATAAATAAAAGAACATGCCTTAAAAAATTGCCTTTCCTTAACTTCCAGAATTACAAACCAATTATTGCTCTTCCTGAGAACACTCAATACTTTCTAAGTGCAAAACAGAGAGGGGATTTGTCAATCCCTTCTGCACCATAATATCTCTGTGTTTAACCACACTGATCTATGTACTGTATCAGCCCGTGGATAGCAATGGGAGGCCTGCAAAGCAAACTGACTCTCATAACTGCGGATACTTGCCACGTATTTATCAAGGCTCTGTTACCACATCCAGCGGAAGAGAAATCCAGGGCATAAGTCAACAAAATGCACTCACAGGCCACATTTAGGCCTCAGCAACTAACTAAAAGAGACAGGTAAGAGAGGGAAGGTAGTTTCCATCGCTTAAAAGTTCAACATGCTTTATTCAAATGAAAAGTATAAATAAAATAAATTCATCTTCCTAACATTAGTATATGAGATGAGTAGGTAGCCATACCTCAGGATAACTCTTAACAATCAACCAACACCACCACCCCAAAAGATAAAGTGATTTAAGCACTTATTACTTATTTTTTACTTACTTATAAATTATTACTTATTTCAATGGATATTTGCTGAGTTTCTAACCTTAGTGCTAAGCACTATGGACACATATGTAAAAAAGTCACATTATTCTGCAGTTTAGTGGTTACCAGAGGGTAAGCGGAGAGGAGGGTGGTAGAAGAGGGAAAAGGGGGTCAAATATATGGTGATGGAAGGAGAACTGACTCTGGGTGGTTAACACACAATACATTATATAGATGATGTATTATAGAAATGTACACTTGAAACCTATATAATTTTACCAAACCAATGTCACCCAAATGAAGATTTTTTAAAAATTCATGATTCCACCCTTGAGAACTTTACAAGAATGCCGAAGGGGAGACCTGAATCATGAAAGGAGAAAGTTGAAAAGGGCCTTGGCATAATACAGCATGTCAGGAGACACTGCTGGTTGCCTACCCAACAATCATCACCTTTTAAATCCTTTCTCCCCTTTCTCCCCAGATACCCAACCTCCTATCGCCAGTAATGACTTTGAGGGAGGTGAGCCTCAGACTAAATTCCAAACAGTGAATTCTAATTAGTAAAAAGCAATCTTCTTGTACTGATTCCCCTGGCCAGTGATACATCAACAAGAGCATGTGATAAAATTTTGTCCAATGAGATAGGAGAATTCTGCCTGGATCTTTTGGAACAAGCTTCCTCAAAAATAAGGAGAATTATACAGGAAATAATTATATGTATTCCACTGATGTTCTTGTGTCATGGTAGGAGATCTGGTTCTACTGTTGCCATATTATGGCTATGAAGGCTACTAAGGACTAGCAAACATCCTGAGAATAGCAGAGAAAAGAAAACATTCACACACACACACACCCGCGCGCACACACACACACACACACACACACTCACTCACACATACATACGCCAGCTCTGATGATGTCTTCTAACCACTAACTTCTTTTTATGGTAGATAATAAACTGTTATGTTGTTTAAATCATATGAATCAGACTTTTATGCTTATTACTGCCAAATGCATCCTAACCAATACAAATACACTTCATTCACAGACGAGATAATAGGGATCCCAAGAGTTAAAGAAATCTGCCAGATGTCAGACAACTAGTTCTATTTAGTATTCTTAGTAACCAATCTCCTGTGAATCAATGGCTATCGCACTTGAGATGGCTACTCCCCACCAATGCTAAATTTACTATGTTGAATTAAGGAGTTGCCTCTGTTCCTTGTCCATTGTCTTGGTTTAGAAAGCACCTTTCCCATTTCCATTACTGTCTATCACAGGACGTATCAATTATCCAGAAATGGATATGCTTGCTCATCGTGTTCTAATATCCACATATAAGTTTCCCATGAAATAACTTCTGATACATAATACATGCAATCAAGTGTAGACATGCAGTGACCTTTATCACTTCAGCTAGTAAAGGTCATGCCTTCGACCTTTAATAATTTGAAAGTTTAAAAGAAAGTTTTATTTAAATTTCAGTATAAGGCTCATTCTTGATTTTGCCTGTGTATTGTTAGAGTTTAAGATGACTGTGTGTTGATTTATTCCTGGCATGGTGTGATAAACACCAATTGAATTCAAATGTGTTAATTCTAAAACAAAATGTATTAATGAACAGACTGGACTATGATGTCAAAAACTGACTGGGGTGAGAAAGGTGTCAATATGGGGGTAGAGTGAGTCATGGCGATCGAAGCCCAAATATGATAAGAAAGGCATGCATGGGGGATATGAGGCATCGGTGGCCACAGGGGACTGATATACAGGGGACTTATTTGACATGGATCAAACAAGTAAATACCTTAAGGATAATGGGAGTCATGTTTCTATTAGGAAGAGAGTTGCAAATATGGAGGCGGTATTGGATTAGAACTGGAATTATTGGTTTGAGCTTATGATTTTGGGAATATACAGATAGAAATAGAAACTGATATATAAATGTATGTTTGCATACATATGTATGTGTATTCACACGTATATGTAAACACACATGTGCAGGAGTGCATACACACATATGTAGGTAAATATGCATAATCATACGTATATTTCTTAATTTATCTACTAAGAGGGCCTGGGAACAGTGACACTCCAATTGCATTGAGTACACCTAGCACCCAGATTATAAAAACAAGGTCCTTGCAGAAATGGTTGAAACCACTGCTGGGACAAGGAAAGTACAAGATAGGCCTGGAATATTTTGTTGCACTAGAAAGTAAGAACACATTCAGATAATTATGGGAACTTCTCAAAAGAACAGAGAAGCCAGTTTGAAGGGGTTTCTACTGGTCAAACCTTGGAAATTTGAGCATCAAAATAAATAACTAAATAAAACAGAAAATTGAGTCCACAGGGCTATTAATAAACAAAGAAGAAGCTGGAAGTTTGATGAGAAACAGATTTACAATTACAAAGTACCACCCCACAAAACATTTAACAATTACAAAAATAAAAATAAAAAAGTAACTTTACCGTGGGGAAGAGTGGTAGACACCAACTTAATCAAACAATCAAAGTAAAATCATCAGCAACACAACAAATCAAAATTAGGAACAACTGATAGAATGCAGTGAGAAGAACACAGTATTACTCCTGTGATAAATGCAGTATCTAAATCTAATCCTGGGGAGATTGTTTTAAAATGTAGGTTTTATTTTTGTAAAGATGTGGTGAGGCTAACACATCAAGAGATGATTAGCACTGAAAATACAGTTTGTTATTCAGATTTCCTACGAGGAGGCATGCCATGACATGCAGGGCCATATGGGGAAGCACCAGAATGAGCCAGGCTGCAGGAGCAAGGGGAACGCGTGGCCAGGTGCCTTTGTTGTAGTCATTTCGGGAAGGTAAGGCAAGTCAGAATAAGCAGGGATAGAATTTGCTAATTTGAATAATTTCAGCAACTCTGAGTGTAGGAATTATCTCTAGTTGTTTTATGCCCAGCCCTGGGATGATGAGAAAAGGTGGTTCCTAGTATGGACTCTGTGAATTGGTTGGTTTGCATATGAGAGACACACACAGGGAGAGTTGCTCTCTATCGCTAAGAACTGGACTGCCCTGGGAGGGGTAGCCTCCCCAGTCAGGGAAGCCTCAGATGCAGAGCATCAAAAATATGGAAAATATGCAAACATGCAGAGATTTCAGACAAACTCAAGTTGGGGAGCATTCTAAAAAAAAATGTTGTGATTATCAAAGAGTCAAAATCATGAAAGTGAAAGAAAGATTTAGGAACTGTTCTACTTTGAAGAAAACTAGAGATTTGACAACTAAATTCAACGTGTGAAGTGGATCGTTTTGCTAGCAAGGACATTACTGGAATAAGTAATGATATCTGAATGGGGTCTGAAGTTTATATGGTAGGAATGGATAAGTTTATGATTTTGACGGTTGCATCACGGTTATGTAGAATATCCTTGTTTTTAGGAGATCACATCATTCAGGTGAAAGTTTTTTCAATGTACTTGCAACTTTTCTGTAAGCTTTTAAACGTTTCAGAATTTTTTTTAAATGTACATGAAAATATAACAGAGTAAAGAACTATTAAATCGGTATATCTTAAATTCAGAAAATATTCTTAGAACTCATATCTTGAATCTTGACTATTTCTTACAAACTTCAGCTGCCTCAGATACGTTATCACATTTGTTTCACAGCATGACTGCAGGTACTTCAATTTCCAATACAGAATGATGGGAAAACAAGTTAAGGGAGTGTGGATGGAGTAGATCGCAACCAAGAAAAAATGCTAACCAAGCCAGGGTGCTCTGGGTTACACCCCTCAGAAATTAGTAGCCTACGCTAGGATAAACCACTTCAGTTACATCCAAAAGTAGGAACAAAGAAAGGGACATAGAATAAAGAGCAGCTGTAAACTTTAACCAGGTTTAGGAACACAGGTAAGACCCCACCACTTTCCTGTCTCCTTGAGATTCTTCCCGTCTTCTGTGGACAGAGCCAAGCTCTCTTTGGCCAAACAAGCCCTTTGTTTTGGGGATTATTGATTGTCCTTGACTACACTCCGGCTATTATTTCTCCACCAGTCTTTCCACAGTTTCTCTTCAGGTGAAACAGAAAAGAACTGGGAAAAGAGTTGCCAGCAGGCTGATTTTCACTCATCCCTAGGCATAACTGAAGAAAGTCTGGCTCGTCCTAGGGCTTTGATCTTTAATTCAAGTCTATTTTTGGCTGGTTTTGCTCTTGGTCTTGATATGAGCAAGGTAACGAGTCTCTGTACTAGCCTTCCAGGATGTATTACTCTGTCCCACCATCCTGTATTCTGGGGGTGAGAAAAACCTCCCTCCTTCCAGAGTTATTTCACAGGAGGCAGTATCTTCTACTTCAATGGCCTGGATTTAATTTCCAGAGCAAATGAAATTGATCATGGTAAAGGAGTTTTCTTTGCATCAATTCATACCACCTCCTCTCTCACTTGCATCTATTTCCTGTGATATAGCGCAACCCATATGTGCTCCTGGAGACCAGAATATTCATTTATTCAGTGACAATTTCCTAAACATCTACTATAAGTTAGGCACTATAACAAGCATTTTGAGTATAACAGTGAGAAAAACAAACAAATCACTGCTCACTTGGGGTTTTTATCTAACAGAAAAGAAAATGAATAAACAATGAATAATGTAATGAATACAATATGAAACAACAAAGATTTACAAATTATGATTTATAAATTAATGAATAAATAACAAAAATGAATAAACAAATTACAGCACGTGCTGGAAGTTGATAAATACTACGGCAGGAAAAAAAATACTGGATCAGGGTAAGGGGATTGAAATTATTGGGTTTGGGATGTTCCAGTTGCAATTTTAAAAACCAAAACAATAACAGAAGGGAGTTTTACTCTGTCAGGAAAAATATTGAGACGTGTTAAATTACAATAATATTTGATTTTGTGTATTATTACACAATTTTAATAATAGAAAGTTCTGTGTTATAGATGTTTTGTCCTGATGTCTCTATCCCCAGGTCCACGGAGGGGAAAAATGGAAGGAACTGAGCTAGGGGAAGAGCAGAGGAATCAGCATAAACTTTCAGAGATAGAAGAGAGCTAAGGAGAATAAGATGTAGATGAGAACACGATGAGGGAGGGAGAGACCCTGGAGGAAGAATTCCTTTATGCCATTCAAGAGGAATTCAGAATCACCTAGTGAGTGGTACGTGGAGGGAGAAAGGCCAGACACCTTTTGCACCATTCCCTAGATTCCACCAGTCTTCCTGATTGTCTATGAGTAAGATTTTTCTGGGAAAGAACCATGTCTTCTTCTCCCACCTTACTTATCAAGATCAATAATGACCTCCAGGTTACCACATCTAATGGCCAATTAATTCTCAGTGTTCATCTTATTTGACTTCTCAGTAGCATTTGTGTGACCACTACTTCCTATTAAATACCCTCTACTCACTTGGTTTCTGAGTCTCCAGGTATTCTCCATTGCTCTCCAGACTCTTGGGTCCTATTTTTCAGTCTCCTTTGTTTATTCTTCCATATCTTTTCAACCTCTAAATCTTATAGTGATCCATCCTACTGTATCTATACTCACCTCTGAAGAAACTGTATCCAGGCTCATGGTTTTAAATACCATCTCAATGATGATGACTGCTAAATTCATAGCTCTATCCTTGAAGATGGCCTGATACTCAACATTTCCATTGGATGTCTAAAGGCCATCTCTGATTTAATATGTCCAAAACCCAACTTTTCATTTCCCATACACATAGTGGTAAATGGCAACTTCCCATCTTGGTAAATGGCAACTTCGTGTAGTTCCTGAGTCTAAAATCCTTGGTGTCATCCTTGGTGCTCCTGAGAGAATACGCCTTTCTCAGGGACTTGGCATGTGCTGATCCCTGTGCGTAAAACTCCCTTCCTCCCTCCATCTACATAGCCCACTCCCTCATTTTCTTCAGGTCTGTGCTCGAATGTAGCCTCCTCAGAGAGGTCTATTCTGATGACCCTTCTAAAAGTAGGATTCTCTGTCATTACGTCACCCCTTGTTTTATTTTTCACAAAACTTTCACTACTTGATATACTATATTTGTGGCTATTTATTCATTGCCTGCATCTCCTATTAAAAAGGAAGCTCCATGAGAGCAGGGATTTTAAGGTTGTGTATCTCTATAATAAAAAACAGTGTTGTCTATAGCAAATATTCAGTACAAATTTTTAGAATGAATTAACAAGAGAAATGAGGTTATATAATATACATGTAGGGTGTATACAGAGTAAGGCTGAAGTTGCTATTGAGATCAAGATGGTCCCTGTATGTTGTTTTCTTAAAACAAAACCAACTGTGACTTGTGGGTGATTGCAACACAAACGTAAGTAAAGCTTAATGAATGCTCATAATCCTTGGGAATGCATCTGACTATAGATCTCTGCTCTCCAATATGGTAGCCTTTAGCCACTGGTGGCTATTTAAATTAAAATTAAATAAAATTAAAAATTCAGTTTCTCAGTTGCACTCACCACATACTGAGTCAACTAGTGACATTTTCATCACTGCGGAAAGTTCTATTGAACTGCACTGCTGTAGATTAACACATGCTTTTGTCACACCTAAAACTTAGAATTACGTAGCTCTTTTCCTCGCTCACAATTTGCAAAATGCCAAAAAGTCTACTGTTTATGTATTTCAGTGTTTTATTTTGGGAGCTATCACAACCTTTCAAGGGATTCATTTCCATAAGAGCGTGGGTATGTATGAACACATAATTTTCATATTTTTTTCCTGAGAGGAAATAATTTTGCTTACTTTAGTCTTTTGTCACAGCATATTCTATATTTTTTTTATTTCACTGAACCTACAAATATTTATCAAATGCCTCCTATATAAAGAACCCCAATGTTTGTCTCTCAAAAGATAATGAGTATACAAGTAACAAATGTGCAAGGTGACTTGGAGAAGGGAATGAATAGAGATGTTGAAGCCTGTTATACTATATCAAGTGACCTGAACGAACATGGTGGCTTGGGCAAAGAATCAGAGAACCTTGACAGAAATGAAAGACAACATAAGGAAAAGCCAACTGACTGGACACGGATGACAAGACGGAATAAAAGTCAGCTACAACTCTTGCGTGGGTTCCTACTATGTGCACTGTGTTGGCATTAGAAGCAGGCAAATCAGCTATGAAAGGAAAGTTTTCAGGGGATTAAATAATATTGTTTTTGCAACAATAATGGTAAGACATTCAATTGAAAATGTCCAGCTGGACTGGAGGGCAGAAAGTTTGGAAATCATCTCTAAAAATCTCTAAGTCTGCATGAAAATGCCAAAGACAAGAAGGAAAAGACAAACATGAGTACTTTTCCTCTTCACGGGCCCCAGCACCTTCAGATATTTTTAGTCTATAATTATGTCCTCCTCATCATCCACAAGTCAATGTTTTGCCGATTTACACTAGCACTCTAAACTTTCATTGTAAATCAAACTTTCTATTCATAGCATTACAGTATTGTACTCTCGTGAATTCTCATAATTTGTCTACTTCTTTGTACAATCTAATTACCCTAATGAACAGAAAAGTATTTTTAGACTGTGGAAATGTATATGCAAAGTGTGTATATTTTGGAACATAGCCCAGTTAAACTGTAGTAACATAACCCATTAATGTATAGTTGTTTACATGCATCTAGGGCAATTAAGAGTGTCTTTCAGTTTTAACGACTACTATAAAAACAACTGAGAGTTTGTAATGTTAAACAAATTCTGTGGTTGATGGTTGCTTTTGATGTTGAACCTGAGAAAATCAGCATTAAAAAATTTTGAAAAAAAGAAGCAAAAAGAGTAAAGGGTTCTATTTTTGCTAAAGACAAATGTTATCTACATACTTCCAACAACAATTTAAATATAATCATTTAAATTGCTCTGTCAAATAATGTGACAGAGCAATTTAAATGATTACATCTCTTTATGTTCAATGTATATTTACATGCACATTTTTACATTTAATACAATTTTATTTTAAGGACCTAGCTCAACAGGAGAATCAGCAAACCAAGATCTGAGTGTCCATGGTCTACTTCAAAAGAAGCAAAACAAAAAAATACAAAAATAAATAAAAATAAAACTTTATATAATTTAGATGCTATTTGGAAAGAGTAAATGATTAAGTTCACTCATTCATTGTTAAAGAAATGAGTTATTTTTACAGCAAAAGTACAGTGTGCCAAGGAACTCCGAGGTCTAATTAAGTTCGCGAACTCACCCTAGAAAAAGTATTACATACTTCATTGCTGAATATCACTACAGTCACCTTTTAAGTACACTCCTTGGGAAGCTATGTATCAATGCCAGTGCTTAGTTCACCCTTCAAAGCAATTTTGGAACTCTTTTTCTCGAATGGCCATCAGAGCTGCTGTCGTATTACGCTTGATGTCCTGAATGTCATCAATATGTCTTCCTTTCAATATTTCCTTTATCTTCAGGTAAAGAAATAAGTCATGGGGGGCCAGATCATATGGGTAGGGAGGGTATTCCAATACAGTGATTTGTTTACTGGCTAAAAACTCCCTCACAGACAGTTGCAGGTGAGCAGGTGCATTGTCGTGATGCAAGAGCCTTGAATTGTTGGCGAAAAGTTCAGGTTGTTTTCGTCTTTTTCACACAGCCTTTTCAGCACTTGCAAATAGTAAACTTGGTTAACCATTTGTCCAGTTGGTACAAATTCATAATGAATAATCTCTCTGATATCAAAAAAGGTTAGCAACATCATTGCAACAAGTTCGCAAACTTAACTGTCAGACCGCATACACAAAAGGGAAACTTAGCCTTGTCTGGGGTTATCAGGGAATCTCCCTAGAAAGTAACTTTTCATTTGAGTCCTGAAGGATGAATAGGAGCAATCCCAAAGAAGAGAAAGAAGGAAACAGGATCCAGGTGCAAGTGACACATTCTATTCCCACAACCCTCTACCCTTAAAAAATAATAATAAGTAATAAAGCCATATCTGTAGCTTTTCAGAACTTTATATGAGCCACTAGAAAACTAAAACCACAAGTATGAAAATAGATGGTTCTATTAAATAAAAGAATATGAAATTTTAAATCTTCTAATAACCTTAATGTGTAAGACATAAAACAATGCAATAACTACTCCAAAAATAATGGGGAAATTGTTTTACAAAGAAGGAAAAACACCTTTTCTTGCTCTTTAAAATGGCACTAGTCAACTGGAGAAGTATATTTTATATACTAGTCACATTTTCTACTCAGCGAATAAAAACCATTCCCAAGGGACAAGAAAATATATGATAAAAATACTACCTTCTCCCAACAAAAATATTTCCAGTGATTACTAATATTTATAAACCCTAACCTGAAAACCAGTAATCTAAAACTCTCAGAAGAATTGATAGTCATGGCCAAATACTATTTTCAAGTAAACAGTAGTTAAAATTCTACAATTTTGGTGTGATTTCATTGCTTTTATATGGATCAGGTTACTACACTATTGGAATGTTCCTGCTGATTCTAAACCATCAAACTGATTAAAAAGCATTTTTGAATTATTGTCTGTTTTATATGCATTTTCATATATATGTGCCTCTAACATGTAAAAATTTAAGGTCTAATCTACATTAGCAAATGCGCTTCTGGTCTTTTTGATCCAGGCAGGAGAATATCATTATTAGAAAAAAAAAATCCCTTAGATATTTGCCATATGATTATAAAACTTAAAATCATTATAACTACATAAATACTAAAAACATAACATTAAATAAAATATAATTTAAATATATTAACAAGCCCCTTCCATCTTATAATTTAATGATTAAAAAATTAAACATAATCAACTTTATATAACCAAATCATTTTAATAAATCACTGGTTATGGATTCAAAGAGAACTGACTTTGACTCCCTATCATACCTAGCTACATGACATTGGGCAAATTGCCTTGAACTTTGCCTTGATCTCCTTGAACTTTAGTTTCTTAATCAGTAACATGAAAGGAACACTCTCTAATCTGTAAATTTTCTTTTAGAATTAGATAAAGTACCTATACAATTTTGGGCAATAAACATTATTGCCTTTCCCTCTCCCTTTCCCTAAAGTATTATGTTGAATTTCATTAATGACAATAAAATCCACTACTAAGATGGGGAAATTAACATGTTGGTAAGAACAACATTATATACACACTTAATCTCTCTATAATTGAATTAATCCCAATAATTAATTTAATTTTTTATTAGTTTCAGAAGTACAAAGCAACATAATAGTTAGACATTTACACCCCTCACAAAGTGATAATCCCCCTTCCCAATCTAGTACCCTTCTGACATCATATATAGCTGTTGCCATATCATTGACCATCTTCCTTATGCTATACTCCACCTCCTGTGATTACATATATTTTTTTCTTATAGCTGACATACATTAATTTTAAAATTGTTATTCTTTTGTAAAATATTACCCTACATTGATGTTGTCCAAATTAATATGTACTTATTAAGAAGTAATTGATAAATTGATGGTGTACTTAAGGTTTTTTTGAGCATTCAAATTTTGATTTATTTTTATTTGTCCATTCAGCATATGAAGAATGATAAAATTTCTAAGGCCAAATTTCAGGATGAAAGCAACAGAGTCATATTTCCCTCAAATATTTCTAAAAAGTTATAATTTTAAAATACACTTGCATTAAGATACACATACTGTTTCCCCGAAAATAAGACCTAGCTTGACAATCAGCTCTAATGCATCTTATGGAGCAAAAATTAATATAAGACCCAGTCTTATTAATAAGACTAATAAACTTTGGTGGATGTCAGTAAAGCTATAGCCCCATTCTAACACCAAAAACAGCCACCAGCAGTACATTATATAAGACCTGGTAATATAATATAATATAATGTAATATAATATAATACCGGGTCTTATATTAATTTTTGCTCCAAAAGACGCATTAGACTTGAATTTCCGGCTAGGTCTTATTTTCGAGGAAACAGGGTAGGTTTGTTTGGGTTATGACACTTCTCAAGTAATCACTATTGCTTCTGCTGGTGACTGTTGTTGGTGTTAGAATGGGGCTATAGCTTTTTTAACATCCACCAAAGTTTATTAGTTTAAAACCTGTAGAGGATATACTATGTATACTACCAAAGGATATCAAGATAGTCTATTCAAAAAAACTTGGTAAAGATTTGTGCCTTTATATTGGAGTTCACAAATATCTGATTTCTTTTTCATAGCAATTTATATATTAATTTAGATCCAACTTAAATCTCTCATTGATTTTAATAGAAAATCAATGTGATTTTAATAGAAAAATGAACCCACAGAATTACTGATATTTAAAAACTTCATGATGAATTTACAGAAGAAACTAGAATTTAAATCAAAAGGATGTGAGAAGGATAATGACTTTTATAAAAAGTATTTTTAAATTGACATGTATGTAACTGACATAACTATGATAGTTATAGGTACGAAACATAATGATTCAGTATACGAGTATGTATATATTGTGGAATGATTGCCATAATACGTCTAATTAACATACATCACCAAACATAGTTACAACTTGTTTCTTGTAATGAGAACTTTTATGATCTACTCCCCTTTTTATCATAAACCTAAAAATATACGTATTTGGATAAAAATTAAAGATCGTAAAATATTAGCTATAGTCCATAAAACCTGTTGATCCCAAATGGTTAGAAGTTATTATATCCTCTCCATGACATTATGTAAGGTGTTTGAAATATATTTTACTACTTAATTTGCAGAGTAAGGCTGTAAGATGGGAATGATTATCCTTATTTTACAGATAAAGAAATTCAAACTCAAGGGATTCAAGAAATTTGCTCAAAATGAAATAGCTAGTAATTGAAGAAATAAGACCTAAATTCATGTTTTTTTTAAATCCATGCTCTTTCTACCACCAAGATTAGGAGGAAAGTTATTTTTCAGTGTTTTGGTAAATAATATCTTAGGTTATGGACACAAAATCTAAACCACTAAAGAATTAAGTATATTCATTTTAAGATGCTTAATAGTGAATTAAGCATCTTAAAAAGATTCTGTGCTGTAGTGAAATTAGAAATAGACTCTGAATCCAGAAAGTGGTCTAGTCCAAACAATTTTAGGTAATATAATTATTATACTTATTACTGTGTGGATTTCAACAAGGCAATGATTTGAGAAGAAACCTTAATAGTGACAATCTAGTCCAGTTTATCCAAGTGCTGAAAATCTTTTACATACCAGTGGTTTCCTAGATAATTTTGCATATATTTTGTTTTTTAATGTTTAAAAATTATGCAAACAATATATGCTAGTGGATAAATATAAATAATAATGAAGTTCTAAAATTAAACTAAAATTCCTTCTCTCCAAATCTCTAAGTCCACTCGTTAAGAAAATCATAAAGTGTATTTTGTATGTATCCAGAAAAGCTCCATTTTCTATGGCATGTTTAGAAAGTTTTATTAAACTATAACATTTAGAGAAAAGTGCACAATTTGTAAATAGATAGCTGATGAATTATGATAAAGTGAACACCCATATGTAATCATCACCCAGATTCACAACTGGAATATTACAAGTATACCAGAAGCTCCTTTTATGCCATTTCCTAAACACAACTCTCTCCTTCCTCCCTAGAGATAAACTCTTATCCTGAACCTAACACCAGATATTAGTTTGCCTGGATAAATAGGATCATATAAAATGAGTTGTTCTGTGCCAGGCTATTTCCACTCAACATTATGTTTGTAAAATTTATCCATGGTATTGCATTAGCAGCCGTTTGTTTACTTATTTTATTACTATAAAACTTCAAATATATAGAAATATAGAAGATATATATAGGATAGACTGTATTCTGATATGTAAAAATATCACAATTTATGTACCCATCCAACTGTTGATGGACATGTGGGTTATTTCCAGGTTTGGGCTCTTAAGTTTAATGCTGCTATAAACATTTTGTTCAAGCTTTTTGATGCACATATCTTTGAATTACTGCTGAGTATCTATATAGAGGTGTAATTGCTGGGTCATACCATTTATTACACTCAACTTTAGGAGATAGTGCCAGTTTTTCAGTTTTACAGACTTTGGCTTCTACCAGCTGTGACTGGGAGAGTTCCAGTTTTCTGCATCTTCCTTCACAGTATTAATCTGGATTTTTTTTTTTTTTTTAATGTTAGCTCATTTTGTTGGGTGTATAGAGGTATCTCGTTGCAACTGCAATGTTCTTGTCCCTGATGACTATTTTTCATATGTTGATTGGACCTTTGGATATCCTCTTAGAAAGTATCTTTTCATGTATTTTGCCCATTTAAACACTGTTCTATCATTTTTGTTATCATTTTTCAGTATCTTGTATATATTTGCATTGTTACGTGTGAGCTTTTCTTATTTTTTTATGCTACCTTTCAATGATCAGAAATTTCTCAATAAATTAGTAAAGACTGTTAATCAGACTACATTAAAAAATACCATCTATGATTACATCAAAAATATAAGCTACCTAGGAATAAATCTAATGAAATCTGTAAAAGACCTAGTCTCAGACAACCATAAACTACTACTGATAGAAATTTTAAAAGATCTAAATAAATGGAAGGCTAATGCCATGATCATAGTAACATAGGCTCAGGATTGTTAAGGTATCGATTCTCCCCAACTGATGATGCGTAGATTCAATGCAATCCCAATTTTCAAATGAGTAAATTTTACGTGTGAAGTGGAAATCAACTGATTACAAAATTTTTATGAAAATACAGAGCCAAGAATATCAAAAGTAGTCTTGAAGAAATAGAGAGAAATTGATACTGTATACCAACACTTATTATAAAGCTAAACTACTTAAGACAATGTAGTATTGGCACAGGATAAACAACTAGACGAATGGAACAGAAGAGTGAGTCCAGAAACAGCCACATATATGCTCAACCTTGATTTATGACGAAAGTGGCACTGCAGGGCAGCTGGGAAAGGAATGTCTTTTCCATAAATAGTGCTGAGTCAACTGTCTACCTAAATTAATACACGCTGTTCTGAACTTTCTTTGTGCTTAATAATATATTTTAGCAGTCTTTCTAGCTGCCTAATAATATATTTAAGCAGCCTTATTAACACAAATTTAACACATTTTTAATAGCTGTATAATAATAGTTCACTGTATAAATATCCCTCAACTAATTCACTGATTTCCATCTTAATTGATGTTTAGCTTATTTCTAGTGATAAATAACATGGACACTTCTGTAAGTATATCTGTAGTAAAACATTCTAGAAAAAGAATGCTGAATCAAAGAGTGTGTGAATTTAAAGTTACTGACATCCCTCCAAAAAGGCTACCGCTACTTATGCTCTTACCAAGAGTTTATGAAAGTGCCCTGGTTGTAACATACATGACAGATGTTCCTATTTGTTCCTCTTTTATTATTCACAACTCACAAAGACTTTATGAACAAATTTAATCATATTAACCACTGATGAATAGAATAAAAGTAATGCTGACTCAGCAGAGATTATGGTAATGGCTGACAGAAAAACAGGGTGAAATACTCTGATTTTCATGCAAAAGTTGTCTTAGAGCCTGAGTAGTAAAAGCACAGAAACACCCTTCTTGAAAAGAAGGCCAAGGACCAGTAACCTGTCTTGGGCTCGATAGAGAATGCTAACTCAAGAGTCAATATGCTGACTGCAAGTAAAGTGTCTTCAATTTCTGTGCTGATTAAATTATACCAAGTTGCCAAAAATTGAGTAAACTGTCCTGTCATCAAGGAATTCTGAAGTACTATATACTGTATGGTATTTAAATAAGTGGGTCATCTGCTGGGGTGCAAAAGTCTCATTAAAATTTTTCATTGTAATGGTATTTTTGTAACTAGATTAGGCTTTTATTACACCCAAGAAACTGAGCTAGTGTTGTCCTCCTTGAAAAAACTGACTCCATTCTTTCAAATTATATAAATTCTCCTCCCATCTTTCAAGCTTCATCTTAAGGCCCATTTTTTTCCCTGAATACTTCCTCAAAACTCCATTCCATGTTGGCAGAATTTTTATTGCAATTCAGGGCTATACCTCATCAATCACAGCTTTGTAGTGTTCTTTCACTGTTTCACGTCTAATTGCATCATGTATATACATCAGGTTTCCCAAAATTTATCCTGAAAGAAGGATGAGATGGGAACCTACCTTGTACTTTTATTATACTAGGCAGTTTGGTGTGATATTTAATCTTCACAGCTACTCCCTAAGGTATGTATTATTATCCCCATTTTTTAGATGAGAAAATAGAATTCCAGAAATATTATGTGCCTTGCTTGGTCACACACCTACTTAAGTGGCACTGTCAGATTCAAACTTAAGCTAATCTTATTTCAAAGTTACTCCCCACAGTATCTTCCCCAAAACTGTTCTGCATGTTTTTTGTGTTATAGAAAGTGTACCTCCTTCCTTGAGGTATTTGACTCTGTGATATCAGTATAACTACCACCACGAAAGTGGAAAGGCCATGGGTTTCAAGGACTGGAAACTATAGAGTTCTAATCCTGATCATACGACTCTGAATACCAGTCTTTTCTCTTTCTGAGACATACACACAAAATTGTATCCACTTCCAAAATATTCAGCCTATAAATAGTACATTTAATCCTGTGCGTTTTTTCAGAAGTAGTATAAAATAGTGCTCAAGTTGGACTTTAGAGTAAAAAGAAATCTGGTTTTCAATCCAAGTATCGAACATTCGTGAGCCATACTAATTTCAGCAAGTTATTTCATTTCTCTAAGCCACATACCCTCATTGGTAAAATGGGTTTAATTGTCACCATCTCACCGGATCATTAAAAGGATTCAATGAGATGATATATGTAAATTCTTTAGCATATTGCTGGCCCATAGTAAGTGCTTCTCAATCTATCATTTGTACTCATACTCAGTGGATTAATAAAATAGAGGTATCTATGCTATAAGTACACTAATAATTGTGCACAAACATAGAAACAAATCAAAGCAAAAAAATTTGGAAAAGGGAACACATTATTTTAATTTCCTTTAGTTTTGGTGTCTGATACTTGGCAAATCCAATAACAAAGTACTAACTAGGCTATGGTTATAATTCATGGTTGTTTAGTCAAAAATATTTTTGAAAATTTATTAAGGAAAAAAAATTACCTTTTCCTGAATTGATTGGAAAATAACTTTATCATATAAGGTTATCTCAGTCATTTTTGTTTCACCACAAAATTTAATAAAATGATGAGTAGTAAGAAACATGAGGACTCAAGTCATAAAGACACATATTTTAAGAATCCTGTGTATTAGCTCAGATAATGAAAACATAAAATTATCTTATTTTTTTCACTTTTGTCTACATTTAAGTAATGACAATAAAGCTAGACAGATCTAGAACAAGTAGAACTGACACCGGGAAAAATGATGAACACAGACTTCATCTTGATGAGAATGTTTTTAAGAATCATCAAGACAACACATTACTTTTAAATGAGGTCCCATGTCAACATATTGTCTAATATTTCTACAGTGATTTTCAACTGAAGTTAGCAGAGCCTTTACATGTGACATGATATTCTGGACATATTATAGAGAGGGAATACAACAATTTTTTTCTTAAGTTCTATTAAATTTAAAGTAGCCAAAGGATGCAGATTCAGCAGAGTCAAACTTCACCCCAAAAGCTTGTCCACTTGTTTGAAAAAAACCTCACTTGATGGTTGGTCTATTGAGTCAAGCACAGCTATTTTAGAAAAGAAGAAAAAACAGTGGACAGCAGGAGTTAAATTTCATGTTCATTAACATTAAGGGGAATTTCTTGCCCCATTTAACTAATATCTTAGTTGGTACAGTGTGACAAACAAATTTTAGTTGTTAAAATCTATTATACCTGCTTTAAATTGCATCTCCTTGTAGCCAGAGGCTCAATAGTTGGTTAAATTCAATTTGAGTTGCCAGGGGCTGTTAATGGGTAGGTTTTTCTATTTATTCTCTTAATTGTCCTCTATCTAAATTATCACTGATGATGAAATCTTATGTGCACTATTTTCACACATAATCAGAAGGTCTAAATAATTTTTCTTCTTCAGGATAATGACAAGGAACTAAAGGCCCATAAAAATCTTTAGAGAGTTCTTGTTGTTGTTGTTTATAATGTGCCACATTTAATTTCAAAATAAATAATTCCACTTGGGATTCAGTGGCATTAAGACAATATAAAAAAATAATAAACAAACAAGCTGAGTGTTATAATTGCTAAACCCATAGTAGGCTCTTAATGAATGTATAAATGTGTGCTGAGTGACAATCACCGTGTATTTCTAGAATTAGGATGTCCTTCAAAACTTTTAAAAGGCAAATTATTCTGTATTAAGTATAGTTTTATGACTAATGTGTGTATAACACAACATCGGTATATCATTTTTTAAATTAGTTATTGAGTTTATGATATAATAACCACTACAAAGCACAATGAATTGGAAAGGAAAGTCTATACCAATCAATTCCAGCAGAGGTCTCTAGAGAGCAACTAAAGTTATGGAAATAAAGGATGTATGTTCTGTAATTTAAATACAAAATTTAACTCTTCAGCTTTATGTGGGCCCTTTCTTTTCACCCACACCCCTCTTTCTTTTGATGTCTGTGCTCCTTCATCAGATAAAAGGCTGTCTAAAAAACTGATCAGAAGTAGACACAAGAGAACAGGTTAATCCCAAGTGCACCGGTGTAATGTGTCACAAAACAGACAATATAATTATCTCAGCAGCCTGTTTAACCAGCTAATTCGGCAGCTTTGCATACCAGGGGTGAGCTCATCTGTTCACTATATCACCAGCCAGGACATTTTTCACCAAGATCACTACAGTTTTACAAAAGCTTGTAAAAGCCTGAGGATTGAGTGTTTCCTTGAATGTGGTATAACAGCTTTTGGCAATCTTTTATTTACAGGGAAGCAACAGACTAACAAAAAGAAGAAAATGGAGATTAGTGTTGCACAATACCAGAAAAAAAAATGAAGTCAATGATATAAATCTCTGTATGTGTTCATTTAAAATGAAATACCCTCTCTTTACTGAGAAGCCCTGGAGAAATGCTAAATGATTAAACAGAAATGTGATTTTGATGGCAAAGACTTAAAAAGCTGGTTCTGCTTTTCTTAACAGTAAATTTATTTACCCCAAAAGTATTCTGTTTGGGGGTGTAGAGGTGGGCTTTAGAGTCACATTGACCTGGACGTCATCCTGGTTCTTCAACTTTTTCATCTCCTCATCTTGGGCAAGTCAGCCCCACAGTTTCCTAATCTTTAAGATGTGAACAATAACCTACATATTGCGTGATTGCTGAGGGGCTTAAATGATATGTTAGGAAAATGATTGCACAAAGAGATAGATAAATAAATAGCAACTGTTTTGTTAGCCGATGTGCACACACATACTTGTATATAACACACACAAATATATGAGGTTGGACTATTAGGTTCGCAAACTCATCCTAGGAAAAGTGCTACATACCTACCTCACTGCTGAATGTCACTACAGTCACCTTCAAAGTACTGCCCTTGGGAAGCTATGCACCGATGCCAGCACCTAGTCCACTCTTCAAAGAAATTTTAGAACTCTTTTACTGGAATAGCTATCAGAGCTGTTGTCGTGTTACCCTTGATGTCCTGAATGTCATCAAAATGTCTTCCTTTCAATATTTCCTTTATCTTCAAGTAAAGAAATAAGTCATGAGGGGCCAGATCAGGTGAGTAGGGAGGGTGTTCTAATACAGTGATTTGTTTACTGGCTAAAACTCCCTTACAGACAGTGCCAGGTGAGCTGGTGCACTGTCGTGATGCAAGAGCCATGAACTGTTGGTGAGAAGTTCAGATTGTTTTCTTCTAACGTTTTCATGCAGCCTTTTCAGCACTTTCAAATAGTAAACTTGGTTAATTGTTTCTCCATTTGGTACAAATTCATAATGAATAATCCCTCTGATATCAAAAAAGTTTAGTAACATCATTGCAACAAGTTTGCAAACTTAATTGTCAGATCTCTCTCACACACACACACACACACACACACACAAATATACACACTCATCATATATACATTTGACTCTTGAGCAATGCAGTGGTTGGGGCGCCAGTCACTGCACGGTAAAAAACCTGTGTATAACTTTTGACTCCTCCGCAAAGTTAAATACTACAATTTCCCCTCTGCATCCACAGGGGATTGGTTTCAGGATCCCCAGAGACACCAAAATCTGCAGCTGCTCAAGTCCCTCTTATAAAACAGTGTGAATCAGGGCATACCAGGTGTGATCAAGAAATATGGTAAATGTTTAAATAAAAAAATTGTTATAGTAAAAGACACATTGCCATTAATCCCACTCAAAATACTCCCCCTCGCTTCGAACTCACTTATCCCATCATTCTTGCCACTTTCTGAAGCAGTTCTGGAAGTCCTCTTTCATGAGTGTCTTTAGTTGCACTGTTGTGGCTGCCTCGATGTCCTGAATCAATTTAAAACATTTACCTTTCACGGTCATTCTGACTTTGGGGAAAAGCCAGAAGTCGCACTGCCAGATCCAGTGAATAAGGTGGATGAGGACATACTTTAATGTTTTTATTTGACAGACATTGCCAAACCAGAAATGATGTGTGACATGGAGCCTTTCCGTTGTGATCACAAAATACGGTGAATGCTGCTGCCAAGTGCCATTCAGTGGAAATGTAGGGATCTTCAATATAAGAAGTGGCACATCGAAACTTAGTAACAGTGTGTGACAAATTTCAATTTGGTGCAGTCAGTCAGGTGTGAGCTACCATTGAGAGAAGGTGTGTGTGTGTGTGTGTGTGTGTGTGTGTGTGTGTGTGTGTGTGTATGTGTGTGTGTGTGTTGTAAATATCTTTTTTTTTTAATAAAATTTATTGGGGAATATTGGGGAACCGTGTGTTTCTCCAGGGCCCATCAGCTCCAAGTTGTTGTCCTTAAATCTAGTTGTGGGGGGTTCAGCTCAGCTCCAAGTCCAGTCGCCTTTTTCAATCTTTAGTTGCAGGGGCGTAGCCCACTAGCCCATGCAGGAATTGAACCTGCAACCTTGGTCTTGAGAGCTCGCGATCTAACCAACTGAGCCTTCTGGCCTCCCCTCTGGAAGCTCAATGGCAGCTCATAGTCTTCAATCTAATTGTGGAGGGCACAGCTCACTGACCCACGTGGGAATCAAAGTGCAGCCCTGTTGTTCAGAGCTCGTGCTCTAACCAGCTGAGCCATCCAGCTGCCCCAGAGAAGGTGTGTTTTAAAGTGTGTTGTAAATCATTCTCCATTGATTGACAGTGGATGACAACGTTTCATGTCACACATTGCTTCTGGTATATGGCAATTTCTATCAAATAAACACATTGTAGTATGTCCTCATTCACCTTATTCATTGGATCTGGCACTGTGCGACTTCTGGCTCTTTCCCAAAGTCAAAATGATTCAGGACATCGAGGAAGCCACCACAGTGCAACTAAAGACACTCATAAAAAAGGACTTCCAGAACTGCTTCAGAAAGTGGCAAGAACAATTGGATAAGTGTTACGAAGCAATGAGGAGTATTTTGTGGGGGATTAATGGCAATGTCTTTTATTGTAATATATGTATATTTTTTAATTTAAACAGTCACCGTATTGTTTGATCAGAGTTCGTACAGTCAGCCCTCCATATCCATGGATTCCCAACCACACAGCAAAAACAGTACAGGTATTTATTGAAAAAAAATCTGCATAAATGTGGACCCATACAGTTCAAACCTGTGTTGTTCAGAGCAACTGCATTTATCACTCAGTAAAATAATAATAATAATGAACCAAATCCTCAGGAAACACTCATCTATTATCCCAAGTCTTTTCCTTAAAATGATTATCCACTGACCACAGTAACAACACCACATAACATGCAGGTCCAGCAACTAGCAGAGTGCTTGATGTTCTCAGTAATATTTGTTGAATAAAATAAACATAACAAACTAGGGGAAGAAAAATACTGCAGAATATATAATATTAGTGAACAATATTAACAATATTTTAAAATGGTGTGTTTTGCTGTTCAATATTTTCAACAACTTAAACTTTCACATCAAACAACAGCAAGTTCTGTGTCTAACAGGTTAGATGTAGATTATACTTTCGATGTCACACATCTTATCATTTGACATAGTTAAAAGACAACAATGGCAGGAGACTCAAAGTCATAGAAAATAATGAAAACAGTCTTGAAGGTGAGGCAACAATAAAAGAAGTCTCCAGTTTATAGTCAAGTGTGCGGAACTCCTTATTAACATGATGAGAAAACACAAATGGGTTAAAACTGAGGAGCAAAATGCCCCAGGAGATGGCACAGAAAAACTCCACAGACAGGGAGATTGCCAGGAAATAGACTTAAGAGCAAACGAAACACCATCTTCCAAAGTCTTGTGGCATGGAAGACTGCGGTCTTCAATAGCAAGTTCAAAATCAGAGGAACAAAAAAACAGAAAGTCTCCCTGCGTTTAGCTTGCATTTGACTCTCCATAGAGACTGTTCTCCACACATCAGATGAAATGAAAACTGGGTTATGCAGCAACCCTACTCTAAATTCTCCTTCAAATCCTGCAATGATTGCCCCACCTGCTGCTCCCAGTTTATTTCAAACACTCTTATTTCACATTGTTCTACTGACACCATATTGGCCTCATTGTCATTTTCTTTGACAACAGCCTGAAGCATTTTTATCTACCATTAACTGTCGGTCAGTCTCTTCCTACTCACTTTTGCAAGGCTTGCTTCTTCACTCCATTTCCCCAAGTCCCCATTCAAATGTCACCTCCTTACAACGGCTTTAACGGACCAACCTTTCTAAAACAGCAACTCCAGGCATTCTCCACCTTTTAATGCTCCTTTACTTTTCTTAGCACTTGCCTGGACCTCAGTTTACATTATTTGTTTGCTTATGTTTTTACCATCTCTCACCCAACTGGAATATTAGCTCAGTGAGGCCAGGCATTTATTTCATTCACTGATCTGTCCCCAGTGCCCAGAGAGAGCCTAGCACACCTGTAATGGTCCCATAGCAAAGTACTGCTACAGATGGAGCTTTTCCAAGCTCTTCCCTGGATGACTGGTGCAGAAGACCTGACACATGGGCAAGGAGGAGGCGCTGCTGAGGGACTTGCAGGCTGAAGCCATGCTCCAGCGTTTGCTAGGCCACTGGAAGAAGAGAGAGGCATAGCAAGGAAATCTTGGCTTTGACCACTTCTTCTGTTGTACTCTTTGACTTCACTCACCACCCGGGCTTTACCAGATGGAACTGTTTTGTGAAGCAGCTTAGAAACTCCAGTGGGTCACGTTCATAAAAGAAAACCACAAGCGAGCTTTTGGAGGTGCTGGCGCTCTTGGGTCTACCACGGCAACTGCATGGGGACCTGTGGTTACTCATAGTTCTCACTGAGGCCCTTCACTGCAAGGTTATTTACTGGATTTTTTTGGAGTAGCTGAATATCTGTGTATCTTCCACATTTTGTTCATTCTAGTTTCATGTTATACAATAATTGTGAATTTCCATGTTCTAGTGCTGTCATTAGTCTGTCAGCAACTTAAGTAGGGTACGGCCTAGATCTCAATTCAACTTTGACTATAATATCTGGCACACTGTGGCACTTGAGAGAATAGTTGTCTAGTAAACAAATTTTTTTTAAATGAACCAAAAGGATGAAATATTAAAGCTATTGGAGTATTTCTAAAATTGAGAATCATAACATAGTTCCAAAAATAATTAAATATGTCAAGATAATACTTCTGTGATATGAAAAGTGGTCCAGTAACAAATATCTGTCTCAGCCATTAATAAAAAGTATCAGACAGTGATTTTATCTTGCAGAATTCTCAATATACCCCTGGCAGGGTCCTATTATTGTCACTCCTAACTTACAGGTGGGGAAGTTCAGGCAAAGAATAGTTGAGCATCTCTCCTAGTATCGCACAGCTAATGAGTGCCAGGATTTGAATCCTAATCATATTAACATCTCTCTTTTGGAGTCCTTCAGTATCTACTCTTTAGACTGATACGCTGATATTTCAAATATTATTTTCTCCATATCCTTTTATCATTAATACCCACTTCTTACTTTCTTCTTCTAATGATCAAGTTAATATCACTAAATTAAGAACTTAAACAATGCAAAGCTTCAATAAGGCTCGGATATCAAATTCTAACAACATAGTTAATATTAGTTTGGTGCAAAAGTAATTGCGGTTTAAATGATTAAAAATAATTGCAAAAACCGCAATTACTTTTGCACTAACCTAATATGTATACCCCTCCACAAAAAGGGAGTAGAGGTTAATGAAGGTTAATTTTGTCCTTTTGATGGTAGAATTTAAATTTCATGAGTCTCCTAGGCCTATTTAACAGAGAAAAAAAATGTTGCCATCTTTTCGTAAAACCTGCATTTCAAGGTACTTCTATGATTTATGAATTTCTCTCCCATAGAGAACCAGTGATATATAGCTGGAGTCTTATTCATTCCAACTCATCACATGTATTTTGTAACTCCATATTGCCTTTCAAAATCAATAGGCAGTTAATGCCGAGGACATGTATTTAGGTTTGAGAGAAAATAAAAATTAGACTGTGAGCTATTCTTTGTGTGGGATCCTGTTAACATAGTTTCATATAGTATCAGGTCAAACACCTTGTTTTTAGACGCATTGTCCAATATTCTTCAGTTCCTGTATAATTTACTCTTATACTAAGCTTTAGGGCAGTATTAATTTGCATGAGTTAAAAAGGGTCATTAGTTTGTTGCTAAGTATTTTCTGGCCTTTGGCAAAGTGAAGTGTTATACAAGTAGTGACTGTGTGTACCAAATTAATGGTCCCTTCCTCAGGACCTTTATTTTTTAATTTTCTTAATTTTTCCTTTTTTATCATATAATTTGCATAGTTCTATTCATAAAGCTCATCAAGTTGAGGTATCTTTCCTTTATTTACATATTGATTTATTAATTTCACAAGAAATATTTATTGAGACACTATTATAATAGGCTCTGTGATTGACCATTATGCTGGCACACTGTGGCACCTGAGAAAATAGTTGTCTACTGAACAAAAATTTTAAAATGAACAAAACTTGTGAATATGGTAGGGAAAAAGCAGACACAAAGTAAAAAACCATGTACAAAGGCATCTTTGAATGCCATCCTAATTATAAAATTAAATGAATAGTCACAACTTCTTGGCATATATTACATACAAGGTCAGGTCCTGTGATTGAAGGAAATGATGCAATACTTTGGGGTTTATGTTAATTCTTTCCATTAACTAAGGTAAAAAAAATCTATACAATGTAAATACTTAACTATTCTAATATTTGAGCATGCAAATTATAAATGCATAGATTGCTCAATACTTTATTAATTTACTGAAGCATATTTGGAATTTATTTCTATGGGGTCTTCAAAAAAAGATATTGTATCTTTTGGTCATGATTTAGGTGTGTTTGGAAAGACAGAGGAATGGGTTAATTTTTGAACCAATAGTCCTGATATTCCATGCAGAAGGAACCAGATGAGATGAGGCAAGGAGTCTGTGTGTCCAGGCCAGCCATTAACCCCATTTATTAGGGCATAATGGTAGTAAAGAAGAACAATGGGAGATAATTTTGAAAATGCAATTTGGCAGGGTTGTTGAAAGCTGCACTTGGCAGGTCAAGGAGTTGACAGTTCCTATGCAGAAGAGTAACACGATCAGAATTGGGCTCTTAAAAGATTAATCTGACAACAGATAGAGAATGAATTGGGGAAGCAGAGGAGAAGAGAAGTAGAGAGGCTAAAGGAGATCATGGAAGTCAAACGCAACGAAGGTCTGAACTAGAAGAGGTGAAGTAAGAATGCACAGGTAAGGAAAGGTGCTGAAGAAAGAGAAGTAACACTACTGGGAAACAGATTACATTTGGGTTAAGAAGAATCTGCTCACAAAAAAAATAATTTTTTTTACAATTCGTCTCACTAAAGTTTCTGATAATGATGAATCAATACAAGATTTTTCAATAAGGGCAACTAAATTATAGTCATTAGGTATTAGGCATGTATCATGGTGGTTCTGAGATAAAGCTCCATGTAATCTGTTTATAATAATCATTAAAGTACCAAAGTTTAAAAATGAGTTAATTCCTTTTCCTTTGTAAATTAAAGCAGATGAAAGGATATTCCTAAAGTAATATTGTCATTCATTCAGGTTCTGAAATCTTTTTGTTTTGTTTTGTTTTTAAGAGGGTGACAATGAGGTGGATATATCACTAGTAGGAAGGTAGTTGTTTAATCTTGCCTGCATGGAATATGTAACAGCAATTAGAATCAGCTACCATAACAGAATTTAAACTATTAAAATAATATATCATACTTCAGGGAAAAAGGAATGGGGAAATAGGAGTGGAAGTGGATAATCAGGGATTGAGAATAGTAACCTTAGAAAAACCTCCCACTCGCAGGAAATGACCACCCACCTCTCTTTCTCCAAATTCCTTAATCTTACATTTAACTTCCCCCCAAACTCTAATACTAAGTCTGTTCATGTTTAGGAGGCATATAAAGAACATTAGATACCTAGCTGACTAGAGCAAATCCAAAGTTGCTTCTGCTCTTCCTCTACCTTCATATTTCAGGAACTAGTTTGTTTTCTTTTGTTTTTGTTTTGCTTTGCTTTGCATCCTCTTTTCCTTGAAAACAGTTTTCTCCTCCATGTTCTTCTATCACAAATGGATTCATATTATTAAAGTGGAACTTATACTCTGACAAAGGTTTGAAAAAAGATATGTAAGGCAAAAACTCTTATTACAGTGATTACTAAACATCATATCTTGCTTGCCTTTTTTCTCATGGATTGATCTCTAAGCATCAGACATATTTTTTTACCCCTGACCTTACTCTGATTTTGAACAGTCTTGACCTTTGTCTCAATACTTGCCCAGATTTATTCATTAATTTCCTGGCAAGTCATGCCTTTCTTCCTTTATACTACAAAACAACTCTCTGGCCTTACTGTCTTTCCAACACTCCATTCCCCAAACCCATCTCGTCCTGAACTCTCCTGGCACTTCACTGCTGAGTCACCAGGGAAGTGAGAAGGGACAGAACATGAAGATTAGCCCCGCAGGATGTGAAAGCAAAAGTGGCATACAGGAGATCATGTCTTCAAAAGTTCACACAAACAGGGACCATGGGTATAATGAATTCATTCAGGAAGAATCTGGGCTGGCATCCAAGATCTTAGATCCAACCAAAAAAGACTCACAAAATACAGAGTTTGAGTTTGTCAGCTGAGGTTGACTATGGGCACACATGTAAGGTAGATATGGTGACACAAGCTAAAGATGGTCAGAGATCCAGATTAAAATAGTGATGGACAGGATGGGGTACTAGATAGAGTACAGATCAAGAAACCTAAAAATTATTTAGGTATGGTATAAACAAGCAGCCCAAACAGGAGTAAACAGAAAATATGAATGATCCTAGGACAAGGACAAGGTACCTCCTATTCTGGTTATAAATGTCCTTCGTGGTGTGGGCAACTTTGTGTGCTCTGAAGCGTGTATCAGCATTGAAAAGGTACTTCTTGGTAACAATTTTAAGAAGTATAGAGCTACCTGAGATTTTAACATTCACCATTAACCTTCATAATAATTATGCACCCAAATATATATTGCATTTGCCTCATATTGATAGTTTCTTTCCCCCAAAGCGTGGGAGACATTATATCATTGTATATAATGTCTGCTCATTCAGAAATTACTTATAATTTAACGTGAACTGAATAGCAATTATTTACTCTATAATGAAATAACTTTATCTAGCTAATTTTTTTTCAATAACTTTCTCACATAATAAAATGTTAAATGCTATCATTTGCCAAATGATATGCACATTTTATAACCTGTTGGTGGGGTCAGGAATAGACAGGTAAGAGGATTAAGGGTAAAGAAATCATTGACCCCGTTCTGTACCACAGTTAAAGTAAAAAGTGCAGATTTGTGTCCTCATTTTTGCCAGCACTGCTGCTGCCAAGTATGTTAGATTACCTTATTTCCTCACGCTACCCTAATGTTGACTTTTCGTGCACTACACACCGTACAAGGGCTAATTGTGAAGTTGTAGGTAAGGCTACATGAGATCCTCTGAAAAAAGTATCTATGGAAGCACAGCATATTACAATTACGACAATTTCCACAACCCTGAAATCCTCAAAAGGCCCCAGGCTTGGTTTGGTTTGGTGCCAGAATATACGCGTATCAGGTTGACAGCCAACAATCATTGCTTATTGCATTTGTGTTGTTTTTTTAAATAAAGACAAGCCTTCTGGCATACTCTGCGTGTTACATCACCACACTACCACAGGAGTCTGATGAGTTTCCATTGATTTAAGTCAGCACTCAATACAAAATGATAGATGTTGGACTGACAGGAGGACAGGACAGTCAGATTTACCTTGGCAAAAAAAAGGGGGCGCGTAGGGGGGCAAGGCTAGCTTCTCCTCCGTCAACAATTTAGTGCTAGCCTCTTATCGCATTTCTATTAACTTCTACCAACTAGGCAATATTCAAAAAGAAGTAATTAATATCATGAAGATCTAAAATTACAAATACATCCCAAGAAGGCATACAAATGACCAACAGGTATAGGAGAACGTGTTCGACATCATTAATCACTAGGAAAATACAAATCAAAACCACTATGAGGTATCATTTTACGCCTGTTAGAATGGCCGTTATCAAAAAAAAGAAAAAAAAATGAAAAACAGAGATATCAAGTGTTGGCAAGGATGTGGAGAAAAGGAAATTCTTGAGCACTGTTAGTAAGAATGTAAACTGGTGTATCCATTATGGAAAACAGTATGGAGATTCCGCAAAACATTAAAAATAGAACAAACCCACTTCTGGGTATCTATCCAAAATAAATGTAATCAATTTCTCAAAGAGATATCTGCTCTCCTATGCCCATTACAATATTATTCATAATAGCCAAAATATGAAACAACCTAAGTGCCTGTCCACAGATGAGTGAATAAAGAAAATGTGGTATATACAATGGAATATTATTTATCCATAAAAAAGAAGGAAATCCTGCCATGTGTAACAATATGTAAGAGAGTGGAGGATATTATGCTAAGTGTTATTTCAATTATTTGCCAGACACAAAAAGATAAAGTCTGTGTGATCTCACTTATATATATGGGAGAAATGTATGTATTTTTAAAAAGTCCAACTCAGAACCAAAGAGTAAAACAATGGTTACCAAGGTCTGGGAGATGGGGTAAATGGAGAGATGTTACCCAAGGGTACACATTTTTAGTTATAAGATGAATAAATTCCAGGGAGCTAATGCACAGCATAGTGACTATAATACTGCATGTTCTCACCACACACCCCAAAACTGGTAACTATGTGCTGTAATGGATATCTTAATTAACTCTATTCTGGTAATCATTTCACAATCCATACATATACTAAATCATCACATTGGAAAAACTAAAAAATTACAAATACATACTAATAGGTTGTTTCCTCTACCAACATTAAGTGAAAAAAAATAATTTTTTTAAGTGGATTTAGGATTAGAAACCTCAGAAACACTAAAACGTATGGGGTGAGCTAAGGAAGAGGAGTCCACAAAGGCACAGAAAAAGAATAGTCAGAGAAGTTCGGAGACAGCCATAGAGAGCTTTGTCATGAAAGCCAAAGGGTTACAGATTTTTGTTTTCCCCTAGAAGAGTGTATTAAATATGGTGGAGGGAACTTGCTCAATAAAGAAATTGAATATGAAAAGGCCTGAAGATTACCACTGGCATTGATAATTAGGATGATGTTAACTTATTCATAAAGTAGCTTTAGCAGAGTTGTAAAGGCAGATAGGGTACATTGCACGAATACATGAATAGAGAGAATCTGGACTCCAGATGGAAATGGGAGTGAGGTCAGTCAGGAAATGACAGGGGTCAGCCAAAAATCAAGAAATACCTTTTTTTAAGGGTTTGAGAAAGGAGCATATTCATTGCCTAAATGTCAGGAGCCAGAAGAAGCAAGCAGGTTAAAGACATAGTTGAAAAAGAGGAGTGTTGGGTCCATTTTGAACCCTACCTATGTGTTCAGCTACCACCTAGATTCCGGGACTAATTCGTAGTCCAGAGAGAATGCCATAAGCTCTAGGCTAGCATCTAAGTCTTAAATCATCTTTGTTGATTTCTGCTACTTTCTGACTTTGGTATAGGTCCTAGTTCCTGGATTCTGGCTTTACCCCTTCTGTTCAAACCCTTAACTTGAGCCCAATTCATACACATCATTCTCCTATTCCAAGTTCCCACCTTGATTAATTTCCAAAAATCCTTGATCTTCTCTCTAGAAATAAGACTTTCACATCTCACTCCACTTTCTTCTTAGGTGTGGTACATATGCTTTTAACTGCCCATCTCAGAGCCATTCCCCCACCCCACTTCTTCCTGGTTAATATAACCCTAATTCTGCACAAGTCTCAAGTGACCATATGTGTTGAGGGAGGCTCAGTCCCTTTCCACTTCAGAAAGGGGAAGTTTTATTTAGTCACAGCTAATTATTTAAATCCTATTCCTCTGGACAGTGATGTGTTTTTGAAAGGAAAGTGTCAAATTCTCATCTGCCGCTGGTCTTTTAGGAAATAAGTTCTGGAAGAAAGATTTCAACTTTTTCTATTTGACATGGCTGTGTCTATACAGAATACCTTGCATGTGGACACATCCAGTGACCATGAAAGAAGAAGACAGGATTGCTAAGCAAGAAGGAAGAGACAACCTGAATCCCTGGAATATTGTTGGATCTCTGAATTTGTCACACCCAGAATTGCCTACCTTCAGTCTTCTTGTTATCTGAGATAATGTGTTTCCTTGGATATACTTTATTGAATTTCATGTTTCTTTAAACAAAAAGTATTCTCAGTGGCGTATTGTAGAAGTAAAAGCTAAGAAAAACTGATTTTATTGAGATCATATTACATATCAGATATTTATATGCATCATTTGATTTAATTTTTATAATAACCCAGTGAGGTTATACTTGATCCCAATTTACAGACGGGTCTGACTCAAAAGCCTGCATTCTCCCCCATGAAGTTAGAAGACGCAACACCAAATTCTTTTATGCATCATTAAGTATTATTTCTAGACTTCCCTGATACCAATTTCCTAGACTTCAAACTTTTCTTTCACGAGTATCAAAATGCTGCAGTGAAGCATGGGGCTACGGATATAAATTGACAAATAAGACAAGACTGTTCAAAATTTAGTGCGTTTATCAACTGGGTAAACTAAGATAGATTACTCAGGTCCTAGATTCTTTATTAGTATCTGTAAAAGACAATAATAGTACCTACTCTTAAAGATTGTTTTAAGTATCAAATTAGATAGTACCTATATAACATCCAGTAAACGTCAATACCAATTTAGATATATAAAAAGTATGTCTTCATTTGTATAAATATTTCTATTGCAAAGCCACAGTCAATTTTTAAAAATCCCATTATAGAATTTTAGGACTGAGAGATACTGCAGAGATGAAATTTTGTGATATCCTGCTATTGAGAGGTAAGTTTTAAACTAATTAAAAAACTAGCTCAGGGAAAAATATATAAATAATCTTCTTAGGAGTTACTTTTAAAAAGCTATATAGAGTGAATTTATATCACCGTTATAATAATCACTTGAAATTAATCACCAGTTAACTAAACATTGGAACACTGTTACATGGAGGAAGAAAGAGGAGTGCATCTAGTTAAAATTTAAGAACACGGTAATCTTCACTGCATTTTATCATACCTAGCTGACAAGTCTGTATTGTTGTAGAGTAGAAAGAACACTGAACTTGGAATCAAATGATGTAGCTGGGATAAAGCCCCGTCTCCATTATTTATTAGGTCTGTAACTTTGCACAAGTCCTCTACCATCTCTAAATCTCAGCTTCATTATCTCTAAAACGAGGGCAATGATTTAGGCCTTTGCTTATTTCACAGGATGATTCTAATTATCAAAGATCTATACAGAAGGCTTTTATACATTGAATGTGCAGTATTCGTGTAAGGAAAATAATAAAAATTTCAGTAAACACAAAAGGTGAAAACTTCAGACTCTGCATTCTGTAACACGTTCTTAAAGTTTTTTTTTTTTTTTTCCTTGGGATATTTACTCATTACTTATTCTGAAGCGTCAGCAGTCTTTCTGAAACCGCACAGTACTAACACAGCACAGTGCCACGGACAACTGCAGATTCAACCAGAGTCTTTTGATGATGATGATCTTTGAAGGTTTCCCATCTATAGAGCTACTCTCACTTTGTGCGCTATAGTTGATAGAATCAAGCTACAGGCTTCGGCATGTGACAGTCAGTTTGAGTCAAGGTTGGAAATCAGTCAATCAAGAAACCACTCAATCACTCTGTCTAGAAAAAAAAAATGGATTAGAGATGACTCAGATCCAATTCTGAAAGTGTTTTTAACGGGGCATTGATTTCCCCTCTACTGAATATTTACTAAAAATAAAAAATAATATTGGCAAGACTTTTTGTGGAGTCTCTTCCAGACAGCTATCGCATCTGAGGAACACTTAGAACACTGCATGTAAAACTTATATAAATAATAGCATCATCCTTATCTATGATTATTTTTCTCATTCCAAAAGGCCTTGAATAAAATAAGCTATTTTTTCCAGGAATATCAGAAAGCTCTAGAAATTAGTAAATCAGACACCACTACTCACTAATCTATTATTACAATTTTCAGATGGTATCAAAGTCCAGAATTCCTTTTCCACCATTGAAATTATGCTTTAAATACTGGTTAGATGTTCTGACTGGCTCAAAAATTGACAGCAAATTAAATGTGATACAAAATGGGCAGGGGCTGCTCAGAACATTAAGGTAATCACACACAAGACTGACAGTGGACACCATACAAGAGCCAGAAAAAACCTGGAGCAAGAGGGTCACGTACCAATTCTGGGGGCCATATTGAGGAGGAATATGTCCAGAAAAGACCACTGCATCATATAGAAACCACAAGTTATCTCTCTCTATCCTTTCATAGCCAAGCACCTAAAAAAGTAGTCTAGATTGGTTCAGTAGTCTCCTGTTCATTTAAAAATGTATTATATAATATTTGATAACACAAATGGAGATAACTAATTTGGAGGTATTACAAACTAGAGTATACATATAGGACTACAATTATTTGGTTTTAGGAAATGCATAAACAAGATAGTCAAGAAAATGCCAACCTGTTTTCTGAAGTTATTATATCAATTTATTATGCCACCAGTAATTTCCACAAACTTCTCTAGCCTTCCCAAACTTGATATAGTCAGATTTCTTGATTTTTGTCAATCAAATGGGTATAAAATTATATCTGATTATGCTCTTAACTTGCGTTTTCCTTATTATTAAAGAGATTGAGTACCTTTCTTTCATTTATTTCTCATTTTGTTTCATGTCCGTTCATTCCATTTGCCTATTTTTCTATTGGGTTACTTGTTTTTCTCATTGATTTATAAGAATTTTTAAATATATACATATATATATAAATATTGGAAACTGATCCTTTATTAAATAGTAAATGTGTTGTTAATTTTATCTACAGTTTACTGCTTGTCTTTTTACTTTATTTATCTACCTTTTGATGAACAGAAACTTTTCAATCAAATGTAGTTAAATTTATCAGTCTTTTCTGTTATGTTAGTACTTTTGTTTATTTGAAAAAGTTCTTTCTGACCAAGGCCTGAGATACTCTCCTTTGTTTTTTTTTATAAAGGATTTAAATGTTTCATATTTAAGCCCTTAATCGACTTGGACTTAATTTCTGAGCATGATGTGGTCCTCCAATAATTTTTAAATCTATGCATTTTTAATTGTGCTGCAGTCTTCTCCAAAAATTGGTCTGGTTCAGATCACGACTGGCTTTCATGTTATCAAACCCAAAGGACGATTTGCTGTCTCTGATTTTGTGTTTATTTATTATTATTATTTTTTTTAATTTATGTTTTATTTTTGCAACATTTAAAAATCTCCAGAACCTTTCCCTCTTGAAACTTTGTCTTTCACTTTACCTGTTAAATTACTCTTCCCCGACTTTCTTTCCACCTCTTGATCTGATCTTTTTGGGCCTTCATAGCTTTCTCCATTTGCATCCTAAATAGTGGTATGACCCAGGGGTCCATGTTCAACCCCTCTTCTTCTCATTTATTGGGTCTTTTCCAGTGTCCTTCCCCCATACATGTTCAAATAGACACATACATGCTAATGATCCACACATCCATCAAATCCAGCTCAGACCTCTGTCCATAATGCTAGGTCTCTTGAGCTAAATGCCAATTGGACATTACTCTTGGGGTATCCAACTTAGACATCTCAAAATAAACATTTTTAAATGAGAACCTTTGTTCTATCCTTCCACCTTCCAAAATCTGCCCCTCTTGCTTTGTTTCCTAACCCAGAGATTGATACCCTCTACCTTGTCAATAAATCAGAAATAGGCAAGCCATCCTACACTCTTCCCTTGCCATCACTCTCCTTCATCTTCTACATCTAATCAATCTCCTAGCCCTATGGATCATTTCACCTAAATATCTCCCACGTGTACAGATTCATCGCCATTCCCTCTGCTGCTACCTTAGTTCAAGGTCCCATCACTTTTTACTCGGGATTTTGCAGTAGCCTTTTAAATCGTCTTCCTGGAGCCAGAGTGGTCCTCCAGAAGCCATCAGCTGCACCTGTCAAAGTGATTTTCATAAAATGCAAAACTGATCATGAAGCAGAATCCTCATATACATATACAAAATACACCCCAACCCCCCAACACTTCTAGGCACCCCAGCCCACACAGAGATGACCACCAAGCCTCCTATGGTTGCCTTTATAGAAACTTCTGCTGGGCCGTCACCCATGGATTAAAGGAGGTGCTTTGCCTACCAGTACTTACTTTTGCCAGTTCCTGAGCCACCATGCTGCCACCACGTTATGGATTTTCACCTCAGCCCCTTCTACCTTTACCACTTGTAGACGCTCTTCTTAGCCCTTTAACTATGATCCCCTAAATCTCCCTTTCCACAACTAAATGACTATGAATCTAAACTCTTTACCAGATGTTTTCTATCCTCACCTGAGCTAAATTCTCTCAACTGAAGATCTATCATCAGCCATCTCAGGTCATGCTGGTACTTTTCTTACCCAACACCCACTTTAGAGCCCACAGAAAGTCCGTCATACTTGCTCCTCACTACCATTTCCAGGCTGTGACTGCTCCATCTTTATTTAAAATACCCTGCTCCTTTGAGACATGTGTCATTCTGCTGTATGAACCTCTATACCTCATTCTGGCTTTTATCTGTAGATTTTCTGACTCTCTCCCCATTCACTGACAATTTTAACATCTGGCACAGTCCTTTCCACATCATAAGTGCTTTCATCATAATGCGTGTCATCAATATTTACATAGACAACACACCCAAAACTTGGCTGCTCATTTCTTACCTAATCCCTAGTAGACTACTACTTAACTCCACTATTCTTCTCACTCTATATATCCTCCCTCTGAGAAATCATGTCCTTTCACATAGCTCTAAGCATTTGCTATATTACAATTCCTACCACAATTCTATGTCCAGCCAGACTCATACGTTGAGCTCCATATATATATATATACCTAACTTCTACTGAATATCTCCATCTGAATGCCTTCTAAACACCTTGAACGCAAAACTGAATTCATTATGTGCATCTATCTTCAAACCTTTGCTTCTCCATTATACCGTATCTTAAAAATAAGAAAAAAATGGTACCGCTATCTCTCCAAATGGTACTCTCTATTTCAACAGAGTCTTAATTTCCTCCTATTTGTCCATTCTCCAAATTAAATCAATCATGAGTCACCACTTCCCAAACAGATCTCAAATCTCTCCCCTGCCTTTCACACATGTTGCCATCCTAAATCAAACAATTGTACTTCTCTGCCTGATAGCAACATACTTCTGATGGGTTCCCCTTTCTTTGGCCTTTCTTTGTCTTAACATAGTTTCACGTGGCATGGCAGCAGGAGTCACTTTCCAAAAATGCAAACCTGTTCATATCCCCTGTTAAAATCCGTTGGTAACCTTAGCACTTCTTCCCTGATGTGAAATGGAGCTGGGGGCGTGGGGTACAGTTCATGTTCCCAAATGCTCCTATTTTTCTGGGTCAAGAACACAAAAGGAATCTGGATGACTGTATAAAACTATCCTTTACTTCAGGCTAAAGTTGTAGTTACTCATAAGCATTAGAGGGTCTATGGGGATTGCAGAGATCCAGGAGCAACCTTCCCACCCTATTCTACTAACCTCCCACCATCCTCATGGCCGGCCTCAGAAACTTTTAGCCCTTTTGAACTTTGTGTCCTTCCCATGCACAAGTATGTGTTATGCCCCCTTTGCCTCACTCTCAGGGTCATACCTCTTCTAGTGTAAGCTGACCATCAGATCTGTTGACTTTCCTGATAGAGGGGGCTGGAGAAAAGACACAGGGAAAGAAAAGCTCACAGTAGTGGGCTCCCCTCAGTGGTGGCAAGAGAGTGGTATCTGCAAGGTAATCAGAATTTTCCTGTTGCTGTGTCCTAGCTGAAATAGGCCTGACTCCAGAAAGAGGAAATCAAGTATTTTTTTTAAATGTAGGCATATATTTATAGTTTATAATTGAGCTTAGTATAATTATCACTGTCTACTGTTTCTGTCTCATCTCTCCCCATGCTCCTACTGACACTTGACACTTATAGACGTCACTTCCCCTTCCATGTCTGTCAGTACCATCATCTCTGTGTGTACCGACAGCTTCATTGTGTAGGTACCTGTGACTGCCTGATTACTCCCTCATTTATGTGAGAAAGTAATATATGTGTGACATGAATGTCAGTATTCTTGGCCAGTGTTCAGGGCAGGCCAGAAGTGCTAGAACATTACACTCAGGAGCAGCCCTCAACCAACTATGGATGGGAATTGGTGGATAAATATCCCAGTTTCCCAGCTTCTTAAGTGGAACAATTTGAAGAATGTTCTACACAGTCTTTCAGAGGTCCCCTGTGGGATTTGGCCCTAGTGATCCTAAGAGGTAATCTGGTCATTAATGTACCCTGTATTGGCTTTTCTAACTTCTCAGTCTCTCTTCCCCCTATTACATACAAAGCATTTTCAGGCAAACTTTCAAATAAACTACTTGTACTCAAATCCTTTGTCTTAAAGTCTGCTTCTGAGATAACCCAATTTAAGACAATTAGTATCAGAAATAGACCTAAGAAATAAACACTCAGGACTGGATTTTGAAATTGAATGATTCACTAGTCAGATAGTGACAAGAATCCCATTGCTGGTGACAAGTGGGCTGTGATAACCCCTAACATGCTGTAGCATCACTATTACTAAGAAATTCTTACCTCTCATTTTGGATGAATTGGGATCATGTAGAGGTAGGAAGGAACCGATGAGCTTAAGGACTATAAAACAGGTTGTCTACTGTTAACAGCCACAGAAGCCCTGAAGGAAGAAAATGACTCTCTCAGGTCAACAAACTATCCACAGGGCCCCGGGTAAAAGCCAGAATGCCTTCACAGCAGTGTTTACAAATACTCTTAGTTCTCATTGCCAAAGGGCAGACATTGCTTTAAATCAGGCCCAGACTTGGATTGTAGGGGTGAAAGAAAGAGTTTCAAAGGCTGCGGAATTCAAACCTCCAAAGTCTTCTATGCTAATATCAGGAAAGCAATAAGATCCTATGATGTAGGACACAGATATTTGAGTTAATATGCTTGAGAACTTTGAACCTCCAGACTTCTCTGGGCAGGCAAAAGTGGCTCCTTCTCCCTGAATCCCATGAAAAACCCTTCCCTGCCTTAGGGCATTTGACTTGTAAGAGAATGTTTGACCTCCTTAAGATATAGACCAGAAGTTAGGGTCATCTCTCAGCATCATCTCAGTAGGGAAGTACTGTCCCCACCATGGGAGGAAAGCAAGTATTCACTAAAAGAATGGGAGGACCTGACTAAAGCGGGAGCTAGGAGAAGACGCCTGGGGATAGATGAGGGTGATGGGTGGGACTTAGGGGCAGGAATATAACTGCCCAATAGAGAGTTTATTGATATAGGAGACCTCTTCTGTGTCTCCAGTGTAATATCCTAATAAGAATTCTGAAGATAGTTTAGTGTTATACGATTTGAAGCTTAGAAACAACAATGGCCAATAGTACATGCAGTTAGAAATGACAAAGCAGCCTTGATAAAGTACTGAGAAAGGAGTCAAGGTCTTAGAGATTTGTAAATGCTAAGATGAATTTTCTATGTAAGATGAGAAAGCTCAGTAGTTTTCCATGTTCCCCCCTGAAGGTAGGAGTATGGCAGAAGAAACCATCTTAACTAAAACAGTAGTGAGTAAGAAATGCACTAGTGATGGGCCACCAGCATCATTTAAAAGCTCAGTGGTGGCTGTTCTCTATAGACCAGGAATGATGGAAAGAGATGCTGCAATGAGCGTCAATGGGGATGTTAGGATTCTGTAATAGCAGAGGCCAGATGATGACAATTACAGTGTATAGCAACAAGGCCAAAACGGGAATTGTGGGGCTTGACCTGCAGGTATTTTAGATAATGGCTAATAGATTATTGGTGTTCCTAGTGAGGATATAGATAGTTAGGCTATGAGTGTGTAATTTGAACACTGCAATAACTGAAAGATAAAGATCAAATAAGCAAAAAGCTAATATCATTTGCTGCAATGGAAAAACATAATTCCTCACCTAGTTTTCAAACTTGAACTGGTTTGGAAACCATAAGGAAGAAAGAGGATGGTTGCCTTGAGGAAGGATCCCAGCATGTCATATGTACATATGATAGCCTTTCCCCAATCCTTTCTTACAGTGACCTATGGCCATTTACCAAAGTCATGGTAGACTGGGAAAAGGGTAATACTCAAATCTTCTGAGAGACACTGAATACCCATTGAAGGTCTAAGCTGACCTTGATATGAGGAGGCCCTATGTGCAGTCATGGACCCTATTAAAGAACAAGCATAGGGAGCTCAGGTGATAAACGGAGTCCTGGTCAAAGTCCATCTTACTGTAAGTCCACCGATCCTTTGGCCATTTACTTGAATCTCATGTGCATAATTTTGTTGGATAATTTTGGTTGCTAGGACATTCCCCACAATGGTTCCCTAACATGTAGAGTTAGAGTCATTATTGTAATAAAGGCTGACTGAAACCCCCCGAAACTGTACACACACACAAACACACACACACACACAGACCAAGATAGCAAATGAAAAGCAATATTACATTCTGGATAGAATGGCAAAGACCTGTGCCACCCTCAAAGATTAAATAATGCAGGTATGGTGTTTTTTCACTCATCCCCATTTAATTCATTGGGATGACCCTACACAACCAGATGCATCAAGGCAGGTCTTAAGGTGAAAGACTGTGAGAAAAATAGAAAAAATATGTATAAATATATACACACTGGTCTCTGTCCCCGGTTCCTGGTACAAAGCTCCTAAAACCCTTCTAATTTCCTAAGTAATAAGAGGACTAGGAGTACCTATCATTCTTATATTGTCATTGACACAGAGCTCCTAAATCCCTTGGAATTTCCTGGGTGATAGCAGTGATTTTTGTTCTAATGAGGCAGCCCCTGGATTAGGGCTAGTCACCAGAAAGACCAAGCTCTGACTAGACTTGAAAATTCCAAGAGTGGGGCTAGAAATGGAATTAATGATCCATCATGCCCTATATGATAAAGCCGCCAAAAAATCCTAAAAGTAAAATAAGTAAACTGTATTCCAGAGTTCTATGATCTGCAATTAACAATTAATTGAAACTGAAAAGGGAGTGGGAATTATCAATTTGTAGTTGATTGATCAGAAGCATAGGTAACAACCTGAACTTGTGATTGGCATCTAAATTGTGTGCCAGTGGGGTGGGGTGAGGGTGTGTGTGGAGGGGTTGCAGGTCTGAGCCCTTAACCTGTGATATCTGATGCTATCTCCAGGAAGACAGTGTTAGAATGGAGTTCAAATTGTAAGATACCCAGCTAGTGTCACAGAATTGCTTGGTGTGGAAAAATCCCACACACAACTAGTGTCTGAAGTGTTGTGAGAGTGGTAGAGTGAAAGTAAAAAGGAAACACAAAAATAGTTTGGCATTTCTACACGAAGACCCAACTATAGATGTTTTTGCCAGATGTGGTGTCTTCTCTAGAACAGATCAACATAGGCTCTAGAACTTGATATGAGGCTACTCATCTAGAGAATGCATTCTTTTCGATCGCTATCAAAACAGGAGGATCAAAAGCACTTTGCTTTCACCTGGTGTTGGACACCAGTACATAATTACAGTCTTGCCTGCAACCCAAGTTAACTCCCCTGCTCTCTATCAAAGCATAGTCCAAAAGAGCCTTGATAATCTTGACATTTTCACAAATATCCTACTAACCTATTATGTAAATGGATCTGAAGAGCAGGATGTGGCACATACATGTGCCACTGGTAAGATACATGTGAACCAGAGAGTGACAGATAAACCCTACAATGATTGAAGATGTTGTCATATTGGTGAGGTGGCCAGAAGTTCAATGTCTGGAGATATTCTTAGGTATCTCATCAAAGTCAAGGGACAAGTTCACACACCTTGCCCCTTTATTACTAAAAAAAGAACCACAGCATTTAATAGGTCTCCTCATATTTTAGATATAGTACATACCTGGAACTACTTCTCCTACACATTTATAGGGCAATAATAGACAGTTTCCAGATTTGACAGGAGATTCAAGAAAGAGAGAGCACTGTAGCAGATTAAGGCTGCAATACAAGCAGTTCTTCCACTAGGCCTTCTGACCCACCACATTCCATTTTACTGAGTATATCTGAAGGAAATAAGAATGCTATGTTGAATCTAAGATTTTTGAGCAAGGCCATCTGATATGCAGCAGAGAACGATTTTAGAAAGTAGTTTCTGGCATTCTACCAGTAGAGACGAGTACAGAGACCCTAGTAGAAGCTCAATGCAAGATCATAGGAAATCCAGTGGCAATGCAACTGAAAATGCCCATCATGAATTGTTCATCTTCAGACGCCGTGTGTCATAAACACAGTAGAAATGCATAGTACAGTGGGAATGGAATTCGGTCCTACCGTGTTTCCCCGAAAATAAGACCTACCCAGACAATCAGCTCTACTGCGTCTTTTGGAGCAAAAATTAATATAAAACCCAGTCTTATTTTACTATAGTAAAATATAAAATAGTATATTATATTATAGCAACATAATATATATAATATATACCAGGTCTATAATATAATATAATATAATATAATATAATATAATATAATATAATATAATATACCAGGTCTTATAAAATTTTTGCTCCAAAAGACGCATTAGAGCTGATTGCCTGGCTAGGTCTTATTTTCAGGGAAACATGGTAAAAGGCCCAGATGGTACAAGTTGACATAAGAAAAGTAGTTCAGACCTACCCTCCTCCTTCAGAAGTGGCCCGTAAGGCACTTCTTCTGATCTGATAGGTTATGTGCTGAGGTGGGCCACAAATTGTCTGCTAATGGCACCACAACCCAACCTGGGGTGGCCCTGAAACACTGTGGTGATGGCAAACTGAACAGTACAGCTGTCATCAGCTTCCTGTAGAGGAAGATCCAAAAGCTAAGCTCATTCAGAGATGAAGGGAGGGAAGTTCTGAGTAATCCCACCAGACAAGCAATTGAGGACAGCAAAAGTCTTGACTAAAGTAGGGAAAACCTGAATAATTTGTAGAGAACACAAATAATAGATTACAAATGTGGCCGTGGAACCAACGGCAGCAGCAGGGTCTATAGCCTGTCCCACTATCTTCTTCCACTGTCTTTCATTGTTTTTGTTTGCTTAACTGTGACCAACCACCTTGAAGATCCACTGACAGAAGAGAGAGCACTCAGTATGGGATGTCATATCCGAACACATTTTACTGCAAGCACCTGTGACTCTGCATGAGAGCTTTGTCTGGCTATAGGAGCTTGTTCAGTCTACACGTTGGCCACCTGGAAATGTTGAGGCGTTAACATCCTTAAGAACAACCTTCAACGAATTACAGATGGAATTTGATGGATAAATAGCCTGGCTACCTCACCCCTCGGATATCACAATTCTGAGGCATGCTCTTCACAGTCTTCCAGACTTCCCCAGTGGGGCTGAGTCCCCATTGTTCAAAAAGTTAACCTGATCGTGAATGTTTCCACACAGAGTTTCTTACCTTGCAATCTTACTTCTCCACTCTCCCTGATCATGCTCTGAATAAACTACTTTCACTCAAATTCTTGTCTCAGGATCTACTTCTGAGGAATCCAACCAATATGAGCTTTATTTCAGGTGCTCAGACATCCCCTGCTCTGTTTCCTCTTCCGGTACATTTTCCTCACCCCATCAGCCTCTACCTCTCCGGTGATCCTAGCTAAGTTTTGTCTCTTTAGTCTTATCATAAAGATTATTCCTTTAAGAAAGCTCACTCCAATCCCAGGACAAAATGGATACTGGGAATGCATGCTCCAATAGCTTTCTATATGTCCTTTATCATAGCACTAGATTTATTGTTATTGTATGTCTTTCTTTTCTAATTGACTGTAATTATTAAGAAGACAGAAATGATGTCTTTGTTCACAACAAAGTCCAAATGTCAAGCACAGGGCTAGTGCACAGTAGACACTCAAAAAATATTTGTTGAATGAAGTCATTTTCAAACAAAACTTTCATGATGACTTCCCTCAGTTTAGGAGAGAAGGTCTTGTTCTCCTCTCTAATCTAATCTCCAGCTATTCTATTCCCCTAGAAACACTCTTCACTCCAGGAAATTAAACTGCTTGCAGTTCTCTACATGCATCATACTCAGTTATATTGCCAAGCCTCTGCTCATTTGTTTCTTCTGCTATATTTGTATCTTTCTCCTCTCTACCTAGCTTATTTCTACCCATCGTTCACATCTCATTAAAGTATAACCATCTCTGGAAATCTTCCAAAGTGCCCCGTAACACTTAGAGGTCCCAAAGAATCTGGAGCATAATTTGATCATAATTCTTCAATACACTGTAATCATTTCTTCCCCCCAAAATCTGTAAGCTGCCAAGAAATTAATTTCTGAGTGTTCTGTTTTTATACAGTGCCTATCACATTGCCTGGGGGAAAAATATGTGCTTGACAAATATTTTCTGGCTAAAGATGAATATAAAGAATTATTAAAGAACTAGGGGTGTTTAACCTAGAAAGGAGAAGTCTTAAGGAAAGCGGGACATCTGTCCTCAAGTATCCAAGGGTTATCTAAAGAAAGAAGTAAGCATCACAAGAGAGGTGCTTTTATCAGTGTATTATACAGCTAAGTGTTTTTTGACTTTGCGGAATTAGATGTTGGGAAAAGAAAGAAAGGAAGGAAGGAAGGAAGCAAGGGAGGGAGGAAGGAAGAAAAGAAGGAAGGAAGGAAGGAAGGAAAGAAGGAAGGAAGGAAGGAAGGAAGGAAGGAAGGAAGGAAGGAAGGAAGGAAGGAAGGGGAAAGAAAGCTTGTTGATTGCAACAATTGCTGATGTGTGTACTTCTTTATATCAATTACTAAATACTGCTGTTGGCAGTTAACAGTTTGATGTGTATCTGTACCTATTGATAGCAAAGGACTTGAAACCTAGCTGCCTCGGTTCAAATACTAACTCTGCCTTCTAATAGTGGTACAATTTTGAGCAACTCAATGCCATCTTTCAATGCCTCAGTTTCCACATCGGTAAAATGGGGTTAATAAAAGTACCTACCTCCCAGGATTGTTGTGAGGATTAAATGACCTAACATACCTGAAACACTTAAAATAATACATGGTACAGAGATGCTTTCTATAATAAAACATTATTTTTATTAAATCCACTAGGCAAAATCAGGTCTAATGAGGCAATAGGAGCACACGTTGATTCAAGCTAAAAACGACTTTCTGACAACTTACGAGTATGCTGTCCAATAGTGGAATTAGCTGCCTTGCAACAGTAAACATTACATCACTAGAAGTTAAACCATTTCACCAAGCAGTGGCTACCTATTCTGGGGTGTAGTATGGAGTTCTTTTGTTTTTGTTTTTTTTCATTCTAAGATTTTTGATTCCATGATTTCCTCAGCACCACAATGTGACACTATCTGCCAATTTGTACATACATCTTTAAGAACTTCAATCCTTTAAAAAATTTAACTTTCTTCTCCCTTTAAAAGGTAGAAAACTAATAATTGATCCAAGTAGGCAAAAGAGGACACTTAATCTTCAACTCTTTCATTAGTGTCTGTTCCATTCGACACTTGATACAGCCATAACGAGTCTGGCTAAAGAGACCCTACTACAGACTAGCGAGAAGAACCCTAGGTTAGAACTAAGTCAGAGAGAACTGACTTCTCAGAAGAGACTGACACTGTTTTCCTTAGCTGAGACCCTTCCCTAGGATTCATGGTCTAGATAACGTAGAAGAGTCATAATATTGCTACTTAGCCTAACCACATAGGCAAGGGCATGCTGGAGAAAAGAAGTTTGACAACATGAGAAAGCATAAGGAAGTTCTAAATTCTCAGTTGTTTTGCAAGAGCCGGCATGCCCCATAAGAAAGTTAAACAACAATTCCTCTGAAGCTTCCAATGTTTGGTCTGGAGAAAGCACTTTTTTTTTCCAGTTCTTCATACCATCCAGCACCAACACCACCAGCACCACTCACCTCCAGCAGATAATGTATCTCATCATGTGCATGGGAACTCTCTGCAGAAACAGATCTCTATCTCCCTTCCTGACAAAGCCATTATATTAGACTGTATTCCTGACTTCACCGCACGTGCCTTGCTTCCATAGAACGTGGCAGAAGTGATGTGTGAGTTCACCTGTCTGGACCCTAAGAGGTCTTGTGGCTTCTGCCTTCAGAATACTGCCTTGAAACTTTCAGATAAGAAACCAGTCTAGCCTACTGAAGAAATAGAGGTCACATGGATACCTGAAGTGGCCCAGCTGACAGCCAGCACCAACTGCCATCTTGGACTTTCTAACTGATCCTCTAGCAGAATGTCATCACCTGAATGACCCAAGGTAAAGCAGCAAAGGAATCACCTTTCCAACCCATAGAAGCTAAGAAATAATAAACCAGCATTATTTTAAAAAGGCCACTAAATATTAGAGTGTATACAGACATAGATAACTGGAACATCTGATTTGAAAGTCCCCTTTTGTCTAGTTCATTCGGCTTCTGGTGTATCTGGAATAGTAGCAGCCTATGCTTCCCACCTCTCCAGCTGGGGAGAAAGTGAGAATACAAGAGTCTGCACCTGGATCAATACGTGCTTTTCAACTTTTACTGGCTACCCTATGCTGCTAAATCATGTACCCCCTGAGGTTAGAGTTTTGAATCTTGTATTAAATCATTCTTCGTCATCAGATTTTAGGACAATGAGTCGCAGTCTACTGTTTTAATCTAATGACAGCCATGTTGTCTCTTCTCCAGCTTGGGTCTTTGCCTGGAAAGAAGGAGCCATCCTGGAAAAATGCCTTTGCAGCTTCTGGAAGTGATACAATCTGAAAGGTGGCTATAAATGCAACCCATGAAATATTTAGGGTCTTGGTATTATTTTAAATATTTTCCCTACCTTCCAGGGGTCACGGTGAGTTCAAAAAATAAGGGGTGAGCCATCATGGCTAGCATTTAGTGACAATTTTCTTATTGGTTTGTTCTATCTGCCTAGAAACCACCTCATAACAAAACAGGCAAGGGATTTGTAAGCATGTAAGTGCTGTTTGGTTATAGTAGATTCAAAAAAGAAAGATAATGATGTGGTCTAGTGGTTTCCACATATATTTGAGTGTCAGCAATTCTGAGCTGTAATCTCATCCAACTGTCTTTTTGGCTGACTCAGATTACTTAAGAAAAATTACCTAACTCTCTCTGTCTCATTTTTCCTATTATAAATTGGAAGAAATTGCCCTTACTGCACAGAGATATTTAAAAACAAAAAAATTGATATCTATAAACACCTGGGAGATACAAACTATAATTACCCCAAGTACATACACATAAAGACATACACACATACATTTTTGGATCATCAAATTTCTTTTTCTTCATTCAAAAATCTTGGGGAAAAATTGGGATGGGAGGAAGGACGTTTATGATTTTTCTTTTCCCCGTTTGAAAGGCATCTCACTCCTACTTCTGCAGCATGGAGAAAGATTTGTTGTTAGCTCCTGTACTGGGCAGGGATTCAAATTCCCGAGGTTAGTGGCAGCATCTCAGAGAGATTCTCAGAGATTTTCAAAAGCTCCATTTTCTTTTAATTAGTTTCCTTCTCTGCCTCAGGCAACAAGTTCAGGGAATCAATAGGTTAGACTGAGTACAGGCTTTATAGGTATCAGGAGCTACGGTACGTTGGGACTTGTCAGATCCTAGATTCAGGTTTCAGGAGGCAAGCATCACTGGTCCAAGAACGTTTAGAAAGGAAATTTCAAACAGAAGCAGCTCACCATTTCCGGAGACTATCAGACCGTGATTCCCAGACAGGGACTGCCATCTCTTTCAATCACACTTTGGACCCGCTCAAGTCACCTAAGCTCCAGGGCTTGCCCTCAAGGCTTGCAGACCTAGCCAGACACTGGTTAAAAGTGAACATCACACTTGAGAGAAGCTGCAGCATGAATTCAGCTGAGGTGTGAAAATACTCACGGAGAGGTTCTCAACTCCACACACTATCTATTCCCCCACTCTTATTATTTCTTCCATGCTCACAAGGCTTTCTCTGCATCCAGAAGCTATTTTGAATAACAGTGGCTACATTTTTACTTTGTGAGGCATAAAATTAATTTGCTGGCATTATTATGCTTTATTTGTTATAAACATGAGGTGCACAGCTTTGCTAAAGGAGGCACGGTGGATTTGCTTCTAGAGTTCAAACCTCCAGTGAATAGTTCCTGCTGCTTTAGGTGTTGCAATAATTGTTCTGGCACAAGCTATACAAAGTCAAGGGCGGAACATTTGGGATTCTTTGTGAGCATTCATTATTGATGCTGGGATTGGAACACCACAAATTCCTTTTTAAAAAAATCAGCTTAAGTGATGTGGAAAAAAATAAAAGAGACCAAAGCCGTAGTAATAAATCAGTCAGTAGCCAGCATTAAATGACAGTAAATACATTAGGCCTGTTCTGTTGAAGCGTCAAGCAGTACGACCCTGAATGTTTGTCTAAAAGAATCACAACACATGGTCTGTGAAAAGTTGGGAAACATAGGTAAACATGTTTACATTGTATATTACATTTTTTTAAAATGTGTGTTACATTTAATATTTTGGGGTGCAGTATCTATAAATTTCAAGCAATGGGTTTTAACTAGAAAGGTACATTGAATAGACACTGGAGTGTCCAAAAAGTCTGAAAACACAGAGAAAGTAGTACACCTCTTAGTTTTGTTTAGCTTGTTTGTTTCTCTTTCATTTTTTTTTCTTTAGATTAACACTTAACCCATTGCTTAAATTCAAAATACTTCAGCTGAAAATGTGTCTGGTGATTGAAGAAAAACATAGTGAACCTATTATTTGAAAATATGACCAACATACTGTTTAATAATGATTGCTAACTTTTTGGATACCCTGTACAATGATAACAGATACAATACTGCTCATGTCAAAAATCTAAAGACAAGGTTTAAACTAGAGTCAATCAATTATTATATTTTAATAAAAGCTGAAGAGGAGGGTTGAGCATGTGGAGAGAAAGGAAGGTGTGATTGTCAAAGAGTACGATGGTAATCCCGAAAAATTAAAATTACTTACTGCCCTGAAGCTTGAGCAATAAATATGGAGACAGGATTCTGTTCATTTTATGGTTGCTTGGGTAAGGGACATTTTACCATGCCTCCCCATGGCTGAGAGGAAACATCCCTCAAGGATGACCAATTTAAGGCTTTAAATTCTTACTCTTGGGGAAGGAAAACTTCAGGATTCTTAATTCCTGCTTTCCAGATATCTCAAGCCTGGGAATGGGGTGGGGGTAGGGGTGGGATACTTTGGTAACAATTTAAGCCTGAGGCACAAAAAAGAATTTATATCTCTCAGCTCTTATTCTGGTTGCATCTTTCCTGTCTAATGTGTGTGACACCAAAGTAAGCACAGGTGCTATTTCGGAATTTAAAGGAGAGCCCCACTCATTGTGGTGCAGAGATCAATATATTAAACATGTAAATTCTCTTCTTTCTTTTCCCCCTCAACTATGGGGATCAGGCATTTCTTAAACTTTGGGAATGAGAGAAAGTGAGAGGGCCATGCCCAGACTTAGTCTCTGACACAAGAAAAGCTTGCTACACCAAATCAAACACTTCTCTCACCATTCCAAGCCACCCAGTGGTTATTGCTGAGCTCTTACAGCCTTTTGATAGAAAGCACGCATAGAAAACCCATGTCAGGCACTAGGGTCTCTGTAATGCTGGAGATGCTAGCTGGAGATCTCGCTCCATCTGATTGACAGGGGTCTGTACTCTCCACTTCCTAAGAGCAAAACTGAAAAACTGAACAGCCATAATTAGAAACCCTCTGACCCTTCACTTTTGAACTGTTGTTACTGTTCTTCACATTTATCCAACAAATCTCTCCACCTTTCTTTATTTTCCCCCCAACACATACCACAAATAATCAAAGCAATGAGGTCCATCTATCCAGACAATAAATACTTGTTAAAATCATTTTATCCTATAATGTGTGGATAGCAGATCAAACAGACACATCAATGTAAGTGATAAATTAATCACAATTCATTATAACGTATATTACATATTCTATTGTGGATTTAGTTAGTAGCATCAATCTGCAGTGCTCTCTGTGGGCACCAACAAAATAGAGTTTTCAGATCCGCAAAACTGAGGATTAGATTCTACAAGCTGATGAATTCACATACAGGCATACTCCTTTTAAAATTTTGATGTCTGAAATTCTGGTGTTGCTTGTTCAGATTTTAGCTTTACAATGTCTTATGTCTACGTGTGAGCATTTTCAGAATAAGATTTGGACCAAACACTAAAAAGGATAAAAGCATCACTCAAATCCCATCATTTTCCAGAGAAAAAAAAAAAGAACTTAAAAGTTTTCAGTAAACAAGTACAGTTTGAGGGAGACTTTGCTTTAATATCTGGGGTCTAATAGTTTTGTTTTTTGTTTTTTGGTGTTTTTCTGATCACATTTCTATCTTATTTATTTCATCTTGCTTTAAATTAGTGGGTAAATTGATAGCTCTGGAAAGAGAATCCCTAATAGTAGCGTCAAGGGCCAAGGAGTGAACAAGCTTTTCTACATCACCCCTGTGTCTCAAACAAGGGCTGTACCAAATGTCTAATTTTAGTATTTGGCTCAACACCAAACACCTGGAAATGGCATTCAGCCAGAGATGTACACGAAGCTAAGCAGTGGGTGAGCAAGTGCATCTGTCTCCTCTTGTTTTCTCCTTCTCAGCTATGAGGTAAATAAGGTAGTTATTAGGTAAATAAGGTAGTTATTAAATGATGACTTATGCAAAGCCTACCATTTTAGTGTTCACATTTCATCTTACAAACATTTATCAGGCTCCTCGGCAAGCAACATTTTGACAATCTTTGTTAGGAAAACCAGTTTGACTTCTACTAAATACTATTTTTGAAGATGGATCTCAACCTGTTTTCTTCTTAGACCAGAATATGTACATGAAGTATGTCTGGTGTCAAATTTGTTGAAATGGAAAATTCAAAACTGGTAAGTTTTCAATTGCTGGTGTCTGCATGAGCACGTTTCTGGGCCACTCCACACATGTACACGTCAGAGCACTCAGGACTCCTGACTCCATTTCTTCACCCACAGAAACCACATTTCCTGTCACTCCTTCTCACTTCACCAATCCGCAAACCCTTTAACTACCCCTGAAATATGGAGATATTTCCCGACATCTCCACAAATATAACAGAAAGCTTTCGTGGTCTCATGTAACCCAACTTATAACCATACGCACGCCTTGTGTGACCAAGAAAATCACTCATCTCTCTAGTATGTCCAATTCAGGATTCTTTGCAATAGACTACGGTACATGGAACTTGAGAGCGAAATCCTGGTGCCATGGATTTCAGGGGAGCAGGCACATATACAAAAGCAAATATTAATGCTTTATCCTTTCAAGTATATAGTTTGTTGACTCTTTTTTAAAGACTAAATTTTGCTTGTTTTCTGGAGGACATGTGGCTACTTCCCTTTGGTCTCAGAAAAGCTCTACATAAGTGTGATTTAAAACAAAATTTAGTAGTAAAATCATGAGCTCATGAACCATATATATTCCTAGTCAACCCTACATAAATACATGAAGTAACAAGTAGTTTGACTCTTGTTTATTATTAATAACAACCTATAGCTTTAAAATGCTTTTGCATGCTGTATTAATACCTCCTGGGCCCCTCCTTCGGTTCTCTTGGTCTCATCTAGCCTTCCAGACACCAGAATGACTACTTGGAGTGTCAGGGCTCTGGTCAACATCCCACAGGTGCAGCTGGACAGCACTTTGTCCCAGAACCCCCTCTCTCGCTTCCCAGTTGGGACTTTTTCATTAAAACTTCAAGTTAGGGACAGGGAGGGAACCTGCTCTTCGTTCACACATGTATAACGCAGAGTACGGGAGAGTTAACACCCTGTATTAGCTTCCTGGGGCTGACATAACACAATGCCATAGGCTTAACCAATAGGAATTTATTTTCCCACAGTTCTGGAGGTTTGGAAGTCCAAGATCAAGGTGCTGACAGGTTTGGTTTCCTCTGAGGCCTCTCTCCTTGGCTTGCAAATAGTGCCTTCTTGCTATGTCCTCACATGGTCTTTCCTCAGTGTACACACCTCCCAGTGTCTGTCTGTCCAAACTTCAGATTAGACACCAGTCAGATTGGATCAGGGCCCACCCTCCAGGGCCTCATTTTAACTTAATCATTTCTTTAAAGGCCCTATCTCCAAATACAGTGACATTTGGAAATATTGGGGGTTAGGTCTTCAACACATGGATTTGGGGGAACACAATTCAGCCCATATGACCGATGGAGGAAGGCAACTGATGAATAAATTATTCCATTCTTTCCCTAGACAGATGGTCCTGATTCATGTTTAATGTGAAGAAGACCTTCAGAGAGTGAGCATGCCGAGTGACCAAGTACATGGGCACTTCCAGCAATGGCCCACTGGCAACTCATATCAGTGTTGACTCGCGCTCCTTCCAGTTCCCAGGATCACAAATGCCAACAAAAAACTTGCACACACGCTCTGTGTCCTGGAGAGGCCAGGCTAAAAGTCATCTCATGTCATCTTTGCAACCAGCATGCCAGATACGTCTTCTTATTTTTACTTCACAAACAAAGAAACAGAAGAACCAGAGAAAACAAACAACTTGCCCAAGGTCACACAGCTAGTAAGCTACAAAGTCAGAACTCTGATTTAAATCCTCTGACACCCAACCCTGCATTATTTCCCAGGTACCATAGTAATATCTCCTGGCATGCCTATTATCTATATGCATAATCTGATCAAATGTAAGCCATTTCCCATACCAATTTTTAAAACTGTTTAAATGGACTCTACATAAGACATCGCAAGTACATAATTAATCTCTCCATTCTTTAAATGTTAGTCCTCTCCTCGTCCCCAAACCTAACAGTTTGATATACCTTTTGCAAAGCTTACCTATATATGCAATTATTTTTTAACAGATATTACATAAATGACAATATATTGATTCAATCACACTATGCCTTTCCAAGCAAACCACATCTCACAGTCAAATTAGTGAGGCTCTTATATCTTAATCAAAGCTTAACAGTTTAATCGTTCATTAAACATGAGAGTAATTTAGTGTCCTACTATGCAATCATTATTGTTTCCTGAAACTGATGCGATGAGGTACAATAAATGCAAACTGAAATATTGCCTGGAGAAGGTTATTTATTATTTCTTCTAGCTAAAAACATTCATAACAAAAATTTATTGGTCCATACTCCCTTCATTATAAATATTTTATGTTCTGCCTCAGGGATCCATGTCTTAGCATTTAAATGTCTCAATCTTGTGTCAGTAACAGGAAGAACAAGTTCACTGGGTGGAATTTTTGCCCTTTACTTCAGAATGTTACAATAATAATAGGCTATAAATATGTTATAATTATGCCTTTGATCACTGCTGTAGTTTTCTAGTTGGAATGAATTAAATTCAAAACTAAAGCTGAGCTGGTAGACAAAAATGACAGTAGTTATCTTGAACTAAGATTTTGCTGAAAGCCATAATAATATAGTGAAAATATTTAGAGTGGCAAGGATAACACTACACCATTTTTCCTGTTACTTCTACTAAAGTAAACCATTAGTAAAGCTTTATATCCTTAGTACTTTTATATCTTGATCACCACAACAACCTTTGCAGTACTGAGCAGTTGTAAAAATCGCCATTGTTCAAATGAGAATATTGAAGTTCAGGCAGTTACAGATATATAATTTTTTGTTTTAATTTTTAAATTTTTAATCATGAAATATAGTGAAATTGTGCACAATGTTTTCTGCTCATCTCATCTTGTGCGGGAGAACAGGGGTGGAAGAGGGCATGGCAGAGAGAGAGGAAAAGACATGAGCAGGTGACAAAACAGCAGATGACAAATAGACCTGTCTGGGGAAACGGGGATATGAGACAGAGGGAATGTCCTACATCAGCTCTATTCTCCCAGATCTATCTCCCTGTAAAACAGATTACTGGTAGATTAACGGGAAACGCCTAGACGTGCTGTAGTTTTCCTGGAAGTCCCAGCCAGCTATAGTACCAAGAGTTGCCTTCACTGATATGAGGTTTATTATATCACATTTGTTAATGGGTATTTTACATTTCCCATTGGAGGACATTTCAGAGATCTTTATCTCAATCATTCTTTTCCAAATAAATTCTAGAAATAAAATTTTGAGATCCACCCTACATATGGGAGCATGCAGAAGGAAGAAAGACCGAATTTCATCTCAGTGAAGATTAAAAAGAAAATTGTATCCTGGCATTACATTACCCATACATAAAATACATAAAGGAAGGACTAACTGCATTTAGTGTATATAAACATGTCGACAGGGAAAATTTCCTGAAGGAATACATAATTTGAAGAACAGGTGATTTTTTGAGAGCTTGGATCCAGAACTTTTTGGGCACTGAATTTTCATGCCCAATCCTCTGAGCCTACAGTATGCTCTCAACTGTATTCCTGGAAACAATGGTTCCTCTGATCAAGAAAAATATTCTGTGATCAGATTATCAAATGCTGATCTCCTGAAATATTCTGTTGACAAAGCAAAGCTTAGTTTATTATTTACCCTGGTGAGGAAGATGGCTACTTTGGTATGCTTAGCAGCATCTCTAAGAGCAGAGGGCAAAGGGGAGATATGAGATTTAGGGGATCTGGTTAAAATGGGGGCTTGATTATGATTGTAGAAGATTCATGAGATAATAGGACTGGTGAACACAGAATGGATATGGTTACAAAGAGACTCTTGAAGAATTAGTCTTCCTTTGAAGCCATGTTATGCTGAGAAATGGTTATTGACTTTGATGAGGGTAAATGGAATATTTAGATAAATGGATTTTCCGGAAGTTCCTAAAATGAACAATAAAGTTATTGGCAACTTTAATGTTCTCGGCACATTTCCTAAAGAGTAAAATCATGTAATGAAGATAGCCACCTAATAAAGTTACATAAGAGTGTAGAGTGTAGCCAATGAACCTGTAGGTATAAATGGTGTGGGTTCTCCATATAAAATTTGGGAATTCTTAGGTTCAACAAACTTAAGCAAATGTTTTTATAGTGGGACTTCTCAGATTTTTTATTATGTAAATATACATATAATTTATAAGGAAGGAGAATATAATAAATAGCATTTCCTAAACATTTACCCTACTATCTTTCTTCTATTCTTCTGAAAATGAAATCTGCCAGGACTAGTACCCCACAGACTTATTAGTTGCAGAAACAATAACTGAGGCTTTAGGATGTTCATTTAAAAAAAAACACACAAAAAAAAGGTTGCAAATATAAAACCCAAAGTAAACAGTTTTATTTGAATTAGAGAAGGCACTAGGATCTTAAGCAACCAGCACAAAGGCACCGGGAGATGGAATCCAGTTTGTGAGTTAACACAACCAGAATGCTTTAGGGATTGCAACAAAGGTTCACAGCACCAGTGGTTTGAGGAGGAAAGTGAAATAGATTATACAAAAGGAGGGGAATCTTTTCAGTGCAGATAAATTGCTTAGCCAATAAAATGAGTTATGGATCTAATTTTTTTTTTTATGTCTTTGATTTACCCTACAGGGTAAGTATTGGATTGTTACATAGCGACAATGCTCTTACTAGATGATACTCTTCTAGGAGGAAAGAAATACTGCTCACTAAAAGTAAACAACAGTTAAAACAGCATTTTATCTTCATATAGAAATAATTTAAATGGCCAGACAGAGGCTGGGTACTTTCTATTAGTCCATAGAACAGGTTAACAACTATAAATAACAGGTTATCTACTTAGCCACTGCGAGATGACATTCCCTCGTTTGACAGAGAAGAGAGCCAGTCACTCTTTTATGACATGACCATGTCCATTATTTAAAACAAAGGACTAAATGTGAACTTTTGGTGAAACAGTAGAGGGAGTAAATCAAATGTTTAAAATATCAATTCAAAAAATAAACGAATTAAATATTTACTTAGGAAAAAAAATAAATAAAAGATAGGCTTGATTTTTATGCCAGGAAATACTGAGTCAATTCCAGGAGATACTGAGATGATTCCAGGACTCCACATAAATGTAATTCTAACTGTGTAATTGCAAATAAAGCTACTCAGAAAGAAAAGGCCCAGATATTCTACAGAAACCAATGTGGTTACTGAGCTCAGATTTTTAAGAGACGTATAGTATATAAACCCAAACATCACTGGCTCTTCTCAAGGCTGGCCTGAGCGTGGTGCTGTAGGCAACACAGCAACCCCCAAGAAAGCACAGAAGAGTAATTCAGATGTTCACGAAAGTCTCTTAAAAGACACTATATGAAAATGACCATATCTTCTCTTTACTCCTCATGTGATTTCATGGCATTTGCTTCCTTAATATCTACCATCTTTCTGGATTTTTACTTATAACTCTTCCTAAAACCCTTCCACTTCTTAGTCCAAACAGGAATGCCTATAACCCCTTCCTTTTCTAGGCCTTTTTTCTGTTGAAAATCAGTCTGGTTCTTCTCTGTTCTAAGGACCCAAATCAAAATGTTAAAAGCCCAAACCTTAAAAGGTGCAAAAATAATACAGAATTCTTCCTTCTTAGAGATAGAGGCCAGTGGGGTCTGGCCAAATATCTGAATTTGTATGTTAATATTAAATATTTGTCCTATCAACATGTTCAAAAGATGAAACGAAAGAAACATAGCCAAGAATTCATATTAGAGGGTGACACAGAATTGATAGATGGCTTCCGGAAGTCTATGGCACCAAATAAACCACAGTTTACCAAAAAACAAAATAAAAAAGTAAATAAATTTTTAAAAATTAAAAGTTCTTTAAGCTTTGATCAGAGCAAGTAAAAGGTAAGGAAGAGAATATTGTTTTCTGTTTGAGGTCACATAATACATTGATGACAACAGAGAAAGCAAAGCTTCCTTTGGATTGAAAAAAGACAAAACATATTGGTAAGAGGAAAATTACTGGAAAAGATCCTTCTAGTCGGGGAAGAATAGGTAAGCTTCAGATCCTGAATTATCTCTAAAGGTCTATAAGAAACTTGCAAATAAGATCATCAAACTGAACATTGCCAGAGACCTCTGAGGGGCTATTATGAACAATGAAGGGGAATAAAACTGGAGGTAGGCAAATACCAATCAATTTTGGAAAATGGGATGAAAGGATATTTGACAAATTAGAGACAAGAGTTACATTGATTTCAGCTAAGATTTTCTAATCTTTTCTATAAAGGAATAGGTTTGGAGAACCTAAAGAAGCTGTGGTCACGGGGAGTCAATGAAGGCTCACAATGAAGGCTCACAAAGACCAGACTCTTCTCATATCTGTGTGTTAGTCAAGGTCCTGGCAGGGAACCGATGGCAAACACAGAGAATAACTGAAGAGAGTGGATAGAATGAACTCTTCACCATGGCATGGGACAGGGTTAAAGGAAGCCTAAGGAATAGTGAGCCATTGTATAGATCTAGTACCACCCAATGCAGGACCATCTACATAATTTGCTGGGCTAAGGACAACATGAAAACACAAGGCCCTTTATTCAAAAATGATGAAGAATTTCAAGACAGGGACAGCAGAGTTTTAAATCAAGGACGGGGTCCTGTATGACCACACAGGCTGCAGGTCCACTGCAGGTATCCCTGACACTTACATTTCAAGGGGCAAAGAGGAAAACACATACAAGAACCTGGAGAAAGTTGCAGCTATATCTATAGCTGAAGAAGAGTCCATTGGAGAGGCAGTGTGCCCTTGGTAGAAGAACAAAGCCACTTACACTAAGCCACTGATTACCTGCGCCTATGGAGAGAGGGATCTGGGGAAATACACACCTTAATCTCCTTTTTCTCCTACCCATCTATACATCTCTTGCCAGTGCAGACAATAGAATCAACTAAATACAGAGCATGGAGGACAGCTTCCAGGGGCACAAAGCAGGGTGAAGAGTAGATTGGGAGACTTGGGAAGAATTAGTCTGCACACCTTTGTGCAGTTGCTATGCTATTTGCTCAGTGAAGCATGGTAACCCGAATCTACAAGCACAAACAGAAAAAAGCCATTTCCTCATGGAGCTTAAATCCTGATGAGATAGGTAGATAATAAGCAAATCAGTAACAAAATGTTAGGCAGTGGTGGTAAATGTAAAGAAAAAAGCGGGGTAAGGAGCTCAGATGATGCAGGAAAGGAAAGGAGATATCTATAGGATGGTCAGAAAAGGCCTCTCCGTCCAATGAGCTCATCTCTTTACCACACTAAACTTCTCTAAATCTTCAATCTGTGTCTCCTTTTAAGGTTCTTACCATTTTCCTTCCTTATGTTAATGACCCTCCATATGGTTTTCTCTTTAACTCCTAAATGCAGAATAATTTCAAATTTTAAAACATAGTATTAGTGAATATATCATAGTGGAATGTAAAGGCAGGGTGTGCTTAATACTTATTTCATTTAGAACCATAATGTGGCGTATCTCCATACATCTCGTATATAGGACACCTCTCTTTCCCCACCAACCAATGCTTTGTAATATTTGGGCTCAACCTGTCTTTCTAATGTCAGATTGTTATTTTTTCAGGAGAGGGCATAAACACTTATTTACCTAAGCCTCTTGACCATCACATGAAAGTTTTATCTCCCCTTCATCTATGCCATTGTCTTTATTTAGTGAATAAATGGAAATTCTTGATAATTATCGGAAATTTGTATTTTATGACATAGCAGGAATCAAGATACTTTGATGCCACCATCTAATCAAATCTACTACTGGACAAAGGAAGGTTAAATAAATAAATAATTACATAAATAAATAAATAAAGCAGTGTTATACTCTAAATTTCAAAGCTAAGAGGAAGACAAAATCTTTTGGATTACACTCGTAGACCCAATTTAGACACACACACAAAACAGCCTGTGGCCTTTCCTCCCTCCCTTCTTCCTTCCCTCTCTCCTTCCCTCTCTCCCTCCCTTCCTCGCTCCTTCCCTCCTTCCCTCCTTCCCTCCTTCCCTTTTTTCCTTCCACTAGTATTTTATGCAGCTTATGTACAGGGAGGTATTTGCAGGATTAGAGAGTTGAAAAGATGACTAGGATAAGAAACAATTTTCTGTTAATATGTGCTAACAAGTTGTTTTAACTTTCTAATTATAAATTCACAGCCATACATTGTAATGAGGTGAAAATCACCTTAGAGATCATTTACTTATCCTGTTACCCGTGCCTCCAACACCATCTTACAGAAATAGTATTAGCAAGGTGAAATCAATTGTGCAAGATCACATATTTATTTCCATAATAAAATAATTAAATGGATGGTATTCAGTTCAAGATAGCATGATAAGTACAATTCTCTACTTTCCCCTTCCTCCTGGTAACACTGAAATTACAGGGAAAATTTTTAAATAAAAATTACCAGTACTGGCAAACAAAAAAGAGATTCTGACGACAGTTTAAGAAAATACTGAAAGAGAAAAAGCAGACAAGATCTGATAATTGGAGAGACCATAGCAGGGAAACTATGGCTTCAAAAACCCTAAGTGTAAGGGAGGAGGAGTCTGGTTTTCCAAGGGATCCTAAAGGATTCTCCATATTCAGAATTAACAATTACAAAAAGCAAGACTAGATTGTACAAAAATGTCACAGTAAGTTTAGAATCACATTGGAAAAGTATCAGCAGGAAGTGGGTCTTGAGAGAGTTGGATGGAGGCAGAAAGTAAAGGTTGGAGTTTTGGATAGGGAGAATTCATCGACATGGTCTAACCTAATACTTAGGTTCAATGTTATGCCCTTTTCATTCTTTCCTGCCTTATGTCCTGTCCCCTCATTATCATGAAAACTATTATTGTTAGGATATTATGTAAAATAACTATAGTACGTCCATTCAATGAAATACTCTTCAGCCATTTAAAGGAATGGGCTCTACCTGTAAGATATAGGGAACATGGAAAGGCGTGTGTCAGACATTAATACGTACTGCCACCGCAGACCTTCTGACAGAGCCTGTGTTCCAAATGTTATAGTGGCATTTGAGATTTCTCAAGCCTTACCATACCTCACACCTTTTTACTCGGGGCTTTTCTGTCGTTGATGAATTATCACTGGCAAGGGCATTCATTTGGTGTTCACACACTGGCAATCTGGAATTGTAGGAAGAAAAAAATGCCTTATGCAGTAAATACACTTTTTACATATGGGAGGTATGAATTACATTTTTCTTCCTTCATCCTGGAGATAAACTGTTCAGAGATGAAGTAGTTTATGAAAAGAGGATCCCATAAGATCACACTATCATTTGCAACTGACACCCACAGTGGCCAGCCCAGTAATGCATCCCATCATATTTGTTCTCCTTTCTTTCCTGACTCACTCCAACTTCTCTGGGATTCTACTCGCTAATAAATTAGCACATCAGCCTTTTCTTTAAGCTCTATTTTCTACAGAACTTGATCCAAGGTGTTTGTTATATAATGTTACATGGAAAAAGTAAGTTACAGAATAATATAGAGGACGACAAATTTTATATAACAAAATTTATACATATATACATCTTTAAACATATTGTTTCTAAAGATATAAAAGAGTTCTAAATAAATACACACTCAATTTTTCAGAATGTATAGGAGTAAAGAAAAGACTTTTAATATTTATTTATATTTCTCTATTTAAGTTTCTAAAGCCATCTATTATACTTGTAATTTTAAAGAACACTAAAAAATATTATAAAATAAGCTCATGTGATAATGTAATACTTTAAACTGAACATGCTTCAGATTTTTATACTATTGATAAAGAATTTCAGACATTAGAAACAATACAGTTGAAAAACTGTTCATGTTGTAAAATGAGTTAAAGTAAGTGTATACATCTTTTCCTATCTGTGTTAACATTTACTGGTCCTAAATAGAAATGTTTCTGTACTTATAGTAGGGAATACAATACAAAGTAATATCTTTCAAGGTTGTATTTATATGACATAAAAGGAAAGGCAAATCAGTCAATTAACTGATTTTTAAAAATCAATGTGAACAAGTAGATGAAAAGTATTCTTAAAAACTTAACTGGTTAAATGACAGTATTTATTTTCCTTGTGCTCTGAAGAAAGTGCTAAGCTCTTTATCTTTACAAAAAAAAAAAAAAAAAAAAAGCTCCTGAAAAAAAATTTGAAATTGCTCTCTTTCCTCTAATTTTATTAAATTAAAATTTTAATTCCTAAAGTTCCAGTGAAAATGGCAGAGTAGGTAAATACTGTGCTTACCTTTTCACAACCATATCAAAATTACAACTAAATTACAGAACAATGATCAATGAAAATCACCTGAAATCTTGCTGAACCAAAGCCCTACAACTACAGAAATACAGAAGAAGCCACCTTGAGACTGGTAGGAGGGCCAGAGATGTGGAACAGTCTGGTTCCGCACCGGCTTGTGACCATTAAAACTTGGGAGGGATATCTCAGGTGCGGAATCCACCCTCACAGGAGTGAGGGGTCCCAGTGCATCCTCAGGCCAGCGTTCCAGGGCCGGGGAGAGAATTCCCCATAATTTCTGTGAAAACCAGTGGAGATTGTGGCTGAGTGGGACTGCGAGCAGCTGGAGTCCCAGGCGCTTCTCTGAAAAGGCCTCTGCATGGAATTACTCACAATGGACTCACTTGCCCTGAGCTCCAGCACTGAAACAGCAACTCAAAAGGCAACAGGGACATATGGAAGAACAGAGTTGTCAGGCTATAGGGTAAGGGCTGGAGGGGCAGCTTTATCCCAGATGGAGGAGCTGGTGAAAACCATCATTTCTTTGTTGAGCCCTCCTCCTACCTGGAGTGCAGATGCAAGCAGCCGCCATATCTGAGTCTCCATCAACTTGACTAATTCCTGTCATTTGCCACTCCCTGGTGATTCTGAGACCACACCCGACTTTCAAGCACACCCAATCCACTTCCAGTGTCTTTTTCATACAAACCACCTGCTTCGGTGCATACTACAGACCTTCCAAGGGTCTCTAAAACGTTTGTGGAACCCAGACAAGCAGTATCTGGCTTGAGCATGTCCTGTTCTTCTGGATGAGTAGCCCTAAGCCCAGCAGTAGTGGCAGCCGGCCTTCATTCATTGCTTGGCCTCTTGAGGCAATTCTAAGCATCACATGGGCAGCAGCCATCTGTGGATTGCTTTGTGGCTCTTGCCGGGTGGCCCCAAGTGGGGCACAGACTGTGGCTGAACTTGACCTGCAGTGGGTCACCTCCCAGGTGGCCCTGGGGCTGGTGGGCCCAGTGGCCAGCTTCAAAACAAGCTGGAGCATCACCCACCCAACTCCCCAGATGACACAGCCAAAGGGCCAACTGGGCAGGCACCAGAGCCCTGCTGAGACAGATCCCACTCTGTAGGTTCAGCCCCTGCACCACAACTCCCCTGTACCACAACTCCTCCATTTTAGTCACAGCCAGTGCTCACAACCAATAAGTCCAAGGGTCCATCCCTCCCACTGACATGCAAATAGCAACCGAGGCTCAACAGGAGGGCACACACAACCCACAGAGACACACCTGAAATGTATAGCTCAGATGACCAGGAAGATTGCACCACTGAGCCTCAAAGCACATGTACTACATATATGGCCACTCTACTAAGACTAGAAGACATAGCAGCCCTACCTAATATATAGAAACAAACACAGGTAGGCAGCCAAAATGTAAAGACAAAGAAACACGTTTCAAATAAAAGAACAGAACAAAGCTCCAGGGGAAAAAAAACTAAACAAAATGGAGACAAACAATCTACCAGATGCAGAATTCCAAACACTGGTTATAAGGATGCTCAATGATCTCAGGGAGAACTTCAACAAAGTGATAGGAAACATAAAAATGGAGATAGAAAGCATCTTTTAAAAAGTCAGAAATAAAAAACACAATAATGGAAATGAAGACTACATTAGAGTGAAACAAAGGTAGATTAGATGAAGCAGAGGATCAAATCAATGATTGAGGAAATAAGATAGCAGAAAACACCCAATTGGAACAGAAAAAAGAATCCCCCCCCAAAAAAAAATGAGGATAGTTTCAGGGATCTCTAGGACAACATCAAGCATACCAACATTTACATTATAGGGGTACCAGAAGGAGAAGAGAGAGAACAAGGAATTGAAGACCTATTTGAAGAAATAGTGATGGAAAACTTCCCTAACCTAGTGAAAGAAATAGATATACAAGCCCAGAAAGCAAGAGAGTCCCAAACAAGATGAACCCAAACAAGTCCACACCAAGACACATCATAATTAAAATGACAAAGGTTAAAGACAGAGAGAGAATCTTAAAAGCAACAAGAGAAAAGGAGTTAGTTATCTACCAGGGAGACCCCGTAAGACTGGCAGATGATTTCTCAACAGAAACGTCGCAGGCCAGAAGGGACTGGCAGGAAATATTCAAAGTGATGAAAAGCAAGGACCTACAATCAAGAGTATTCTACCCAGCTATTTTAGAATCGCCAGATAAAGAGCTTGCCATACAAGAAAAAGCTAAAGGCGTTCATCCCCACCAAACCAGTATGACAAGGAATCTTAAAGGGACCTCTTTAAGACAAAAATAATGTTAATAATAATTAAAAATATTAATAAAATGGCAATAACTACATATCTACCAATAATTACGTTAATGTGAATGGATTAGATGCTCCCATCAAAAGATAGGGTGGCTGAACTGATAAGAAAACAAGACCCATACATATGCTGCCTACAAGAGACTCACTTCAGATCAAAAGACACACACAGATTGAAAGTAAAAGGATGGGGAAAAGATATTTCATGAAAATGGAAACAAACAAACAAAAACATAAATTACACAGTAGTCATGGGGGATGTAGGGTATACATAAGGAATATAGTCAGGAACATTGTAATGACTATATATGGTGTCAAATGGGCACTAGATTGAACAGGGTGATAAATAGGAGAGGAATTGAGGGTAGGGTGAAAAAGGTGAAGGGATTTAAGAAATACAAATTGGTAGTTATAAAATAGTCATGGGGATGTAAAGTAAAACATAGGGAATATAATCAATAATATGGTAATAACTACGTATTGTTCCAGGTGGGTACTAATCAGGGGGATGACTTCTTAAATTATATAAATGTCTAACCACTATGCTGTACATCTAAAATTAATATAAAATAATATTGAATGCCAACTGTAATTGAAAAATTAAAAGGGGGGGTGAAAGATAAAGGGGAATAAAAGGTTCAAAGTTCCAGATATAAAACAAGTCTTGGGATGTAAAATACAGCATAGGAAATATAGTCAATAATATTGTGATAGCATGATATGGCCTCGGACTGTTGCTGGAGTTATGATGATCACTTCTTTAGTATAAGGAATATAATTGATAATATGGTAATAATTAGGTATAGTGCCAGGTGGGTACTGTTGAATAACTATGATGTATACCTGAAACTAATAGAATTTTGTACGTTAGCTATATTTTAATAAAAATCTAAAATAAATAAATAAATAAAATACAAGGCTTAAAAAGAATTATTTCCTATAGTTAGTATTCGGGCATATAAAAACTACAATATTTTTCTAATAAATACAATACTTCTTTAGCTATCCATACATGTGTTTTTAAGATGCAGTATAGGGGCCTCTTTAAGATATCATCATAACTTGATTTGAAACTTTTTTTCTTTATTTTATGCTGAAAGTGGGAAACTCTCTCCAAGAGAAAGGGTATCATGACGATGAAGTAACAGAGTTTTAACAGAAGGTGATTATACATAAGCTATTCTAAATTGATTTTAGTTCCATTATTTAGTCATTACTTATAAAACGCAATATACAAACAAACCACTTTGTTTTCATAAAATAACATACAATTTCAAGTAATTCTTATATGCACTATTAAATAATTTCTATTTGCTTTCTTGACATTAAGAACAAACAATTGATTTTAGGGGTCCAACAGTAAATTGTCAAACTAATATAAACCATACTTGTGTTTTTATGAAGTTAAGAGACTTTGAAGACTTCACTAATAAATTTGTAAAAGATGAAATTATGAAAGCAAAACTGGTGTTTTTTATCTAGTGTTTTTAAAATTTATATAAGAAATATAAAGAAAGTATGTAAAGGTGAAAGACTATGAATTTTCCTTTGATATATAGACAAGCACAATTCTTGATAATACTTATACATGCAATTTTATGACGTTTATGATTTTATATTTATGTATGATAAGTAAAAATAATTACAGTGGCTCCAAAATAAGCTATTTCACACCAAGGGCTTCATAACTAATAAATGTAACTATCACAGGGGCATTTTAAAGAGGGATTGTTTATTAATCTGTTAAAAATAAGTTAAAATAGGTCCAGGAAGTTTGCATGCCCGGGAAAGGAGAAAGAGGGAGATCAGGATTTATTCAGTAGGAAAAACACATCCCTACTCAAGGATAGAAATACAGAGAAAGTATGTAAGAGGCTAAGTCTGCACAGGCCAGAAGCTCACATCCATGAATAAAGATGAAGTAAGATTGCATGATACAGCTTGAAGCATATATCCATATCTAAGGAAGGAGACCAGGGTTCATACAACCAGAAAGGTCATATGAAGGATATTCATATCTATAGAGAAGGAAACTGGCCATTCATACACTGCTGGTGGGAATGTAAAATCGCAGAGCCACTCTGGAAAACAGTCTGGGCATTTCTTAAAGCACTAAATTTGCAACCACTATACAACCCAGCAATCACAGTTCTAGGCTTATCCCAAAGAAATGAAAACCTAGGTTCTCACAAAAACCTGTAGTGGAATATTTACAGTAGCGTGATCTGTAATAGCCAAAAACTGAAGACAACCCCATCGACCTTGTAAAGGGAAAATGGCTAAACTGACTGTGGTACATCCATACCATAGCCTAGTACTCAATAAATAAAAAGGGAACAGAGTATGACACATTTGTGCCACTGGGAAACTTACTAATGCAGAAAACAAGTGGTTAGGGTTTATTAGGGTTTATAAAGTGGACATACTATATGAATCTCCAGAGAACCTAGATGAATCTCCAGAGAATGCTGTTGAGGGGAAAAAATCAATTCCCCAAGGTTATACACTGTACCATTTCCATTTATAGAGTTCCCAAAATGGCAGAATTCTGGAAATGGGGAACAGCTTGGCAGTTGCCAGGCATTAAGGGAATGGGGCAGGAGGGAGGCAATGTAGTGAGGAAAGGGCAACGGAAGGGATCCTGACAGTGTGGAAAAGGCATGTACGGTCTATTGAATCTACTGAGGTCCATATTCTGGTTGTGACACTGTATTAGTTTTCCCAGATGTCATCCATGGGATAAAGTGGATAAACAGTACACAGGGATCTCCCTCTATATTTCTTACAAGTGGATCAGAATCCACAGTGAGACAATAAATAGTTTTATTTAAAGAAAATAAAAAATGCAGAGTTGAACCATCAAGGATTTATTTATCACAGGAACCGAGTACTCTACCAATCACAGCTTGGAAATCCTGGCTATCGATCGGTCCCCGGGGGGTTCTCCCCCTGGAAATGTCATCTCTCCCCTAGTGGACTCATGTCTCTAAAGCCACGAGCCCAGGAGATGGCTCAGAAGAACTAAGACCGCAATAATGAAATTCTGAAGTAGAGGTGGGAGCACCTACAGAAAGCAAGAACCAGAACAAAGAGGCACCCCAGATGTGACAGTGGGCCCGTTAGGGAGATTCTGGTAAAACAGAGAGCAGGCAGTGGAGCGGACGCGCCAGGATGAGCCAGGGAACAGCAGTCCAGGCCGGAGGTACTTGAGCGCATGAGCAGGCACCCCTGCATTGAACGGGAACGCTCATTCCGCAGTCTAGTGGGGCAGGTTCCTGCTGGGTGCTGCACCTCCCTTCCGCCAGATGGAGCTTAATCCCACACAAGCGCCTACGTGCTTGGGAGGGCACGCACGCACGTCCCGGGGCGAAGTTAACATTGGCCGAGGAGCGCTTGGGACTGCCGGCTGCCTGCCTCGCCTTCTCCTCAGCCGCTCGGCCGTGCCGAATCCACCCAACTCCACCCCTGCCCGTCCGCTGTCCTCCTTCCAGTGCCGTTCTGCCCTACCTGTGATCGCTCTTCAGACCTACTCTGAGGAAAGGCAAGAGCTAGGTCGCCTGTCCCGTCTTCAGCCATCATGGCTCACCTGCGGGCCTGCGAGGTCCGGCAGCTGCTGCACAACAAGTTCGTGGTCGTCATGGGAGACTCAGTGCAGAGGGCCGTGTACAAGGACCTGGTGCTCCTGCTGCAGAAGGACTGCCTGCTCTCCTCCAGCCAGCTGAAGGCCAAAGGTGAGCTGAGTTTCGAGCAAGACGTGCTGCTGGAGGGCGGCAGGCGGGGCCGCATGCACAACGGCACCCATTACCGTGAGGTCCGCCAGTTCTGCTCGGGCCACCACCTGGTGCGTTTCTACTTCCTCACGCGTGTGTACTCCCAGTATGTCGTGGACGTCCTCGAAGAGCTGCGGCAGGGCGAGCACCACCCGGACTTGGTCATCATGAACTCCTGCCTCTGGGATCTCTCGAGGTATGGCCCGAACTTCCGGAGAGGCTACCGCGAGAATCTGGAGAGCCTCTTCGGGCTCCTGGACCGGGTGCTGTCCGTGTCCTGCCTCCTGGTGTGGAACACGGCCATGCCGGTGGCCGAGGTCGTCTCGGGCAGCTTCCTCCCGACCGAGCACCAGCGGGAAGCTTCCCACCTGCGGGAAGATGTGATGGAGGCCAACTTCTACAGTTCGGCGGAGGCCAGCAGGCGCGGCTTCGACGTGCTGGACCTCCATTTCCACTTCCGGCACGCGGGGCGGCACCGGCAGCGAGACGGCGTGCACTGGGACGAGCGCGCGCACCGCCACCTCTCCCAGCTGCTGCTGGCACACGTGGCTGATGCCTGGGGCGTGGAGCTCCCCTGCCGCTACCCCGTGGGCAGGTGGCTCAGGCACAGCCCCGCCAACGGAAGTCCAGGCAGGGCAGGAGGTAGGCAGCCCAGGGACAACAGAGGTGACCCAGGCGAACAGGCTTTTTTCTGGCATCCACCCAGGTCCACGTGCCTCCGCACCCCGCGGCGACCTTCTTCGTCTTATCCCCAGGCTCGACGTCTGTTTCCGAACTACAGACAAGACATCTATGTGCCCTCCCACCCATCTTTACAGCGCCGGGAATTCTCCCATGACCCTCCAGCACGCCCGGTGGGGTATACTGGTGAAGCAAACTTAAGGATTGGCCACGAGCCACGTCTGGGCCCCATCCGCAGAGCCTCTACCCATCACCGAAGCAGACGGTCTCCTCCATACCCTCCCGGGAGCCCCAACAGGCCACGCAGACACCGGCGAAGGCGCACAGACAGACAGACCCAAGAGTGGCAAGGCCTCAGTAGGCAGACCTACACCTAGGCTCCTTCCCAGCAGGGTCAGCAGGCTGGACCGACTGCCAGACTTCTCTCACTCAGGCCTAGTCGTCAGCAACCCTGCCGTGGTAAGGACTCCTTAGGCTTCTTACTCTCCCCGGGGAACAGTCTCACAAGTTCTTTTTTGCTAGAGCTTCCACCACACTTCTTAGTGAGGGGGCTAGGGCCCAGAATACCACACCATTCTGCTAGCATTTATGCAGAAATAAACTAAATGAAGAAAACATGCACACAGGTTGTCTTACCTGAATATAAGCCTTCAAACAGTATTCTCCATAGATATTCTTCCTTAAAAATAGATAAAGAAATAATAACAATGTTGATCCTTAAAACTTACCCAAATATTTCTGTAAGACTTCAATATCACCTTTAGGATTTGCATACATTTATAAAAGATAATCCTCAAAGCTTTCACCATAAGTTGTCTTACAGATTGTTTTAAGTTTATCTGTGCTTCAACATATAATGTATCCTTAAAAAATTATTCCATTCACTAATGCAAAGATTTTTTTCCTGTTAGAAACATAAATCTCTATTCTCAAACTCATCAAATGCCTAACATATTTTTTAAAATAGACTTTATTTTTTAGCACAATGTTGGATTCACAACAAAATTGGGAGGAAAGTAGAGTTCCCACATACTTCCCAAACACAGACACCCTCCCTGTCAACATCCTACAGGAAGACGGTACATTTGTTACTTTCAATGAAACTACGTTTTTCTATCATTATCACCTGAAGTTCATTTTTTACATTAGAGTTCATTCTGGGTGTACGTTCTATGGGTTTTGACAGATGTATAATGATACGTATCTATCATAGTGTATAGAATAGTTTCACTGCCGTGAAATTCCTCTCTGCTGCTTGTTGTCATCCCTCCCTTATAGAAAACCTGGCGACCATCTAACCATAACTGTCTCCATAGTTTGCCTTTTCTAGAATGTCAAATAGTTGGAATCTTAAGTAGCCTTTTCAGATTGGCTTTTTTCATTTAATAATATGCATTTTAAAGTTCTTCCATGTCTTTTCATGGCTTGATAGCTTATTTCTTTTTAATGCTGAATACTATTACATTTTCTTTATGTACCACTGTTTATACATTCACCTACTGATAGACGTCTTAGTTGCTTCCAAGTTTTGGTAATTATGAATAAAGCTGCTTTAAACATTGACGTGCAGGTTTTTTGTGTTTTCAACTTTGGGCAAATACCAAGAAATGTGATTGCTGGATCGTATCGCAAGACTACATTAGTTTTGTAAGAAACTGCCAAACTATCTTCCAAAGTGACTGCACCGTTCATTCCAATCAACAATGAATGAAAGTTCCTGTTGCTCCACATCCTTGTCAAATTTAGTGGTGTCAGTGTTTTGGATTTTCACCATTCTTACCAGTATGTGGTGGTAGCTCGTTGTTAAATCTTCAATTCCCTAATGACATAGGATATTGAGCATCTTTTCATATGCTTATTTGCCATCTGTATATCTTTTTGGGTGAGGTGCCTGTTCAGATCTTTTGCCCATTTTTCGTCAGTTGTTTGTTTTCTTATTGTTGATTCTTAAGGGTGCATTGCATATTTTGGATAACAGTATTTTATCAGATATGTCTTTCAGAGATATTTTTACTTAGTCTATGGTTTTCTTATTCTCTTGACAGTGTCTTTTGCAGAGCATTAATTTTTAATTTTAATGAAGTCCATCCTGTCAGTAGTTTCTTTCATTAATCGGGCCTTTTGCAGTGTATCTAAAAAGTTATCACCAAATCCAAGATCATCTAAACTTTCTCCTGTGTTATCTTCTAGGGGTTTTTTAGTTTTGCATTTTACATTTAGGTCCATGATCCATTTTGAACTACTATTTATAGAAGGGTATAAAGTCTGTATAGATTCATTTTTACGTATGTGCTATCCAGTTGTTGTAGCACCATTTGTTGCCTGAAGTTGGATAATGTCAATTCTCTAATTTTGTTCTGTCCTTCAATATTATATTGGCTATTGTAGGTCTTTCGCCTCTCCGTATAAACTTTAAAGTCATCTAGTCAATATCCACAAATAGCTTGCTGGGATTTTCTTTGGAATTGCACTGAATATGTAGATCACGTTGGAAACAATTGACATCTCGACAATATTGAGTCTACCTATCTATAAATGTGGAACTCTCTCTCTAGTTCTTTGATTTCTTTCATCAGGATTTTGTAGTTTTCCTCATATGAATCTTGTACATATTTTGTTAGATTTATACCTACTTTGTTTTGGGGGATTATAATTAATATAAACGACATTGTGTTTTTAATTTCAAATTCCAGTTGTTCATTGCTGGTAGATACCAAAGCAATTGATTTTTGTATATTTACCATGTGTCATGCAACCTCAATGTAATTGTTTATTGGTTTCAGGAGTATTTTTATTGATTCTCTCAGATTTTCTAAATAGACGGTCATGTCATCTGCTAACAAGTAAAGTTTTATTTCATTTTGCCCAATCTGTATACCTTTTATTTTCTTTTTCGGTCTTATTGCATTAGTTAGGGCTTCCAGTATAATGTTGAAAAGGAATGGTGAGAGGGGATATCCTTGCTTCCCTCCTGAACTTAGTGAGAAAGTTTATAATTTTTTTTACCATTAAGTGAGATGTTAACCGTAGGTTTTTGCATGTTTTTTAATCAGGTTGAGGATATTCCCTTCAATTTATGGTTTGCTAAGTTTTTATCATGAATGGGGGTTGGTATGAGCATTTGTTTTTTTCTTAATTTGTTGATGTGATAGATTACATTAATTTGATTTCCAGATGTTGAACCAGCTTTGTCTATCTGACATAAATCCTACTTGGTCATGGCGTATAGTATTTTATACATCTTTGCATTTGATTTGCTAATATTCTTTTCTGGATTATTGTATCTATGTTCTTGAAAGATATTAGTCAGTAATTTTCTTGTAATGTCTTTGTATGGTGTTGGTATTAGAGTAATGCTGGAGTTAGGAATTATTCCTCCTGTTTTCATCTTCCAGAAGAAATTATAGACAATTTGGTATAATTTCCTCCCTAAATGTTTGGTAGAATTCACCAGTGAACCCGTTTGGGCCTAGTGCTTTCTGGTTTGGAAGGTTATTAATTGTTCATTCAATTTCCTTAATAAATATAAGCCTATTCAGATTGTTTGTTCTTATGTTAGTTTTGGCAGATTGTGTCTTTCAAGGACTTGGTCCACTTTATCTAGATTAAAATATTTGTAGGCAGAATTGTTTATAACGTTCTTTAATTATTCTTATTATTCTTTTAATGTCCATAAGATCTGCAGTGATGTCCCTTCTTTGATTTATGATATTAGTAATTTGTGTCCTCTCTTTTCGCAGTTATCTTGACTATTATTGATTATTTTCAAAGAACCAGCTTTTGGTTTTATTGATTTTTCTCTGAAGATTTTGTTTTCAATTTCTGTTTTCTGCTTTAATTTTTATTATCTGATTTATCTGCTTTAGATTTAATCTATTTTTCTTTCTCTAGTTCTCTAATGTATAAGCTTAGATTACTGAATTAAAGCCCCAAAAGACAGGAAAAGAGTAGAAGACAAGAACAGGTTTTAATTGAGCATTTTGTGTGATTCAATTTTTCTCCTTTTTCAGCATATCAGTTACTGTTTTGAGGGGTTTTGGGGGGGCTTTGGAGGTTTTTTCAAGTTGCTACTCTAGACTTTTCAGTACACATTACAACTTATCCAAATTTACTCTGAAATGACACTATACTACTTCACGGATAATGCAGGGTTATCCATGTCACACATTGTTACCATTGTTATTATGAACAAATGTTATATGTTCAGTCAATTATGAATAAAACAAATAAAAGTGTTTTTTTTTTTACTTTATTCCTTGTCTAATACTCTTCTTTATATATGGAGTTTCTGACATATTTCCCTTTTCTCTGAAAAACTTTTAACGCTTCTTGAAAAGTAAAGCTAGTGGTAAAAAATTCCCTCAATTTTTGTTCATCTAAGAAAAGTATGTCTCCTTCACTTTGAAGGAAAATCATAGGGTACAGAATTCTAAGTTAGTGTTTGTTTTTCCTCTTGACTCTATATATTTCATTGCACTCTCTTCCGAGGGTGCAATGAGAAGTTTGATATAATTCTTACCCTTGTTCTATGGATACGGTGTTTCCTCTTTCTAAGTTTTGGCTTGTTTCAAGGTACTTTTATCTTTGATTTTATGCAGTTTAAATATGATATGCCTTGATTAGATTTCTTTTTTTACATTTATCCCGCTTGATGTTCTCTGAGCTTGCTGAATCTGTGTTTTAGTGTCTGACATTAATTTGAGGAAAATCTCAGTCTTTATTGCTTAAAAAAAAGTTTGTATTGTTTTCTTTTGTTCCTTCTTCTCTGGTATTCCCATTATGCCTACACTAAACTTCTGTATTTGTCCCACAGTTCTTGGATATTCTGCTACATTTTTTTCAGCCTTTATTCTCTTTGCTTTTTAGTTCTGGAATTCCTATTGACATATCCTTAAGCCCACTGAGTCTTTCTTCAGCTGTGTCAGTCTACTAATGAGACCATCAAAGACAGTCTTTATTTCTGTTACAGCATTTTTTATTTCTACAATTCTTTTTTATTCTTTCTTAGAATTTCCGTCTCTGCTTATATTACCCATCTGTTCTTGCATGTCTGCTTTTTCCTTTGGAGCCCTTAGCATATTAATCATAGTTGTTTTAAATTCCTGATCTGATAATTGCAACACCCCTGCCATATCTGAGTCTCATTCTGATGCTTGCTCTGTCTCTTTAAACTGTGATTTTTGCCTTTTAGTATGCTTTGTAATTTTTTTGTTGACAGGCATGATATATCAGGTAAAAGGAACTGTGATAAATAAGCCCGTAGTGATATGGGTAGGGTGGGGTTGGGGGGAGGAAGCATTCTATAGTCCTATAATTAGATCTCAGTCTTCTGGTGAACCTGAGCTACTGGACTGTGACCTTCAAAAATGCTTTTCTTTCCACCGCCACCTTAGATAGGACAGGATGACTAGAGAGGGCTAGAGTTGGATATTTCCCTTTTACCAAGTGGGTTAAGCTCTGAAAAAAATCTCAGATTAGGCTCTGGTAAAATAGTTTCTCATGAGGGCAGGCTTTGTTAAGGACAGAGTGCTCCAGCATATTTCAGTATTGCTACTTTTCCTGGCCCCTGCCAGAATCATGAGAAGATTTTTCTCTCGTCTTCGCTGTGAGAACCTGGTAGGGCTCCTGGAGGTAAAACTCAGAAAAGTGAAAGGCTCCTCTAGAGTTTTTCGCTTTCAGATTTGTCCATACTGAGTTTTCAGCAAATTTTCAACTACAGTTTAGGTTTTTCTACCCTAGTACTGGTTCCCACAAAAGTTCTGCTTCTGGGTTTGTGTCCAGTAAGTTGTGATTCTGTGTGTCTGCTTGTCTCTCCAATTTTGGGGACAACAGTTTGTCTTCAGTTGTCTGACAGATCTAAGCAGAGTTGTTGATTTTTAGTTTGTTCACCTTTTTGCTTGGCAGAATGGAATGATGACTTCCAAACTCCTTACATGCTAGACTGGAAACCAGAAGTCTGGTCTAGCATTTTTGAAATGGCTCAGAGAATTGAAGCATATTGCAGTGTAAGAACGAGTCCTCACTAAACAATCTCTCACAATCTTCTTGTGTGTTTTTGTATCCTGTAACATTATCGCCTTCTTTGATAGTTTATGCATTTTTTAAAACTTTCGGTTTAAAAATTGATACACATCCACATCAACTGTCCTTGGTTAGAATTTGACTGGTTACCCTTGTTAGAAATACTACCCCCTTAGGATGTGACAGAGTATGGATTTACACCAGCCTGGCCTTAATCTCTGTCTTTGCATTCTTTTCCCTGTTTATGTGTGGCCATCATCTTGGGTTAGAAGCCTTTCCACCAGGCCACATGCTTCAGGATGGCAAAGTAAAGACAAAGTGAACATCATTACACATTCAGCTTTATTACATGAACAGGAAATTAAAAGCAACATTTCCATCACATTTCCTCAATAATCAATGCTGTGCAGTTTCAATAATGGAAGAGGGAGAGTAACACATTGTGATGTAGAGTGTTCTCGGGGAACTAGGATATTTCCTGAGAATAAATATGGTTGAACATTCTCTCGCTGTGAAGTTTACGCTGGGCCCCCTTATGTCTTATGTGTCATAATTCTCTATAGCAGGTTCCTTTGAAAAAGGCCCCATTCTTTTCCCATCCTTTGTTAGACTCTCCCCACGGTTTCATAGGCCCATAAACTTATTAATGCATACCCATGGCAGGGACAAAGTCTCATCTCAGTGCATCTTGTGTCACAATGCACCCATCAATCCACCATGCACGGAGAACAGACTAGCCCTACAACTTCTTTAGTAGGGTTTTGTGCATGCTGCTTAATTTCACTGCATCTGTCAAGCCGTTCTTTATCGGAGAGTCTAACAGCCTTTGAGTGCACGGTGCTCTATCACTTATGCAAGGGTTATATTGATCTTTCTGGTGTGTGCTCTAAAGTGGCTGGCATCAAAAGCCCGTGAGGCAGCCAGTTTGAGCAGTAGGGGTCATTTACAAACTTCAGGATGAAATGCCGCAGGATGCCAGGGAAAACATTTTTGTTTTTCCAGAGGGAACCATAGTTCATGAAATGTGGTTAACATACCATATTTGTATAGCCTTAAAATCATTTTATAACCACACTGAGTGCCTCTAAACATTAAATATATTTTATAAGTAGTTGGTTAACTAGCTGTTGTGTGCTTTAAATAGTAAATAAAATGGGAAGGCACTAAGCAGTGACTATATTTCATAGAGTAAGATGCTTTTTCAGCCACTCAATAATTCTCAATGTTAAGAAAAATTGATTTTCTAACTGCTGAGTGCCTCTAAAAATTAGCATCTTATCTTCCTACAAGGGATGCTTTTCAGTTAGCCCTCTTTCTTCCAGCTTTGGACTTAATGATCTCTTCTTGCTAAAAAATTCTATAGGTTCTATTGGACTATAATTTCACTTGGTCAGATATGCAGTTGGGTAAAATATAAAACAAAAAAATTTCATCTTACCTTTTCGAATGTTCATTTCAAAAGAAGTAGTTCTTCACTCACGGACTATTCCTTATCTCCCATCACCTTTCTCTCCCCTCAAGAGCAGGACTGCGTGGAGCGACCTATGAGAATGACATAGAACTTAAGAGTACTAATTTTCCAAGCACCTTCACACAGTGCGTCTGAGCGATGCATGCAGTTTGCATTTGTGAAAGTCTAATAAGGGAAAGGAATTCCCTAAGAGGTGGTAATAGTGACATACCATATTCCCCGAAAATAAGACCTAGCTGGACCATCAGCTCTAATGTGTCTTTTGGAGCAAAAATTAATATAATATTATGCTATGTAAGACCGGGTCTTATATTGTTATATTGTCTTATATTAATTTTTGTTCCAAAAGACGCATTAGAGCTGATGGTCCGGCTAGGTCTTATTTTTGGGGAAACATGGTATCTTCGGGGCAAATTAAATCTTTTTCCCAGTTCTATATAAACTCTGTCTGGCCTTAAAAAAAATCAAATTGCCAATGCTGAGGCCTTCCAGGCAGATACAGTAATATCTCATTGCATTCTAAAAATTGAGAACTAAAATAATCAGATACTCCATAATTATAGGAAACAGCATTACAGCAGACTCAACTCTTAGTTCTGCCTAAACCACAACCAGGTTGGTGACCCTTGGGATGTCAGAGAGCCTCTTTGAGTAATCTATGGTAACGTCGTCAAGGTAACCTCATCAGTAAAATGAGTGGTTTGAGCTAGATTGTAGAATCTGGCTGTTAGATAACCTCCATGAGCTCCTTTAAAATCTAATTATTTAAAATGTTCTTCCAGCTCCTCATTACATTTTGAAGAACGATATGTCTTAAATGTGCTTACCAGTTCCACAGCAGTAGGTAACTGGCATGTTGAAGCCTGAGGAAGAGCAGATAAACATCAGACTTCCTGGGACATGTGCTTATACTTAGAAAGAATGTAAGGAGTGAATAAAATTCTCCTCAGATATACCCTCAAAATTCCCACTAATGTCACTGGGAACTACATGGGATAAGATGAGGACAAGCTGCTGACTTGGGGCCAAACCCAGTGATGAGCCGGCACTTAGTTACCTACAGTAGACTGACGTGGTCTCCTGTTTCATAAGCTTGAGCAAAGATGTGGCCCAGGTTAAAACACTCCCTAGAGACTAAGCTCTCTGGGGTGAGGGTGTTGTCTGCGGGTGTTTTATTCCCGGCATCTAGTCAATAGTATTTGCTCAGTAAACATTTATGGAGCTAAACAGAATCCCTTCAGCAAATGCAGCCTTCCAGACAGAAATATAAAATGTCTAAAATGAAAAAAATCCAAGACTCAAGGTATCACTCAATATAAGCCCTCTGTTCAATAGTGTTGCAAGAGAAACACCATGAAAAATTTTAATGGTCCAAAGAAGGAATCATCTTGCTGATTGGGTTTAATCCAGAAACTGCGTTTCTAGCCAAAAGGAGTAAGGTTTCACCCCTCCTCCCAAACTCGTATGTCCCAAAATACAGGAGAGAGAAACAGACACTGATCTGAAAATTATAACATGGAGTTTCACCTTACTACTGAAGTAAGCAAGAGTGATTAGCCTTGATTGATAACATACTATGTGCCAGTTACTGTTCTAAGAGCTATGTATTATCTCATTTAAATCCCATTCCAGACCTCTTAGGTAGATATTGTTATTATCACTTTATACATAAGGAGAAAAAGCACCAGTATTTTTGAAGAATCTCAAAGTCTGGGCAATTCAGAAGATAGCAGTATTCATTATAGATAGCTCTGTATTTAAAATTCGAATGTCTAGTGGTCAATCATTCAAATAAAAATATTCTCCAATTAATGTAAAACTCCATGATGTGAGAAAGCATCACAGAAAAGAACAATATGAAACACAGGAAATGACTCAGCAAACCAAAAGTCAAAATGATGTGGCCAGGAAAAGAAACAATTACCATAGCCACAACTGGAGAAAGATTTTATCTGTCTTGTTGAGTATGATCTCAGTGAGTACAATCCCAGTGAACAGGGTATGTATATACCCTGTGATGAACACTTGTGTTCGTCAGATCTTTCGATGCATTAGAAAAAGAAAGAGGCCAGCAATTACAAGCATGTATATATACCAAAGGGCATATTTTTTTCCGTGGCTGACCCTAGGCAAACTTGTTGACTATGATGGAAAATGGGCTTATGTTTCAGATCTGGGTACACATTGTGATTCTATTACCAGCTGGCCACAAGGTCACTAAATCTAAGTCTCAGTTTTCCTTGGATGATAAATGAAGGACATGGGCTAACTAAACTCAAAGTCCATGTCTTGGATGGTTGGTTTATCTTGGTGTCCTCCTAATTCTGTCGTCCCTGGAGCCTGTTTCTGACCTATCTCTGGCTCAACTCATCTGCTCCTCCTTTTTAGTCTCCTTATAGTTCTCTTTATTATGGAACATGTATTAGTGAGCGTTCCAGCAGGAAACATATGGCACATTCAAACAAAGATAAGCCAAGAATATTTAGTAAAAGGACTAGGAACAAAGGTGTAGGGAAGGTATATAGAAGACACAGTAAATTCCTTGGATGAGGAACAGTTAGGATCCAAAAGGAGAGAGATATGTAGAGAAAAGCTATGACTTTGGAATCAAGGGAGTACATAACCAAAATCGTACTTCTTTCTTCCGATATCCTACTAGGGCTCCACATAGGACGATCCCAACTGGACACATGAAGAAAGGAAACGTGTTGATTTGATTCACCTAGATTAACCACACAGGTACAAAATGGGGCAGAGGGTAAGCAATAGATCTGGAGGGCAGATGGAAGATATCCAGCAGACTCAAGGAGGGCTCTCCTAGTGATCCATCTATTATATTTCAGGGTAAATGATCTCAATGTGTTGAAGATGTCACACGTACCATTTTTGCTTTCTTAAAAATAGGTAACACATGCACATAAAGTAAATAAAAGAAGCAAACAACTTCAAAGAGAATAAAAGCCTTCTCAGTAAAAGGTTTACCTTCCACACCTCACCCCTTACTTTCCAGCCTCTCCTTCTCACTTCCACGTCTCTTCTGCTCCCATCACATTTAGTGCCTTTCTGAAAAGTATAAAGCTCCTCTGGAAAGACCTCCAGGGCAATGGATTCCCAAGTCTGGCCCAGAATTTACCTAGCTAACCCTGGAAGGAGTTCACCGGTACCCCCTCAGCCAACACTTGTGTGCAGCTGACAACCTGCCCTGATGTCCCTGCTGTCCTGACAGAAGAGCAGCCATGACTAGCTAGTGTATTTTAATTCTTCCTTTTAATTGTGGAATGCAAATTCATGTTAAGATTTGGGGAAAACAGGTGAGTAAACAAGAGTAGAAGAATCAACTTAACTTTTTTTTTTTTTTTTTTAAGATTTTATTGGGGAAGGGGAACAGGACTTTATTGGGGAACAGTGTGTACTTCCAGGCCTTTTCTCCAAGTCAAGTTGTTGTCCTTTCAATCTTAGTTGTGGAGGGTGCCGTTCAGCTTCAAGTTGTTGTCCTTTCAGCCTTAGTTGTGGAGGGCGCAGCTCAGCTCCAGGTCCAGTTGCTGTTTTCTAGTTGCAGGGGGTGCAGCCCACCATCCCTTGCGGAAGTCGAACCGGCAACCTTGTGGTTGAGAGAACGTGTTCCAACCAACTGAGCCATCCGGGAGCTCAGCAGCAGCTCAGCTCAAGGTGCCGTGTTCAATCTTAGTTGCAGGGGGCGGAGCCCACCATCACTTGCAGGACTTGAGGCAACCTTGTGGTTGAGAGCCCACTGGCCCATATGGGAATCGAACCGGCAGCCTTCGGAGTTAGGAGAATGGAGCTCTAACCGCCTGAGCCACCAGGCCAGTCCTGAACTTGACTTTTGAGCCATCTAATCTTATTTAGCTAGTGCCATCTATAACACTTCAACTATGTAAAAGACCAACCCTGATTATTATCTTATTCAGTGCTTAGTTTATGTTTCAGGCACTGTGCTAGTCTCTGGGAACAAATTAATGGAAAAAGTCTCCGCAAACCTTGTTAACTGGTGAGACTAACAAATACAGTGAAGCACTGATACATGCTATGGACAAATGTAAAGTAGGCTAAGTGGTTTGGGGAGGGGGCGGGAAGTGTGGTTACAACAGTGGTTCATGGAAGGTATTATAGAAATTATATTTATCATAGAACTGAAGGAGATAAAGGACCAAGCCACGCAGGTATTTGGTGAAATTTGTGAAACTCTAAAGTTTGGAGCTGTCACAATCAATGAGTAGTAAGGAGAGGAAGGATTGAGTTGGGGAGTGGTAGCCAGTTAGCTCAAAGGAACCTGGACTCACAGCCCTAGCCTTGTAGATCACGGTAATCTTAACCTAAACATAAAAGGCCAAGTGAGAGGCAACAGGCATTTATTTGAGGTTAAAAAAACAAACAAACAAACAGAAGCCCAAATAGTATTCCCATTACGAGATAAAGGCAAGGGTATTTATGAGAAGGGGAACGGGAACGATTACATCAATAGAAGTAAGGCATTTCTATTGCTGCAGATAAACTAACTTAGGGACGCTAATTCTAAACAATGCTTTTAATTTTCAGTCAGGTAGCCATCAGTCCAATATTCGTAATATCTACTTTCTTGTTATCTTTGCAAACAGTTCTTTGGGAAATAATGTTGCTTTAGGCCCAGTCCAAAAGTGATTGTGTCCTGTTTTAACACTCCAAAGAGTTGAAGAGTAAGACCTGCAAGGGAGTTCCTCTGGATAGCAGCTCCAACTCCATTTTAAAGTGACTCCATCATTTATTTATTTATTCATTCATTCATTCATTCATTCATTCATTCATTCCTACATTGAGGACTTCGGTTTTTATTGCAAGTGAGATGAAAAACATGGGGATATAAGATGGTGTCATTTAGGTTTTAGAAGGACCATTCTAATGCTGGGTTGAGGATAAGGAGGAAGCAAGATAGAACGAGTCAGAAGATAACTGCAAATCCAAATTTCCTCTCAAGGTTTGGGCAAGAATGGTTTGGATGGAGGTGATGAGAAAAGATTCTGTAGGTATTTGTGGGTTAAAGGCTTTGCTGCTGGAGTAGATGCAAGGTGTGAGGAAAAGAAAGGAGGCAAGAATGACTAAGGTTTTGTCCGAGCAACCAGAATATTAACTAAGTGATAATAGTGTAACATTAATTTTGTTTCCTCAAAGTAATCTGTTTAACTTTCAACACAGGTGTGGCACCAAACAACTATCATCACACACACAGAAAGAAAAATGATTCTTACTGAATCATATTTGCCTCCCACTTCCTAAGAAGTGTTGAAGTCATTTAAAATATTAAATCCTAAATAAAGCCAAATAGTTGGAATGGAAATAAAAACATGAACAAGTAGAATGGAAGACATAAAAACCTAGGAAATATTCCCTATTTTGTTGTCTGTCGCCGAAAGAATAAGCTAAATTACTTGAATAAAGAACTTCCAATCAAGGGAGATGTTTTCTTAGATGTTCCACCAGAACTTTAATAGTTATTTAAGCCCCACGTCACAAATCCAGAGTTAATACAGTTTGCTAACGAAGGCCAACATCTGCCCAAAAGTGCATCAGGGACAAACACTCCGGAGTGAGACAAAACAGTCATTCTCCAGATTTGGATCCTTAAAGAATACTTAATTATCCATTTCCCCACCCTGAAAACCTGACTCCCTCCTGTGGATTCCTTTTATCACTCAGCTGCTGAGTGTCAGACCTAGGTAAATGGCCCCTCCCTTTTATTCTGAAATTTTTCCAGATTGTTAGAAGGTTTCAGTTTTTCTCCCAACTCTTTCTCCTTCAAATTAATACCCTTTTGAGATGAAACTCCTCCATGTCCTGTATGACCCCTTTCTGATTCCCAGGGACCCTTTTCTACTTCCCAGGCATATTCCTAGTATGGTACAGGAGGAACCAGCATACCTCTCTTATTCCTACTGAAAGGAATGTGTGAGATTCCTTTGATTTGAGCCATAGCCCTGACACGTAATGTTTTCCTAAGGGATTAACAAGCAGTCAAGTTCAACCAGGCTTCCACACTCCTCATAGCTATCCTCAGAATTTAAAGTCATCAGCACCAAGGTTACTCACCTTTTCAGTTTCTAATACATATGAGCTTCCAGGTTAGGCATCGAACCAGGCTGACATTGTTTGCACTGAGTTAATTATTTTAGCATAGGATTTGCCGAAGTCCTGGAAGTTTCACCTAGGAGAGACTCAGAAAGCACTATGTAATTCCATCTATCCTACAAAATTTGAGGAACTAGAATTAGAAGAATGGAAATATTTTAGAGCCCAGAATCCATGCCCAACTTCCCACAGACAGTCTAAAAATCTGGATCTGATAAGAAAGTTAAAAATACTTTAAATGAGAGAAAAAAGTGAAGCTATTCAGCCTGCCTGGAACATCACCTCTCTCTTAGTGAGGAAACCTAGTAAATCTTTCTATTAAGGTAGTGGGGAAAAACAAAGTTCCCAGATCCTCTTCATGGAATTAATACCAGAACCCAAAGGGTCAAGAGAAGAAAGGCAGCTAGACATAACCATTCCTGAAATAAAAATCAGAAAATGGAAACACAATAATCTATTGCTACCCTTCCCACATACAAACTCTGACTTTTTTGTGACAATAAGTCAGAGTTTTTCTAACACCCTCCTCAGACTGAGTCACAGACACTGGTAGGGGAATATCTTTGACAGTAGACTCCGGAACTATCATCTGACATCTATGCATCGTTCTGACATAGATATTTCCTTTAACAATAATTTTTATTGATCACTTATTACATTCCAGGGAGTATACAATTTCTTTTCTTATAGTTCATGGTACTTTGAGAGGGTGCCCTTATTTCCCTTAAGATATGCATTGCTTATCCACAGTAGACATTGCTTCAACAAATTCTAAATCTCTGCTTATCCCCATTATACTTCGTGGAGGAGTGTCAGCTCAGAATGAGTATTAATAAAGGACTCTCACACATTCCTTTCAGTAGGAAGAAGGGAAGTATGCTGGTTCCTTCTGTACCATATTAGGAATATGCCCAAGGGGCCCTGGGAAGCAAGAAAGGGGTCATACAGAACATGGAGGAGTTCAAAAAGCATATTAATTTGAGGGAGAAAGGGTTGAGAGAAAAATTTAAACCTTCTAGCAATCTGGAAAGACTTCAGAATAAAAGGGAGGGGCCCTTTACCTAGTTATTGGCACTCAGCAGCTTAGTGGTAAAGGGAATCCACAGGAGGGAATCAGGTTTTCAGGGTGGGGAAGTGGATAATTAAGTATTCTTTAAGGATCCAAATCTGGATGTTCAGGAGTAACAACATTGGTGATTGGTGAAGTTCAGAATATGTCAGAATCTAATTACAATGACTTGGAGAGACAACATAGCCCAGAGTTTGAGTTCTAATTTCACCTCCTAGTCTTATTTAGTAATAATTACAGGTCCCCTAGTTTCTCTTAAATAGTTAAATTAATTTAGATCTTGTCCAACTCCTAAGCTTAGACTGAATCAGAAAAATTGACTGGATTCCATGAAGATGCCCGAGTAGAGTTGTAGAGGTCAGGCTACAATCTCTACTCAACAGGTCTTATAACTGGAAGACACCTTGAGTGGAGCTGAAAGCCCCTAAGAATCCAAAGGTTATGGATGTAACAGAGCCCTCTCTCCCACACACATCTCTGATGTTTGAGCTGTCAAATGATGATTCCTAAAGATTCCAATTATACCTCTCATTTGAGGGCAGAAACTGTGCTTCATTCTTCTTTGTAACCAGCACAGGGCCTGACATGCAAAAGATGCTCGGCCATGCTTTGGGACAGAATGAAAGAAGGTAGAAAAGGAAAGACGCACACATGTTTAAACACAGGACTAGACCAAAGAATATGTTTGTGAATGGACATTGCCCTGTGCTAGCTCTTCTGTTCTTAATCTCAAGGTAATTTGTAAGTCTTTCATTATTTTTTATCCTTTTATTTATTTATTTATTTTCTAATGGGAATAAACTATGAGAACAAAGATTTCTCTCTTTTTCTTTTTCATGTATACTTCATGACAGCAAGCACAGGGTTAGCAGAGGCTTTAAAATATTTATGATTTGATGATTTACTTGCAATTATTACCCATATTGAGTTCCAATTTATATCAAGGAAAAATTTTAGTGTAAAATATTTTCTAAATTAATCCATATTTAAAATATTTTTTTTTGCTTTTTAAAAATTGTCTTCAGAGTCTACAAAATCATGTCTATTGGTAAAATTTTATATTTTCTAAAAAACATTTGACATAGATTTCATGTGGACTTTTCAAGTGATTTTCCATAATACTACCTAAATTATTAACTTAAAATTTTCAGTGCACATGCAAATACAAAATTCTATAGAAATCTCTAAGTTTTCTTTCTAAGATCCATTATTACACTTTTATTTATTAGCAAAAAGTTGTTTTGAGTAAGTCTTCTAATTAAAAAATTAAACAGTATACATGCACACATTTCAAAGAGCCTACAGCTTTAGTCTAATCTACAAAAATTATAGATATTCAGAATAGAATTGTCTTAATCTACTTATAAATTCAAGCAACAAAACTATTCATGATTTCCTTGCTGTATAGGAAGAGATGAAATCATTATTAATAATAAGTAGGACAAGTTAATACTTCATCACTATTAACACGCTGAGATCTAGATAACAGTTAAGATCAAAGTAACAGAATCTCTTACAGATTGTGAGAGGTGAAGAGAAACCAACACGGATTTGTTCTAGGAAACAATTTTTAAAAAATGAGATTTGGTTAAATTCGAAGTTCCGTGAATTAGCATGATTGATTTGAAATTGCTGGTTATGAAAAGTCCCTTTTCAAAACTGGTAGGTAGATTGTTTTCCTAAACCAAAAAGCCAACAAATGTGTCCTGAGTGTTTACTACCCATGTGGTCCTATTAGGTACTGGTGATGGATACAAAGAACTATACAATATGATTGATTATTATCCACATGAAGCTTATAATCATGTTATAAAGGAAATAATATTATGCCAAAAAGTTACAATACCAACTAGGATTCTGCGAATTAGTCCATATTTCCTGTGTTCCTATTCATTTCTAAAATCCTCAAGAAGCAACATGTGACTTCTTAAAAAGGTGATAATGAAAACAACATTTTAAAATTGGCAGAAAGAATAAGCCTAAACAAGCATTTAAGCTATAGAACTCAAAGGATTGTTTAAAATATAGTTTACAGGCAGAACAAACTATTGAAATTGTATGTATTAAAACTCAGATGATTAGAAAAACAACTGAGGGAGTGGAATAAAAGAAAGTTCAATATAATACCCCTAGAGGAAAGCAGCCGTTGTACAGAGTAAAGTATCCAGAACCAGGAGGGCTTCGATTGGAGAGCTTCCTTTCTCTCTGGACCCTGCAGAGTACAAAAACCTCTTGGGTGCATCCTGACTCATTCCTTCACATAACACAGAAGCATGAGCCAGCTTTGAAATTCCAGCTAGAGAATAAGACCTTCCGTATCAAATGGAGGTACACATAAAGAAGCCCTTTAGAAAAGTGGAGACTGAACTATTGTGCAACCAGAAAGGCTAATGGGCCAGGAGAGGCCCCAGAGTATATCATTCACTATGTGGCAATAATTTGTATAAGAAGGTAGTAACAAGGATAGATGTCTGCCTCACAGATTACTCATCTAGAAAGCCTAATTTAAAGAAAGGGAAAAACAAAACAAAACCAAACAAAAACCCAGCAGACCAAAAATTTCTATTTTCTTATTTTTAAAAACCTGATTATAAGTAGAAAGAAGAATGCTTTTTATAAGCAAGGCCACAGTCACCCTAAGGAAACCTTTGGGAGCTGAGCGTGGAACGCCTTGTGTTTGAAGTAGAGAAGGAAAAATGTAGGGTAGGTAATTATCAAGTGTGAAGCACTTGCCTCCTGTCAGAATACAGGAGATGTTGGAAAATGCTTACTTATTAAGCAAATACCATGAAGATGCGGGCTTAATGTAACTCAGTTGAGGAAACAGAAACAGTATAGAAAACCATAAAGATCAACAGGAATATTATTGCCACTAAAGAGCAAATGATTTGAGAGTTAGATAGGAACAGATAGCAGGAGCTAAGAAGCTTAAGCTTTGGACTTCCGTCCATGAACATTAACTTTCCTAGCGGTGCCAGGAAGGCTAAGGAATGATGCCAGTTGGAGAACGTGAATAAAATCCCTTTTCAGAAAGATGTCTCTGTCAATGTACATAAAGGACGAAAAACCAGAATCCAACAATCCAACAAACCAACTAAGAAACTACTGCAACAACACTGATATGATGAGATTAGCTGGTACAAAATTAAAAAGAAAACACAAGTTCCATGTACCTGGTAAGAAACTCTTCTTTTGTGGAAAATATGATAATCTTGTTTTAGAAACGCTGAGTTTGAGGTAGAAGAAGGACCCCATCTGAAATTTTATAATGGGTAATTGAAATTTTGGATCTGGAATCCAAAATAGCAATCATGGCTGGAGGTATAGATTGTGTCATCTATACCGAGGTGATGGTTAACTCCTAAAGGGGAAGCGTCTTCTGGAGAAGACGAAGAGGAGGAGAGGGTCCACACTGATATCTGCATTGCGAAAATGGATGAAGGAAGAGTGCTTAAAACAGAAAGGAAAAAGAAAAAGCTTGATAAATAGGAATGGAAGCAGGAGAGACATCAAGGGAGGAGGAAATTTCTACAGTTGTAGAATGAGGCAAAGATGGCAAAGAGAATGAGGTTTGAGAAAAATCTATGATCACAGTGCTAAAAACAGGAGCACTAAGGGCTAAATAATAATGGTTGTTGGGAATGGGAAAGGCAGATTACTAGAGAAGCTCAACAGTGAAAACCAGAAGACACTTGGGAGATCACCTTCTAACTTCCAGACACACCATACAGGTGGCTGCCAAATGAAACCGCTTAAAATGCAACTTTGCACATCATTTTCCATGATGGAACTGGCTCTTCACCACTCATAGGATTCAGTCTGTACCTCCTTATCCCAGTATCCAAAACTCTTCACAGTTGGGCCTTACCAATTTATTCTACTCATAAATCTACTCTCGTCAAATGGCTCATTATTGCTAGCTTAACTGACATGTTTGTGGTCTCAGCACCATTGCCATTCAATTTCGCTTAACACACATCGTTCTCTTCCTTAAGCGTAATATTTAATAATTGCCCCTTTGTACATATAATGTTTTCCTGAGAAATCATTTCTTCTTGCACTGGCTCTGGGAAGACTACTACTGATATCATTCATACGGTACCTAGTATTACTAGGGAAGGAATGCTGATAAGTGCTAAGATCTGTCTGCCCTCCGCGTTCCATAATTCACCTACCCCAAATAAATTCATTTATCCAATGTGGGTTTCTATACCCAGAATTCAGAACATTGGTGAATAAAGTTGCATAACTGGTTCATTTTAATGTCTCCTACCAAGGCAATGGACCTTAACGCACCGAGCAGGCCTTTGTACCTCTCCCATAACTCAGTTCCATTCTCCCCAACTGTAAATTATCTCCTGATTTTTCAACACCACCCTTCCACCTCAGCCCCCGACCCCCAACACCCCAGCTTTTGGTTTAATCAGCAAGAATGATTTCCTTTGGTGGGAATTTCTTCAACTTTCCATCCAGCCCCCAGGGTATAAACCTCTCCATGCCTACACCCATCTTAAAGGTTTTGCTAGAGGAAGGACTTTCTTTTCTGTTAATTAATTTCTGTGCTCGAAGTCTCAGGTTCTTTCACCTTTAACAACTATCCTTTCTTAACCAACTCTAGTTCCTTCTCACACTTTCACCCTCTCTCTTTTTTGTTCAAAGCAAAAGTATCTGTACCCTCTCTCTCTCTTCACCTTCTCTCCATTCAGTCCGCAACCCAATATAATCAGGCCTCTGTCCACCATTCTTTGAATCCCATCTCTTCAGAGTCACCAGACACCTTATAATAATCAAATCCAGTGACCATGTTGACGTATCTGTGACATTTAACAGTTGACCACACCTTCTCTCCTTTTTGAGAGGCCCTTGTAATGCCACCACAGGCCTTTTTCTTGCATCTCCTCTTCTATCTAGCATTGCTCTTTCCCTTGCACTTTTTCTTATCTACCTTTTGGGGCTAACCCACCTGTGTAACTCCCTTAACTCAGTGGCTGTCAATCCTGGCTGACCACTAAAATCACCTGGACAGTATTTTAAAAATACTAATGCATGAGACACATCTCCAGTGATTCTAGTTCAATGGAAGCACTCTTTTTCAAGCTTCTCAAATGATTCTGACGTGTACCTGAGGTTCAAAACCACTACCATTTGCTTCCCAAATTTGTCTCTTCAGAGGAGTCACCTGGGGCAGTTGTTAAACATAAATATACCGAGATCCTCCCTCCTTGACATTCCACTTGACTAGGCCAAAATTCAGAAATAAAAAAGCAACCAGAGACTCTCCCTTCCACTCACATCTATTAGGTAACACTTATAGCTACCGTGTTTCCCTGAAAATAAAGCCAGGTCTTATATTAATTTTTGCTCCAAAAGACACATTAGGGCTTATGTTCAGGGGATGTCATCCTGAAAAATCATGCTAAGGCTTATTTTCCGGTGAGGTCTTATTTTCGGGGAAACACTGTATAACCTTTTTGAGCATCTACTGGGCTGGACAACTCACATCTACTTTCTAGTGTGAAATGATCCTCCAGCTAAGCGCTTCCTCCTACGTGCTGTTAGAGCACTTTCCAAACATCAATTACTTGCTTGTTTGTGTCTCCTTTATTTGACTGTGAGTTCCTATAGGGCAGATATTCTGTCTTATTCATTTTAATATGAATTTTATATGAACCAACAAATTGTCTAGTATATTATATATTATATATTAATATAATTCATGTATATATATATTTGTATAATAATGTACAATTAAATTATTTTTTATATACATATTCTGTTTCTAACACAAAACATAGATGGTGTTCTAAATTTTTGTATTCTTTGCACTTATACAAATTAGGCTAGTGTTCATAATGATGAATGAAAATTTTCTGCAATCTGTATTTTTACTTACAAAATCCTCTGTATTATTATGTGGCTCCTATTTTTGTTCTTTTATTTCCCAGTTTCTTTTCTCTTGGCATTGGTTCCAACTTGGCCAAATGACTGGTATGTGTCATGGTATGTTTTTGGAATCTCCTTTGTGGGAGGTATAGAGCACGTGAATTATGGAGTCAAGTAGATTTGGACTTCTGTCTCTTTTCTTCTTCTTAGTACAATGGGGATAAGACACAGTTTTGATTATTAAAGATAAGAGAAGCCCTGGCCAGAAATTTTAATTTATTTCATTGTCAGAGTATCTGTTCCTATGAGAAAAAAAACTATACAATATACATAAAACCAAAGTATAGTCTTTCTTTAGCTAACTTTCTCACTGGTCCCACCCTCCTACATGTGACTTTATCTTCATTAATCATTATATTTTTCTCCTGTCTCAGAAAATGTTGGTTCTCTTTTCCAATTCAAGCCTAACCAATCCACCTGTGTCTTTAATCACATTGGCCCCTTCTAGAATGTGCTACATTCTTTGTCTGCCTGGAAAACTCTGGTCCCTTAAAACTCTCCTGATACAGGCTTATTCATGTCCCCTCTATAAGGACCTCTATCTGGACACAGGCTTTCTTATCTTTGCATTTGTCATAGTGGACTGTTATTTTGGTTTACAAGTTCTGCCTAGTAGATTTCGAGCTCCTTTAGGGCAAAGATCAAATTGTATTAATCTTTTCACATCCCAGGGCTAACTGCAAGGCTAAAATATGTACACTTGATATTTGTGGAATTGAATTGCTCCTGGAACCAGATTTTTACTCCACCTTTCCTTCAAATCTTCCCAAACTCCATACCCCCACCATCGTTCAACTTTAACTTTGGGGTCAAAAAGCCTGAAATTCAAATTTTTGTGGGCCTTTGTTTTGTTTTTAACTGTGAAATAGAGATTAGTAGACCTACATATAGTGGTTTTCGTAAAATTAAATGAAATCATGGACATAATAAATAGCTTAGCACAGTAAGTATAGAAAACAAGCACTCAATATTTGCTGATAATGTGGTGGTCATCATAATTGTGGTGCAGTTTTGTTTTGTTTTGGACTACAGTGTTGTACTAGTAAATTGTAGTACTGAAAATGCAGTTCTCTGTTAAGTAGTCGGACATGTTGAGTAAATCTAAACTTTCTTTTTTGGCATTTCTGTCACAAACTCTTAAATCTCTCTTCTCACCTTCTGTTCTTTCTTGGATACTTCTTGAAATTATGAGGAGACTGAGCAATCCTTTCTGTAGATAACACAGTCTTGTTTCTGGACTAATCCCATCATGCCCTACATTCCTGTTTACTTTAGTCACCCCCCAAAACCACAAGTCATCTCTCATTATTTGAACTCTCATCCCCACATGGAATTTAACATCGCCTAATCTGGAACAATCTTCCACTCCTCCATCTCCCTCAAATCCTTCCAATTCCTAGTAACTCATCAACTTAATCCCCAGGATTCTCAAATTCTTCTTTAAATGTTTCTTTCACTTCCCTGCTCTCACTGAAAACTGGCTGTCTTTGTTGATACTGCATCACCTGTAGCCTCCAAGTGGTATGTTTTTTTCCTCTTATGTCCCATAAATCTAGAGGACGTGATAAATGTTCTCCTTTGTTTCTTGTTGGTACTTCCAAACCAGTACTACCTCCTTCCTTTAATAAAACAATCCCAGCTCCTTTGAAGGTCATGCCACACAGCAACCTCCTATTATAGCCTCCCTTTCTTCCTTCCCTCATTCCATCATGTGCAGACACCAAGGTCACCCTCCTTATTTAAGAAAATTTAGCAAGTAGCTCATTGACTATCCATCACTACTCTTCAAACATCCTTAGTGATTTTAATATCCATGTAACTCACATTCTGGGGAATCCTCTCAATACACTAGTGCTCAGTGCCTTGACCTCCTCGTGTCCAGGAGATCTTTTCCTCACCTCCTCAGCAACCTGCTGCCAGGTATTATTTTATTGTGCCATCAGCCACAGATATCAACAACCTCTATTGGCAATACCCCCCTTTGTGATCACTTCTTTTTATTTATTTCCAGTTAACCCCTTTCTTCAATTTCATGGAATGACTGAACTTACCAACTTTTGCTGTTCATCCTCTTCACATCCTCACTTCCTTCCTGACTCAGCAAAAAAGACATGGCCCATCATTATAAACACTCCTCACACAATCCCTTGACAACATCGCTCCCTCTCTTCCTTTACTGTATAGTCACCTGAAAAAACTCCATCCTGGTTGAATCCAAGTTTTGTCTATTCTGGGCTTGACTCTGAGAAGCTGGACATGATTTAATAAAATATATGACCCTGTTGATTTGTCTTACTTAAAACATCTGACTACTGCCTATACTGGGGCTGTGGTGCTCCCAGCAATCTTATTTCCCATCCCAATTCAGTTTACCTCGCAACTCTTCAAAACGACTATTTCATCACTTGTCTTTTCTCCTCAGAATCTCTAACACACTCTCTGTTCTTCTTTACTTCAGCTGATGCCCTTATTTTATATTTTACTGCTAAAGTAGCAACAATCAGAAAAGAATATCCCCCTGTTCCTACCACCCCATGTATACTCCATTGTATCTCTATCAAGTACTTTTCTGTCTTTCTTTTTGCTATGGATGTACTCATATTTAAAGTCAATCCATCACCTCACATCTGTTACAGAAAATAAAAAATAAAATAAAATAAACTTTGAAAAAAAGGAAAACATCACAAAAAGGGAAAAAAGATAAGAGATAAGAAGAGACGATGTGGAGATAAGGTAACACTTGTACACTGTTGGTGGGACTGTAAATTTGTACAGCCATTATGGAAGACAGTATGGAAGTTCCTCAAAGTATTAAAAATAGAACTACCATATGGTTCAGGAAGCCCTCCTCGGGGTGTATATGCAAAGAAAATGAAATCAGTTATCTTAAAGAGATATCTGCATTCCCATGTTACTACAGCATTGTTCTCAATTGCAAAGCTATAGAAACCACTTAAGTGTCTGTCAACACATAAATGGATAAAGAAAATGTGATATATGTATAATATTTCATATGTATACGTATATATACATATATGTATGTGATGTGATCAACGAATACAGTGAATGATGCTGCCACGTGCCTTCCAACAGAAAGGCAGGGATCTTCAATATGGGAAGTGGCGCATCGACCCTTAGAACAACGTGTGACAAGTTTCAACTTGATCAGTGCAGTCAGTTGGGTGTGAGCTATGGTTGGGAAAAAGTCTGTTTTAAAGTGTGCCATAAATCATCCTCCATCATGACAACACTCCGTGTCACACATCGCTTCTGCTATTCACTACTTTCTGTCAAATAAAAGCCTTATGGTGTGTCTTCATCCATTTTATTCACCAGATCTGACACTGTACGACTTCTGGCTCTTCCTCAATGTCAAAATGATTCAGGACATCGAGGTTGCCACAACAGCACAACTAAATACACTCAGCAGAAGAGGACTTCAAGAACTGCTTCAGAAAGTGTCAAGAATGATGGAATAAGTGTGTTCAAAGAGAGGGGGTGTATTTTGAGGGGAATTAATGACAATGTGTCTTTTACTGTAATATTATTTTTAATTTAAACATTCGCCATAATTTTTTATCACACCTCACACACACACGTGTGTATGTCTACACACATACATACATTCAGAGGACTATCATTCAGCCATAAAAAGGAAGGAAATGTTGCCATTTGTGATAACATGGATGAACCTGGAGGACATTATGCTAAGGGAAATAAACCAGATATAGAAAGACAAATGCTGCATGATCTCACTTTTATGTGGACTCTAAAATAGTTAAACTCATAGAATCACTGAGTACAATGATGGTTGTCAGGAGTTGGGGGAAATGAGGGAGATGTTAGTCAAAGGGTATGAAGTTTTTGTTGTGCAAGATGAGGAAGTCCTGGAGATCTAATGCACAGTATGGTGACTACAGTTAATAATATTGTATTGTATACTTGAAATTTGGTAAGAGGGTAGATATTAAGTGTTCTCACCAAACACCCAAAAAGCATATGAGGTAGTAGATATGTTAACTAACTTGATTGTGGAGATCATTTCATAATGTATACATTTATTAAAACCTCAAGTTGTACACCTTAAATATATACAGTTTCTATTTGTCAATTATACCCAAATAAAGTTGAAAAGAAAAATTAAGTCAATTCTTTCATATAACCTGTCCAGATTGTATCCACTGGACTCCATTCCCACTCACCTTAATCAAAGGTTTTGTTTATATAAATGTCCCCAACCTGTCTTGAATCATCACTTATCCCTTATCTACTGGGATAATCAATATACAGTAATGCCATAAATTTCCCATTTTAAAACAACAAATGAAAACAAGCTTTCTTTGATTTCATATCCCTAGTTTACATTCCCATCCTCTATTTTTCCTTTCACTTTTCCATCGCTACTCTCTTTTACACAAAACTGACAAAAACTTGGTCTATACTAATGTCTCCACTTCCTTCACTTTCCTGAAAGCACTCCAATCAGTCTTTCAATCCCCTGCTCCCTGGAAACCGTTCTCACAACATCGTCTTCACATTGCCAAATCTGATGGACAAACTTATGGCACTTGCCCTCACAGCAGCATGTAACACAGTTGACCACCACTTCCTACTTGAAATATAGTCTCAGCTTCTAAAACATCAATTCCCATTCTGTTCCCATTTCAAGGTCTTCCTAACTTCTGGGATTTTCCTGTTAATATATTCTCAACACAGCAGCCAAACTGATTTGGTTAAACCATAGATGAGATTATTTCACTGCTCTGCTCAACAAAACTCCATGGCAACCTATAACACTCAGGGGAAAAATAAAAAGCCTCTTGGTGGTTTCTAAGGTTCTACCTTGACAGGATTATTGTCAACTAACTTAGTCATCATTCCCCTCTCTTGTCACTCTGCTCCAGCCACATAGACTCCTTGCTATCCTTGAATGTGCCAGGTATACCCTATTTTGCCTCAGGGCCTTTGTACTTGCTGGTCTCTCTGCCTGAAAAGGCACTCTTGTAGATATCAGAGTGGGTGCCTCCCCACTGCATTTAGGTCTCTTTCCAAGTGTTGCCTTCTCAGGACAAGAATTCTTAAAAGTGGCTACACTCTCTCCCTCCTTGGAAGTCACTATTTAACCCATTAACCTCCTTTGTTTTTCTTCATAGTGCTTAATATCACCTGACATCTAACTTTCTTTCTTTCTTTCTTTCTTTCTTTCTTTCTTTCTTTCTTTCTTTCTTTCTTTCTTTCTTTCTTTCTTTCTTTCTTTCTTTCTTTCTTTCTTTCTTCCCTCCTTCCTTCCTTCCTTCCTTCCTTCCTTCCTTCCTTCCTTCCTTCCTTCCTTCCTTCCTTTCCTGTTTCCCTTCCCCATATAAAACTAAAGCCCCATGCAACCAGGAATAGTATTTTTCTTTTCTTCTTTTCACTGCTATATCACCAGCAGATAGCAGCATTTATTGTACATTAAATATTGCTGAATGACTAAATAAAACGCTTTTTTTTGAATGTCTATATTCTTGTGATCTGCTTTCCTGAAATCATTAAAAAATCTTTACCCAGAACTTAAACTAAATCCCTAGTACAGCAAATTGAGAATTTAGGCAAATAGTTTGGCGATAACCCTCTGTTGAGTGTCTTTCCTCTGTCCTAGCACTACATTTATTGACTCAGTCTTAAAACTCTCTCCATTTCCTACAAAATGCAGAGCGGTTACAGTCCAAAATCAATAAAAATAAGAATTCTTAGAGCAGGAAAGAAGAAAAAAGAGATAATAAAAGGAGAAAACATTTTAAAGGAACTCATAAACATCGTAGAGCCATATTTGGGAATCAAAGATCATGAAGAGGAAGAATTTGGGAAGAAAACACCACCACAAAAGTATGTTTTCTCTCTTCCTCCCTTTTCTCTATAGTAGACTCTAATATAATTCTTGCTCAGGCTGGACTGTGCTCTGTCACGCAGAACAAAGGACAAGCCTTTTGGCCTCAGTTTCTAGTTATCTGAGCCCAGATAAAGACAAACAGGATAGGCCCAAGGCAAAACTGTCAAGTGGAAAAACTTGGCTTATGTCTGGAAATTCCCCTTTCTCTGCTCCCTCCCAACTTGGCGATATCCTCCCTTCACCTCTAGTGCCAGTCCCCTCCTGATTCTAAAAATTTCCCTTTTATCAAAAAATAAAAAGAAGCGGAAAAACTGATGGTTGTCAGATGGAAGGGGGGGTGGGGATGAGGGACAAGGGGGAGGGATTAGAAAGCATAAATTGATAACTGCAATATAGCCAGAAGGATAGGAAAGACAGTTTGGGGAATATAATCAATAATGTTGTAAAGATTTTACAGGGTGTCAGATGGGCACATGTCTTGTTAGGGAGACCACTTCATGGACTGTCTAGATGCTTGACCACCGTACTGTACACCTGAAGCTGAAGCTGAATAATATTTTATATCAACTGTAACTTAATATATATATAAAGTCACAGGATATGGAGTACAGCATAGGGAATAGAGTCAATGGAAGTGTAACAGATATACACAACGTCAGAGGGGATTGAGAGAGGAGGGTTATCACTTTGTAAGGGGTGAAATGTCTAACTATTACATTGTTTTGTACACCTGAAACTAATAATTAAAAAAATAGTAAAAAAATAAAAATAAAATAAAAAGAATATTTATAGCCAGGTTGTGGTTTCACTTTTACTGCATTTAAATAATAAAATTCAAAATGCAGATTTTGAATTTTCCTAATAACTGATCTGATCTTCCACTGCATAGCAGGGCAAAATATTAGACTTAATCACGTTCAGGAAGCTTAGGCCAACCCAGTATCTTCAAGCAGTATTTTCTTGTAAATACTAATACTCATACTTAGTGTCTCTAGGTAAAATTCCCAGTATCATATTTTCCTTCTCTTTGCAGTTAGATGTATGGGACTCCATGGCAGAAGGGCAGAAGTGCCTGCTCCTGACATTTTCCACTGCATTTTCACAACTTCTGGCTTCACAGTAACTTATGTGTTGTTTGTTGGATTGGTGACTGTTGAGTTTCATAGGCCCATCTGCCTCTTGCTGGAAATGACAGGTGGCACCCACTGCTAGGCTCTCTGTCTCAACTTCCAGCCCACTGCTCCTCTTTGCTCTAAGATTAGCCCTCTGCTGGCTAATGACTCCTCTCAGCAATTCTGTTTCTTCATTCTGGGGGTCCCTGTGTAGGAAACAGAAGTATTGCCTTCAGCTTCTCTCTCTATCCATCTCCTACCACCATGTCAGCTACCTAGCTCTGGGGCCATGCTGGGTATGAGAATTCTCCCAGATCTGGGCAGCTTCCCCTCCATACATCCAGGGAAGCATGCCCCAGATATGGTGATGCCAGACCCCCCAACCTGCCTGGATGTTTTATGGCCCCCTACATTAAAAATATGAGCCCAGAAGTAGAGAAATCAAGGACACTGGCATCTTCTTTCCTTACTCTCCGTTCCCTTCTCATTCCCACACTCCATGGGCTGGAGTCATTCTCATCCTATCAGACTCTACATACCCTTTTAATAATAAATAAGTTTTGTCACTGCTTTTGCTACTCTGAAATGAAAATCAGAGATAATATAAATCTCCTCACATAACTTCAAAAAATCAATAGCATATCCCAACTGTAATAAAAAGAGAAAAAAGCAAAAGTAATTTACTCTTTATGTATTTCAAAATGAAAAACAAATGCTTCGTTATAACTATAAGGAAAGACATACTGAATGGTCTGATGGTTAAGTCTATATGCAGAATCATCTGAATGGGACTACTATAAATTCTGTACTGGAGACTCAAACTCCACGAGCATTTTGTTGATATTCTGAAATTTTGACTAAACCTCAGTAAACTTACATGTGAAACAAAGTATGATTTTCCTACAGTTTATACTATAGTACATTCATGGAAAAGTTAGTACATCATAAACTGGGCAAAAAAATACCTTCTGTTTTTATGTCAGATTGAATTAACTTCCAAGCTCAGATGACTTCAAACAAGTTTTATGTCTGTCCATGGCTTATGATACTACTTTATTTCAGTGAACTGGGCCACTTGTTCTAGCTGTCTAGAATCCCTGGACTCCACTCATTAAACACAAAAGGTGGTCTCCAAGCATTGTGTGACAACAATAACAAAAGAGGCCCACAATCTTCCAAAATGTTCCTTAAGGGGCAATTTTCCACCTCTTGTAAGAATTCCTTCGCTGCACCATTTCCTCCCTCTTCACTTCACCAGGCTCATGGTGCAGCTGTCACTGCAGAGTACACGTCTGCCCCTATCTTGCAATAAGAATTACCCATGGTGTGAGATTTCTGGTGTGGCTCTTGATTTGGGATCCCATTGGAAAACTGTAGTTAGTGATTTCTGAGGATAAAAATGCATTGTTAATATGCCCCAAATATAATCTCTATCATACTTGAACCTCATTCCTATTGTTAGATTACACAGATGTTAACACCTTACATAGTTTTATTCTAATTTATTGATTTGATGTTTTCCAAATTACAAAAGCAATACATGAGTCTGGTAACAAGTTAAACAATATGAGGATGACTACAAAAATAATTTCTTTCTTCTCTCATTTAATTTCCTCTCCTATACGCAAACATACACAGCACTCCCATACATACCCCTATACACATGCATTCACGCACAAACACGTGTTCACACACATACACACCCAGAGCTTGGATTTTTTTAAAAAAAAATCAAAATAGCACCATATTCTACACATTACTCTGTATCCTTTTTTCAAGTTAACAATATATGATGGCCACCCAAAAATCTATAGAAATTAACTTTCCTAATAAATATATGAACACAAAGTAGTATAACCTTACATGTGCTCACATATGAGATTATCTGTAAATAAGATTTTGTCATTCTCCTTTCCAAGGAAGTCTTTTTCCTTATCCTTCACTTCACTCCCCTCCTCTCCTCACCTCTCTCTGTACACTGCTCCCTCCTTCTCTAGCCTGCCTGTGTTTTTGTCTCCTTCTCTGATGCCCATTATTCACAGAGTGAATCCCTAGTATCAATTCTACAAGTTATTTTGCTTTTTACTCACCATCCACCCCAAATCTTTTTCCTCATGATTTTAATCTCTTGTATTATTTACACTGTGTTTTACGGTATTTCTTCCCCTTGATTCTGAAGAGCACAAATTTAGATCTCAACACTTTCCATGTCATCCACTGATTATATTTATACATATACCAGGGGTGTCAGCGAAAAGTATACAAGTGGACACTTTGGTCAACGTTGCTCAAGCAGTAGTTCGCCGTAATCAGAAATGTCTGGACACTGATGGTAACCACTGTGAGCACCTCTTGTAATTGAAGAAGTCAAACGTGACTTGTATGCATCTTTTGTTGTCGGTACAAATTGAGTATTACAATTTTAACACAGTGTTCCTTTCTTAAAATGTGTATACATGTTTTTGGCACCATATATAAATATATATACATTCTCTGTCAGGATGTGAAGCACAATTGATCTACTAAATACATATATTAGTTTGCCAATCATTTTTGTAAAGTAGAAAGCCTTCATTATACTGTAGTAAGCCTCCTTAAATGCTGTTATGTGTTTTGTAATTGTTCAAGTTGCTATTTTTCTTTTCTATCATCTATCCCATTAGATTTCATCAGGACACCTGTCCTGAGTTTTTCTTATTTTTCTTATCTTTGGAAGCTAGATCCCCATCGGTGTTTTGTTATTCTTCATGTGTCCACTGATTGGGAGCTTAAGCAAGCTTTGGAGGACTTTAAATTGTTGCAGTCTCATATATTGTCTGAAGTACAATTGTTGCTGCCCCCATAGGCCGACACTGTATCCCAAATGGCTGCTGGTATTTGGGATACCATCACCACAACTATAGCTTTGAAATGAATGAAATTACTATGTAAAATTTCACATGTGCTTCAATATTCAGAGATTCCTTCAAAATAAAGTAAACCAAGAGAATATCTGCCAATAGGACTATGTAATATATTTCACGATTTCCATTGCTCATCAGCATGCTCATCTCCTAATGCATCAAATTAATCAGGAAAATAATTACTCCTCATGGCAACCAGTTGCCAACTTATTGGCTGTGGGAAGGCATAGTAATGATGCAAAAAGTAGATTAAATATTCCCCTCAAAAAAAAAAAAATATATATATATATATATATTATTTAATATATATATATATATATTTTTTATTCTTGGGAATATATATATATATATTCCCAAGAATGGAAAGAGAAATATGGCTCTCAAAAGTTCTTTGGGCTTGTGCACTATGGCTCACTATCCCCTGATGTTATTTTATCACAAATTTCTCTTTACTAATAAGGGTTCTGTTAACCCATTCACGCTTCTGTGTATTAAGTGGGCAGTACCTGTCAATTTGAGTGCACAATTATGTCACACAGAAGCAGGAAGGAAAACAAAAGTAGGCAGTTCAAAACAACAACTACCCAGTACGATTGCCCAGTGCTTCTCGGAACAAGAAGGGGGAAGGAGAACACGGGGTTGCATCTAGGCAGGCTCTCCCTAGGTAACTCCCATTAGGATGATCCCCATTTTCCTACCACAACCCAATTGCCTCTTTAATGTCCCTATTCTTCCAAGTAAATTCCTTCATTCGATAATTTTTTGTGTGTATACCTGTTATGCGCCAGGTATTATGCTATGCTGTAAAGATTAGATTAAAAGACATAGCTCGTGGCTCTTAGATCTTCAATGTCAGGAACATTTCACAGAAAAGAAAAATCACATTTAAACTGAAAGTTGAGAAAAGCAAGAGTTTTATGGAAATGCAGATGGAGGAGAGGGTCCTACGAAGAGAGGAAAGCAGGCGTAAGTTCAGAGGGTAGAGAGCATGGCCAGTTCAGGGAACTACAGATACTTTAAATTGCTGGAAGTTAAAGATCCAACCTCCTGGGAGGAACAGGTGGCAGGAAATATCACTGAGACACTTGAAAGCCACAAAGAAGGATTGATTGTAAATTATGTCTTGTAGGTTAAGAGGTAGCCCCTGAGGAACGCTGAACAGAGATGTGAAATGCTCAATTTACCTTTGGTGAAGATTACTCCTGGTTGCTCTATGTTCTGGAAAGATTTGAAAAAGAAAAGAAGCAGAGAGACAATAAAATGTCCCTGTAACAGTCCCAGGATTGACAATCAGTGTCTGCAAGTGGGTCATGGAAGTGAGGATGGAAACTAGGGGGATGCTTAGAATATTCAGGAGGAAGAATTCACAGGTCTGATGGGAAGTGAAGGATGAGAAACAAGGAGAGAGAAAAACCTAGACTACCTCAAATGCCAGCTCTTCTTGCTTCAGCGGTCCATCAATCAGGACTAAGAGAAAATGCATCTTAAAGAGATTAGGCTACAAAGCTAAGAATGGATTGGAGTGGGGCCAAAAAGGAGCTGAGAGAATAGAAGACTGCTAGCAGTATGTTTTCTGTAAATATAGAGGCTTCCCTAGGCACCCAGTGCAGCTCTGTAAATGAGTTTACACCTCTCCGGGGCTGGCAGATTAACTTTTCTAGTTTGTAGACTGCAATCTGAGCAGAACTGCGGCATCACAGAGGCCAAACCCTCCCTCTCTCACCCTTCCCAAGGTCTCTGTGGCTATACTGACGAAAAGTTTCCTCTGAGGCACCCGCAGCCTAGGCTCATCTACCGTTTTCATTCAGAGTCCATGGAATACACTCAATGCACTAGCCACACTGGCTTTACTGACTTCGTTTATGAAAATTACTTGCATTGGAAAATGCACGATTGAGAAAATCAATACCTTCTGGAAAAATTACAGCCAAGCACCAAGGTCACAAGTGAAGTTATAAAAGCCGTTATCAATTTTTTAAACTGTAATTAAAATAACACTGCATGGGAGGACATTTACGTTTCATTGAATATCTAACAAGTATTGAGGACTTCCTTGGAGCCTAGCACTGCACGTTATCATGTCATTGAGTCCTCACAACAACCCTGTAAGTTACATACTGTTATTATCCCTGGTTAATAATAATAATAATAATAATAAGCACTGTACAATTAATTTCCATTTGCATTTCATTCTTGATTGTAAACATTTAAGAATCTACCTTTTCTTCTCTACAATTTCAATGAGGCACTCATTGATGAACTTTTCTTGGCTGCATATAATACGAATAGTAAAATGTACTCTGTTTCTACTCCTTCAACTAAGTGTTTAATACTTTTCTGATATTATGATTTATAGTTATTTATTCTCACCTCCTACATTTCGCCACAGTCCCAGACAACAAAGAGTAACTTTGATACTTGTGATAGAAAAAACTTAGCTGAGTTCCTAGGTTTTTTAACTCTTTCTTAATAGGGAGGCATAAAGTGTTCGTTCTACCCAAGATAAAGTCACTCCAAACAAAGCAGATGTCGTCAGTCCTCTTGACATACCACTTGTAACTGAAGTTGAAAGATCTCTAACACAGGATATAGCATTTCATATGTTTCCTAAGTTTATCCTAAACAGTTCTGTTCTTGTTCTATAGTTTGTTTTAGATTCATTTTCTATGCTGATGTTTAGTTCTCTTTCTAATTATCCCCAAGGGAAACAATTGGAAACCCAAGCTTTATGTTAGGATCTAAATAGGCCCAAATATGGAAAACTTAAACTGAAATAAATTACTATAAAGTAGAATTTCATGCCAATAAAATGAGATATTGGTGAGAGGTTACTGTATTTCTCTGTCACTTGAAAAATAAAAGGCAAGGTATACTAGATTTCTTTTATTTTGTCTGACCAACATCTATTTTCCCTTCTTCTAGTAACCTCTTCCACTTGTCCACCGTGGAGTCTGAGTGGGACTGACTTAAGTACTCAGCCTCAGAGTGGACAGATGCCCTTGAAGGTGAAATTTGGCCAAGTTGTAACTTAGGGGCAATAGTAGAGCACAACGTATCTATTAAAATTAAATTGCCAGGCTCAAGTGGTCATTCAAAGCATTCCGTCCTCTGTCCCCCACCCTCCCACCCCTGGTCTTGGTAATTACTCAGGGATGGGTACATAGCACACAAAAAAAGAGCTAATGGTAGCCATTCCAGGAACTTTCACCAAAGTGACAAGGACAGAAGAACTTTTATTCTTATGTTATTAAGATAAATTCAGAATGTGTGACATCTTTGCCACTATTTGAATATTGCCTGCCTAGGAATTAAGAAACAGAGGAAGCAAAGTTGAGAAATTAAATGAGTCAGACTCCTGACAATATTGTTAGATTTAAATTATCTAGACAAATACTCCCAAAATTCACATTTATAGGAATCAATAAATTCATTTGGTGCCTAAAGTCTTTTTCATTTCTGTCACTTACAACCAAGAGTTCTGCATTTCCAAATGAGGCAATAATTCTGTAAGCTACAGTTCAGGCTATATATTCCCTACCATAAACTGTTATAAATTTGGATTGGGTAGAGAATTGGGGATGTGAAATAAGCATCTTCTTCTAGCTGTGGTTTGTAAGCTGTTATTATTGCATGCTTCCAAAATAAGTTAAAGAAATTAGGTAAACTATTTGTGAACGTCTCTGAACATGAAAGATTAGTGCTTTAATGACATTAAAAAGAACTTTGGAATCTACAGTCAGCATAATGCGTTATGGTCGCTAGACCACTCAAGTCTGGCAATTTCATTTTAGTAGATCAATCTACCCCACTATTACTCCTAGGCTACAACTTGGCCAAATTTCACTGTAAAGGCATTTTATGGCAAAAATCCAAACCCTTTCACAGCAAAAGCTGAATGCTAATGGAACTGTTGTGATTTAAAACTGTGAAACACAATCTATTTTTCAATGAAGGAAACAAACACTAAAACCACAAATATTTCCAGTTTTTTAACTCAACCTTGAAGGATATTTTTGCATTTTTATTCATTATTTAATGATGGGAGATACTGCAAAAGAGTGTTAGATAGTGTCAGAACATCAGATTAGGAGACCTGGGTTCGGGTTTGGGCAATGCCTCCTACTAGCTGGGTGACCTAGAGCAAATGACTTGTAGCACAGACATTAAAAGAGAAGATGCTCGTAAACTGTTTTTATCTGAGCCTGGCACAGAGAGAATGTTCAATATATGGCTGTTGTTGCTTCTATTATTGCTAGCAATGCTAGGAAAAGTCATATTACTACTAGTAGAGTATTAACCTTTTCCTTGGGTGTCAGTGACAAGAATGTGTGCATGTGTGCGTGAATTATATATTTTTTCCTTTTCTTCCTTTTTTCCTTCCTTCTTTCCTTCTTTTTTTTTTTTTCTCTTTAGTTTTTTTCCTTCCTTTCTTGTCAGTTCAGAAGCAACTGCTCTAGGAGAAACCCTAGGTCTGACAGAAAAAGTTGCCTTTATATCACAAAAACACAAAGACTCAACAGCTTTCAAGTGCCAAAAAATTTTCAAAAATGTAGTTATTTAAAATGACTCGCACATCTAAGGGTCTAAAGTATATATCCTAACTCACATTCATTGATTTATAGGCCACAAATTTTTAAATATCATGAGAATAAAAATTTGATTTTAAAACATACCTTAAATTTTGGAAATAAAGGTAGAGAAGTTGCTTTCTCCTAGGTTGGTGTAAAAGTAATTGCGATTTTTGCAATTATTTTCAACCTTTTAAACCGCAGTTACATTTGCACCAACCTAATAGTATGAAAAAGGACAATAATATTTCCTGCTTAAAAATAAAGATGTGTGTGTGAGTGTGTGTGTGTGTGTGTGTGTGTTTAGATAATGAAACTTAATCTGTAAGATTATCTCTAACTTTCATTGCATACTTACTGTACATTATAACTTTTAAAAATATAGCATTATCCAAACAAAAATATCACTGGAAGAATTTCGGGATTCTCATGAAACCAATTAAACCAACACAAGTTTTTGAGATGATGACAGAATTGTTCCGGTTGTGTAAAGAGGAGTCCATACAGGGGCAAAGTTAGATGAAGGGAGACAATTTAGAAATTTCTTGGGATATTGATGCAACAGAGGATGATGGCTTGTGCTAAGATCACAGCAATAAATATTATGAGAAATGGTTTGAGACAGGATATAGTGTGGAGGCAAGGTGATGGAATGCTCTGTTGGATTAGTAATGGTGTCTGAGGTAGAAAGAGAAATAGAAGATAGCTCCTAGGTTTAGGGGCTGAGTGATTGGAAGGACTGTGATGTCACTTATTGAAGTGGGGAATGTTCACATTGCAAGTGAAGTAGATATTTGCCAAGCAGTTGGGAGAAAAATGGTATTCCAAAAAAAAGGCAACATCATGTCTCAAGGCATAAATGTTCTAAAGAGCCTGACATGTCCGTGGAAGGAGAACATGTTTGAAATGGAGGACATAGAGAGTATGGAGTAAGGATAGGTCAGGTTGACAGATGGGGCTATAGAGATTTCAATGAGCTGGGTTACTAAGACTGGACTTCATCCTTTAGATTGAAGAGGTATTATGAGCCATACAGAAGTATAAAGCAACTAGCCTTCTATAAAATAAATCAAAAAATTCAGAAAGAAGCTGCAGCTAAAGAATTGGTTATGCATATTTAATTAATTTACACATACGTCTCCAAACTAAGAAACCATGTTAGTTAATGTTACAGAATAAAATATAAATATTACACAAATATGACAAATATATAACCATCAAGAATCAGATTAAAGATGTTTGAAGGGCAAGAGTGAAGAATATCTAATACTTGCAGAGGTCATTAATTTTTCTTAAGTGTTCCAAGAATTCAATCCTCACAAAGCACTTTTGAGGTATTTGTTATGATCTTTGCTATAGTACAGTTGAGGAAACTGAGGCATGGAGAGCTTAAGAAATATGCCCAAATCACAGCTATTGAGTGATAGAGATAAGATTTGAATGGAGCATTTTGATTTCAGAGTCCACAACTTCTAACCATTATTCATAGAACTAGTCTCTAAAGAGGATGAGAATTTTATAAAAGGGAATCAGTTTATACTGAGTGAAACTGAAGCATAAGTTTAAAATAGCTCCATCTTGATGCTTTCTTTACATGATGAAACCATGTTAATCTGAAGTTCACTAACTACTACAGTTTTAATCTGATTTAACCCTTTTTTTCTATTAAATTCCCTTCAATTACAATTAAATCAAAAACATTTTATTTGAATACTGTACTGCTCTAAAATTATTTTGAACAAATCCCCTTTCTTCTCAACATACCTGCTTTCTCTACATAAGTATGTGGGATACCTGGAATTAGGTATAAAAAATGGGTAACAGTGATTATATTTGTATTTTGGTATTTTGAATGATTTGTTGGCATTTTTCTTTAGACTTTTCTGCATTGATTGATTTTAAATTATGGAATTTGTGTCACTTCAATAAACTATAAAGTCATTATTATTATAATAAAAAATATGATGATATAGGAATGGGAATGAGAAACTCGTACTATTCATCCACATGATTTGTTCTGTTTATACAATTGTTTAAACACTGTCATCTCCAACCCAGAATAACCCTCTTCTCTAGGTTACAAATGTTATTTCCATAAATAAAAATAACAACTGTTTACTGTTAGTTGTACTTTTTGTAAAAATTTAAATACTGTATCATTCACTAATGGTGAATATTTATCTACATGAAGTCAGTCAGACAATTAAGTTCATGAACTCATCCTAGAAAACTACATACCTCATTGCTGAATATCTCTAGGGTCACCTTTTAAGTACTCCCTTTGGGAAGCTATGCACTGATGCCAGTGCCTAGTCCACCTTTCAAGCAATTTGGAACTCTTTCTGGACTGGCCATCAGAGCTGCCGATTGTATTATCCTTGATGTCCTGAATGTCATCAAAATATCTTCCTTTCAATATTTCCTTTATCATCAGGTAAAGAAAAAGTCATTGGGGGCCAGATCAGGTGAGTAGGAGGGGTGTTCCAATACAGTTATTTGGTTACTGGCCAAAAGCTCCCTCACAGACAGTGCCGTGTGAGCTGGCGCATTATCATGATGCAAGAGCCATGAATTGTTTGGTGAAAAGTTCAGGTCCTCTAACTTTTTCACGCAGCCTTTTCAGCACTTCCAAATAGTAAACTTGGTTAACTGTCTGTCCAATTGGTACAAATTCATAATGAATAATCCCTCTGATATCAAAAAAGGTTGGAAACATTGGTGCAACAAGTTCCCAAAGTTAATTGTCAGACCGTGTGTGTGTGTTGTGTGTGTGTGTGTGTACAAAAATGGAAAAGCAGTTTATAAAAACAGTTATCCAAGGAATAAATTTTCTATAGTCTTGTAGCTATTCAATTATTTAGGAAGTAGACATAAGTTTCTTGAAAAGAATCTAATCATGTATGTAATTAAGAGAAAAGCATAATGACCTGTAATTGAGAGATACTATTGTAGCAGAAATTATACTAAGAATCAGGAATCTGGAATCTACTCATTGTGCTGTAACTGAACTCTCAGCGCCTTGGCCAAAGCATTTTTCTAGGATTTTGTGTTCTTACTGAACACACGCATTTATCTCTGCTCCTTCCCCCTCCCTCAAAAATGAAACATAAGCTACCTGCCCACATACACACACATACGACAGGAGAAGAAACAGAAGAAAACTATAGAGGTCAAAATTTTGGAAAGTGAATGGATGAATGGTAACCGACTTACCAAAACACAAGGAGGGGGCAGGCAAGGTGAACGAGAAGCAAGCTGATACCTGCCATATAATGTTGTAAAGGCTTCGGAATCACCCACTCCAGGGACTTTTAAAACTGCAGGGCATAGTGGAAATAGCATTGGTTGAGATTTTTAAAGAAATCGTTATCTATCTGGATCCTCGTTCCTTGTTGGTTTCTCAGGCTACTGACAATTTTTTGTTCCAGCAGTAGACTGGAGATTTGCATTCTGGAGAAATTTTCAAGACAGGTTCTGTACTGAAGGAATCAAGCACAACTGAGGGTGGAAGTAAAGTGCCAAGAGCAATAAAGAAGAGTCTCCATACTAAATGATCAAACTCTCAACACCTCCTACTCTGCATCTAGTGCCTAAGCTTTTTAAAACCTTACTCTTAATTAAACCATGTGAAAGTGCCAATATTCAACCATTTTTAATCTATAAAAATAGCAATTTCATATTAATAAACTTAGCACGAAGGCACATCAAAGAATCATTAGACATTAGAGAAAAGTCTCAAAATGAAAAGCCGAGTCTAAAACAAAAGGAAAAGAAACAGATGAAATAAGATAAAACATACAAAAATTATTAGCCATATCCATGAAGTAAGAACAATAGCTTATAATTTTTAAATGCAACAACCAAAGATCATGAAAGAAATATTTAAAAATGAAAAATATGATTTCAACAACTAAAAGTTTGTAAAAATAAAGTTCGGGGGAAATGATTATGAAATTGAATAAAAGTCTAGGTTACATAAATTTCAAAACATGGAGTTTTGATGAGAGAATAAATCAAAAGTGTAGAAAATTTCCCAAAACTAAATAATGTGAATTCCCAGATCGAAATGACTCTCAAGATTCCATACAATGATTTTTAAATATATATATACTAAGGGAATCCTGTGAAATATCAGAATGCTGTGGATAATGAGAAAATCCAAAAAGCTTTCAGAGGCAGAAAAAAATAATCAGAACATACGAACACAAAACTTCTTAACAGCAACAGTGTAAGCTAGAAGTGATGGCACAATTCCTTCAAAGATTTTTTTTTTTTAACAAGGAATTTTTTTTTTTAAGGTTTTATTGGGGAAGGGGAACAGGACTTTATTGGGGAACAGTGTGTACTTCCAGGACTTTTTTTTTCCAAGTCAAGTTGTCCTTTCAATCTTAGTAGTGGAGGGTGCCGTTCAGCTTCAATTTGTTGTCCTTTCAGTCTTAGTTGTGGAGGGCGCAACTCAGCTCCAGGTCCAGTTGCCATTGCTAGTTGCAGGGGGCGCAGCCCACCATTCCTTGCGGACTCGAGGAATTGAACTGTCAACCTTGTGGTTGAGAGCCCACTGGCCCCTGTGGGAATCGAACAGGCAGCCTTCGGAGTTAGGAGCATGGAGCTCTAACCGCCTGAGCCACCGGCCGGCCTCCTTTTGAATAAAAAATAATTTCTAATGGATAAGCCTATACTTAATCAACTATTAATCAAGGGTGAGAGTAGAATAGAAATATATTTTTAACATGGACTTAAATTTGTCTCTTATGAATACTCTTCAGGAAGTTATTTGATCATATTTTCCACAAATATGAGGAATAAACCTAAGAAAATGTGAAGAAAAATTCAGGATATTTAAAGGAGCCTCAGGATAATAGTGGCATTGAAGGCCTAGAGATGAAAGATCCAGATTGTAACTGGATAAAACAAGGCTTCAAAAGTCATAACTCAAATAATAAAATGATACTTAATTTTAAAAATATATTAAATGGAGAAATTTAGCTTTGTTAAAAAGTTAAGAGATTATAGGAGATTATATATATATATATACACATATATATACTTTTTTTAGATGTATGTATATATATGTATATGTATATATACATCTAAAAAAGTATACACATTTTAAGAAAGGAAAAAACTATTAAAATTGTAATACTGAATATATACCAATAACAAAAGATGAATACAAGTCATGTTTGACTTCTGCAATTACAAGAGTTGCTCAACGTGGTTACCATCAGCGTCCAGACACTTCTGATTATGGCAAACTGTTGCTTGAGCAACCTTGACTAAAGTATTCACTTGTATACATTTTTTGTCACCCCCCAAAATCTATATCTATATCTATATATCTATATCTATATATATTATTATATATATATATATATATATATATATATCTGAAAGCAAACAAAAATAAAGGCAAATGTAAACTTCAGGAAAACAAAAGGTTGCATAAGAAGCAAAACACAATTATCACTATATTGATTATCTCTAAATAATATTTCTAAAATACTATTATCAATAATATAAACTCTGAATATTCATTTAACTCCTAATGTAAAATATCTCTATTGGCAGAATAGGGAGAACTGAAGAGTGTGTATGTGTCAGAGGGAATGACAGAGCAGGAATGTACAGAGTTAAATTCTCATCTTTAATACCAGGAAGTTCATAAATAACGTCTAAAATTAAAGAATCAAGAAATAGTAATAAATCATATTACTTAGAAATATAGAATTAAATACTAGAATATATTGCTAAAAGTGTTGCAGATGATTGCCTTAGTGTACAGGGAAGTGAAATGGAATTGGATTTGTCAGGGTTCTGCTGTTTTTTTCTTATGAACTCAATAATATTATATGACTTTTAAAACATATATATATATAGAATCTCTTCTAGCATGTATATTTTACCATTAACAAATTTTCATGTGTCTATGGAAGCAAAGGTCACAACTGAAAATTAGCCAGGAAAACTTGATCATTGGATGCAAAAAAAATCACAAACATTCAAATGATATGTCTTTAAATCAAGAGGAGAAACGTATTTTTGAAAATAAAATGATCACATAGAAGTTAGATCACCAAGCTTCTAACTTTTTTTTTTTTTTAATATTCACCAGATAAAGTCTGAGTGGCTAGAAAATCCTGAAACTAGATTTTGATCTATATTAGGAGCAGTCTCAACTTGTCCCTCTACCACTTCCCCAATAATCCAAGTTTGTGAAAATTAACTGAGGTTAGAATCTGCCATTTGTTCTAGCGTGATGATTAATTTATACTTATTGTAGGCCATGGCCATATTCACTGTTTATCCACAGTGTAAGTGATAGCTTGGGAATACACAGGTTTATTTAATTCTTCTGGGCCTCTCTCTATGGTGTCACTTTATGCGACCTCCTTATTGGCCTAAGTGGGCCTTCATTGAAGACGCCATAAGGGAAGCTACTATTTAATGACACTTGGGTTCTCAAACAATTTTCCTATTTCAGAAGGATTCAGGTTAAGATGGCATCCTACAGGATTCAGGTTAAGATGGCAGAGTAGGTTTAATGACACTTGGGTTCTCAAACAATTTTCCTATGTCAGAAGGATTCAGGTTAAGATGGCATCCTACAGGATTCAGGTTAAGATGGCAGAGTAGGTAAATGCAGTGCTTACCTTCTCTCACAAGCACATCAAAATTACAACTAAACTACAGAACAACCATCATTGAGAATCACCTGAAATCTTGCTGAACCAAAGCCCTACAATTACGGACATACAGAAGAAGCCACCTCAAGACTGGTAGGAGGGTCAGAGATGCAAAATGGGCTGGTCTCACACCCCTGGGTGACCATTAAAACTTGGGAGGGATATCTTGGCTGCAGAGGTGCCCCCCAACCCTGGAAGGAGTGAAGGGTCCCAGAGTCGCACCAGGCTCCCCTGCCCAGGGTTCCAGTGCTGGGGAGAGAAGTCCCCATAATTTCTGGTTGTGAAAACCAGCAGAGATTGTGGCTGAGTGAGACAGAGGGCAGCTGGAGTACGAGATGCTGCTCTTGGAGGGCCTGCACACAAATTTACTTACTGGTAGACTCACTCACTCAGAGTTCCAGCAGTGGGGCAGCAGCTTCAAAAGCAGCAAGGACATACTGGAAGGAATTGAGCTGTCTGGCTATAGTGTGAGGGAGGAGCAGATTTCTCCTGCATGGAGGAGCTGGGAGAGGCCATTTTTCTTTGTTCAGTCCCCCCCCTCCCTGTGCAGACACAGGCTTCCACCATATCTGAGTCTCCCATCAAGTTGGCTAATGCCATTTGTTCTGTATGTCCTGGTGATTCTGTGACTACGCCCCATCAACTTTCATGTACACCCAAGCCTCTTCTAGTGGCTTTTTCATACAAACCACCTGCCTTGGCTCATGCTGCAGACTTCCTAAAGTCTCTCAAAGGTTCACAAAACCCAAACAAGCAGCATCTGGCTTCAGCATACTCCCATACCTCTGGCTGAGCCGCACTAACGGCAGCCAGCCTTGGTACGTGGCTTGTTCTCTCAAAGCACCTCCAAGCACAGTGTGGGTGGCAGCATCTGTAGATTGTTTTGTGATTGCATGCCAGTGGCTCCTGGAAAGGCACAGGCTGTGGCTGAACTTGGCCTCCAATAGGTCCCCTCCCAGGTGGCCCTAAGGCTGGCATGCCCAGTGACGAGCTTTGAAACAAGTTGGATGCCTCTAAAAATGACACACCCAAAGAGCACACTGGGCAGTCACCAGAGCCCTGTTAAAGCAAATCCTGTTCTGAGGGTCAGCCCCTGCACAGCAGTTCCTTTACTGTAGTCACAGCCAGTCCTCACAACCAATGAACCCGAGGGTCAATCCCTCCCATTGACATGCAAACAACAACCAAGACTCTACTATAACAGGAGGACACACAACCCACACAAGGGGCACCTTTGGAGCACCTGGATCTAGTGACTAGGGAGACTGTGCCGCTGAGCCCCACAGGACACCTACTACATAAGGCCACTCTACTAAGACTGGGAGACATAGCAGCCCTACCTAACATATAGAAACAAAAACAGGGAGGCAGCCAAAATGGGGACACAAGGAAACATGTCCCAAATAACAGAACAGAGCTCTAGAAAAAAAACTAAACAAAATGGAGACAAGCAACCAACCAGATGCAGAGTTCCAAACACTAGTTATAAAAATGCCCAATGATCTCAGGGATAGCTTCAAAAAAGAGTTAAGAAACATAAAAATGGAGAAAGAAAACATGAAAAAGAACTAGTCAGAAATAAAGAATACAATAACTGAAATGAAGAAAATATTACAGGGAATCAACAAAAGATAAGATGAAGCAGAGGACTGAATCAGCAATTTAGAAGATAAAATAGCAGAAAACACCCAAACAGAACAGCAAAAAGAAGAAAAGAATAAAAAAAAATAATGAGAGTTTAAGGGGCTTTTGAGAGGATATCAAATGTACCAACATTTGCATCATAGGAGTACAAGAAGGAAAAGAGAGAGAGCAAGGAATTGAAAACCTATTTGAAGAAATAATGACAGAAAACTTTCCTAATCTGGTGAAGGAAATGGATATCCAAACCCAGGAAGTACAGAGAGTCCTAAAAAAGATGAACCCAAGAGGCCAGCACCAAGATACATCATAATTAAAATGCCAAAAGTTAAAGACGGAGAATCTCTAAAGCAGGAAGAGAAAAGCAGTTAGTTACCTACAAGGAAGCTTCCGTATGACTGTCAGCTGATTTCTCAACAGAAACTTTGCAGGCCAGAAGGGATTGTCAGAAAATATTCAAAGTGATGAAAAGCAAGCACCTACAACCAAGATTACTATACCCAGCAAAGCTATCACTTAGAATTGAAGGACAGATAAAGAGCTTTCCAGATAAGAAAAAGCTAAAGGAGTTTATCACCATCAAACAAGCATTACAAAGAATCTCGGAAGGACTTCCTTAGATGAACAAAAAAAAACCCAAAAATATGAATTATAAAACAGCAATAACTACATATCTATCAACAATTAACTTTAAATATGAGTGGATTAGATGCTCCAATAAAATACAGGGTGGCTGAATGGATAAGAAAACAAGACCCTTACATATGCTGCCTACAAGAGACTCACTTCAGATCGAAAGACATACACAGACTGAAAGTAAAGTGATGGAAAAAGTTGTATCATGAAAATGGAAACAACAAAAAAAGCTGGGGAATCAATACTTATTATAGACAAAATAGACTTTAAAACAAACATTATATAACAAGAGACAAAAAGGATCCAGTAATCTTTTATCCAAAGAAATCCAAAATGCTAATTCGAGGGGACAAGTTTGTTTATACGTTCATTGCAGCATTATTTACGGTAGCCAAGATATGAAGACAACCTGGGTATCCTTGAATGGATGAATGGATAAAGAAGAGATGGTACATATAATCATATACAATGGAATATTACTCAACCATTAGAAAGAATGAAACCTTGCCATCTGTAACACGGATTGACCTAGAGGGTATTATGCTGAGTGTAGTAAGTCAGACAGCAAAAGACAAATGTCATATGATTTCACTTATAAGTGGAATCTAAAGAACAAAATAAATAAATAATCGAAACAGAAACAACAAGGTACAGAGAACATTCTGATGGTTGCCAGATGGGAGTGGAAGTTGGGGGCAGAGTGAAAAAGGTGAAGGGATTAAAATGTACAAATTGGTAGTTATAAAATAGTCATGGGGATGTAAAGTAAAGCATAAGGAACATAGTCAATAACATGGTAATAAATGTATAGTGCCAGGTGGGGACTAGTAGTCAGGAGAATCGCTTCTAAAATTACATAAATGTCTAACCACTATGCTACACACCTAATGTAATGCAGAGCATAAGGAATATGGTCAATAATGTTGTGATAGGGTGAGACAGTATCAGATGGTTGCTGAACTTATCACGGTGATCACTTCTTTAGGTATATAAATGTTGAATAAGTATAGTGTACACCTGAAACTAATAAAATATCGTATGTTAGCTATATTTTAATAAAAATCTTTTTAAAAAGGACATCCTACACACACACACACACACACACACTTGGAATAAGGTGTCAAAATGACAGCAACTCATAAGGAAACATATGTGCCCCATTTTTTTTGTTGTTTTGCTGCTATCAACAACAGGTTACTTATTTCATTAATGTTTACAAAACTGTCTAATACTGTAAGCCAAGTTAAATAATTTGTTACAATTATTTCACACATGAGTGACTTTTGTACACAATACTACCAAAAACACATTCACTCTTGTTATTAGATTGGTGCAAAAGTTAATTGCGGTTTAAAAGATTAAAAATAATTGCAAAAACCGCAATTACTTTTGCACCAACCTAATACTTTTAAGTTAATTCATAGACAACTTCACCAAGTTTTCTCTTGCCCTTTTATTCAATTGAGAAAGATTAAACATAATGTATCCTGAAAGGTTTTTTGTTTTTAATTTGGTGTTCATTTGTACCTCACCCCTATAATGAGACCTTGGTGATGTAATCATCACTCAGTACATATTTAAAGTACACTGGAGGTTTAACAATTCCTTCACTAGCCATTGAAGCAGTTAATCTATATTACAGAGGGGAAGTTCTCATACTACATAAACGATTGCTATACAGGTTATCTTAGAACACTTTGTGACCTTAAAATATGCTCATAAGAACCACCCTACTCTCAAAGAAGGAAAATTAATGAGAAGTTACTTTTTCTTGCACTGTACTGATTTTCTCTATGTGGACCCAGTATGATTAAAGTTTTCACAAAAAAGTGGCCAAACTGATATTCCTTATCTTTTGCAAATTGAGAATTCAATAAAATTTGCATAACTACAAATAAAAATGATATGAAAATGTAGCTACTGGAACAGGATGCTACAGGGGGATTAGACTGAGGATTGAGAGTCCAGCTGCTGAAATGCAGGAAGACAGCCAAGTAATGACTATGGATCATCAAATACTCTGAAGGTTTGATGATTCTTCTACTAGATTTTGATGTATATGAATCTATGTGAAGAAAGGGAATTCTAACACAGCCTAAGCTATTGCTAGAATTTTTTGCCCTAGAAATCATGACCATGAGAGGCAAAGGGAAAAGAAAACTGTATAGTGAGAAAAATCAGTTATGGTAAGAGGACCTGTGCTTTAGCAGGTACACAGGATCCTTGTTGAGAAAACAAAGAGAACAAGAAAAGACATAAGGCAATAAAGAAAACGGCCTTGTCAAGAGGCTTTTGGATGAAAAATAAAATGTGGACAGATGGCTTATAGGCTACAAGTGTGTGTGCTTAAGAGACTATGGGGCATAATATCTCAGATAAGAATTGACCTAAAACATTTGGGACCTATGGTTACTGCTAATGATTTATAGCTTTGAGAAAGGAATCAGAATGTTAGACTACAATAGTTCAAGAGACCAAAGGGTTCCTTGATGTATTCTTTTTCCCTTATGTGCATTAAGAGAGACCTTACATCAAAATACCATAATTTATTTTGTGTGGACTACTGTCTTTGCAATTTATTTTACAAAATAAAATAAATTTGGGGTTGTTCTGCTTAATTTTGTTTAGTTTACTTTATAGTTATATTTCTCCTAATAAGCATACCTTATATTCTATGATGTCAACAAAAATTACTGGTATAATGACTCCTTAAAAAAGTTTTGACAATCCTAATGAACTCCTATATGTCTTTTTTTACACAGGTTTTATTTTCCCATATTTGTCCTTAATAGCTATGCAGGTAGAGATTATCAGAATTTCCATGACACATACAATATGGCATAAATTTTAGTTTGGCATTGGCTATTAAAACATGTTTTAGTAGGGTGAAAAAAATTAAAGAAGACTTATTACAATTATGTAAAAAAAATCAAGAAAAAATATGGAAAATAATCACAAAAAATTATGAAAAAAGTTAAAATATTTTTTATCACAGAGGTAATAGTTAATGCACAGGGACAAAATGAAAGGAAACTATCTGAGAGGACTGAGAAAAAAACAACACTACACTGCAAAGAGAGACATAAATATAGACAGACAGATGGGAACTTACTAGCTCTGTTATACTCTTAATTGTGAGTTCTAGTAAGACCACAGCTCTGATGGCCAGGAGAGGAGGGCTACACACAGAGCCTCACACTGAGTGGCACCATCTGGTGACAGAATGAATAAAAGTCACAAGCAGAGCTGATTAAATCTGCATGAATTACATACCCAATGATGGGGGAGGAGGAAGCAAAGAATTAAGGTAAAGGTGGTTACATTACCTCATGTTTCTTTCTCTGACACTCACATTTAATTCTAACAACTGTCTTCCACTTTAGCTTTCTTCCTACCACCAGACTTATGGAATATCCAAATGAAGAAAAATCAGGTGTGCTTACTTTTGCAAGAGAAATAGATGCACTTTGAGTGAGTCTTTAAGCTTGGGACATTTCTCAAGATGTCTTCACTATCTCTTAGGACTCAAAAGGCCATTATTTCCCATTTGTTGAAAGAGAAAGAAAGGAAGGAAGGAAGGAAGGAAGGAAGGAAGGAAGGAAGGAAGGAAGGAAGGAAGGCAAGGAAAGAAAATCCAATATTCTTAAGATTTAACACCTGGAGCTAGAACTTAGTTTATAGCCTCTTTATTATTTAATTATATATTGCCTATATACCCTTAATGTGAAGTACAGAGAAATATGCTTATAAAGTCAAGGAATCTAATAAAAGGATATTGGAGAATAATTAACTAAGGATCAAACTTCTTTTCAAAGATGCCAAGGGCAGTCGTGAGTAGAGTATAGATCAGTTCACCACAAAATTCGTTCCATCAACATGAAACAAGGGCAAGAAAAACCTTTTTGGTTTTAGTCTGATTTTGTTTGTTAATGCAAATTGTCCCATTATTCTATCAGTACTTAAATGTTTATTGTTATTATAAAAGAACAATGAAGTCTACACTTCAATAAAGGCTGTTTGCATGGCATTCTGAAAATCAATTTCTAAATTTGCTGGCTGACCGTAAATAAAAAATTTTGCAGATGCTCTTGACTCCCCTGAAATCCATCAGGCTACAGGGCTGAGCTCACACTGAACAGCAGAGGTACAGTGGCTTTGGTGGATTATGGTCTCACTGCCCTCCTGGAATTCCTCTGACCCCAGTGGGAGCGGGGGAAGGATTCTCCACCCCCAGGAAATTACTGCTTGAAAATCTGGGAAAAGTGCTGATTTTTGTTTCCCTAAACAAACTCTTCCACCTGTTTCAGTTAACTTGTACGGTACTAGAAAAAGCATGGGGGAACTATACAGGGAAAAGCAACCTGATTTTATCCATTCATTCATTTATTCATTCATTTTCTTATTCAACTATCTATTGAACAGATACTAAGTGCCAGGTACTTTGCTAGATAATAGAAAATAGCAAAAGAAAGAAAGGAAGGAAAGAAGGAAGGAAGGAAGGAAGGAAGGAAGGAAGGAGGAAGGAAGGAAATAAAAAGGGAGGGAGGAAGGAGGGAGGGAGGGAGAGGAAGAGAGAAAGAAAAAGAAAGAAAGGAAGAAGGAAGGAGGAGGAAGGAAGGAAGGAGGAAGGAAGGAAGGAGGAAGGAAGAAGGAAGGAAAGGAAGAAAGAAGAAAGGAAGAAGGAAAGAAAGGAAGAAGGAAGAGGAAGAAAGGAAGAAAGGAAGAAGGAAGAAAGGAAGAAAGGAAGAAAGGGAGAGAGGAGAGGAGAGAGAGAGAGAGGAGGAGCGAGAGAGAGAGAGAGAGGGAAAGAAAGAAAGAGAAAGAAAGAAAGAAAGAAAGAAAAAGAAAGAAAGAGAAAGAAAGAGAAAAAAGGCATGGTCTCTGCTATTATGGAGTCTATAAGGCAGGGATTGAGGCAGACATTAAACATTGCACAGATATTGCAGAGTTCCTTAATTGTTCATTGGCTTAAGGTCTAAGAATGAAAAGTACCAGGTGAGAAGTAAGTATATGAAGCAGGCCCTGATGTGGTAACATCTTTCATTTTTTAAAGCTTATAAAATGCTTTCACATGTGAAATGTCATTAAGCCCAAAGGACAACCCTGTGAGAAAGTGACAGTGGTTATTAACATCACAGTACAGATGAAGGACTGGCGGCTCTGAGGTTAAGTGTATTTCACAAGGTCAAGGGGCTAGTGAAACACAAGGTCAACTGTAGGGCTCAGGACTTTCAACATTTTTTTTCCTCCTATCACTTTTATTTTAATGGAGCCATTTTGAAGGTGAAACATTGAGGAAGTTGTCAATTTTGTTGGTTGTCCACACACCAGTCTTCAGCAGAAACAGCACTTCCTATAACATAGGTTTTTATATTTAAGGCACATGCCTAAAGTTACCCAGCTCTTTTCAACCTAAAAGTAATGGCAATTTACATATAAAAGTCTCCCTACTTCGGAATCTTAAAGGTCTCCATCACTAACACTTTCATAAGAAATAACTCCTGAGGTTTTCTGCTCTTTCTTTCCCAAAATGGAAAAACATGGAAATAATCACATTGGTTAATTATTATGAGCAGAAACTGAAAAATTCCATTGTGTCAAATTTGGGCTAGGAACAGGCAGTTTTATGTTCCCCTTTTTAAATTCTTATATTATAAAAGTGATAAACTTTCCTGATACTTTTTTAACACAAACAATGGAAAAGGATATAAAAAAAAACTGACTGCCTTGCTGGCCCACTTTCTTCACCAGAATTAAACACTGTTAATATTGTCGAACTGTACTGTTTAGTGCAGATTATTTCAGAAGTATGTTTTAGTTGTTAATTTTACTTTACAATTTCCCGATATTATCAACAATTGCATAACAAATGTATTTGTTCATATTTTTAATATACTACATAAGCATTACTCAACAATAGATATCTAGGAGCAAAATTGAAGGTCAATATTTTGTATATAACTTTTTGAGTACTGAAATTGTCCTCCCCAAAATTCAGTTGCATCTTACACTACCAAAGCTTTGTATGTGACTGCCACCCTATTATTTTCAGCTTTATATAATACACAATTAATATTGTAAGATATTTAAAGTGTACCTATACATTGTGAAAGGATTCATCCCATAGAATTAATTATAGTTAACACATATTTAAATAGTACACATTTACCCTTCTTTTTGTTGAGAACATTTAAGTTCTACTCTCTCAGCAAATTTCAATGATATAATCAAGTGTTATCACCTGTAGTTGCCATATTATAACAAGATCTTCAGAGGTCATTCATCTGATAACTGAAAGTTTGCACCCTCTTAACCAACGTCTCCTTATTTCCCTCACCCTCCAGTCTCTGGGAACCACTTTTTTTTTAAATTTTATTCTGTTTCTATAATTGACTTTGTTTTGGATTTTTTTTTTTGATTACACATGTAAGTGATACCATGTAGTATTTGTGTTTTTCTGGCTTATTTCACTTAGCATGATTCCCTCCAGGTTCATACATGTTGTTGCAAAATGATAGGATTTTCTTCTTTTTCAAAGCAGAATAACAATCCCATTGTGTGTATACACTACATTTTCTTGATCCATTCATCCATTGATGGTTGTTTCCATAACTTGGCTATTGTGAATAATGCTGCCATGAACATGGGAATGCCATCCTTTTTAATATTTGTAATTTAATGGCAAACAAGTTGTCATTTAATTTGCATCCATCTGATTAGTGTCCTATCATGGGATTTTTTTTTTAAACTCCTTTATTTTTCACTATTTGTAGTCGTTGCCAACTTTTCTACTTTTTGGAAGTTTTGGATGATTTTTTTTCTTATTGATTTGAAGGGCCTCTTTATAATTTTAGATATATTTGTGTCTGTGTACAGTGGGCACGTTGAAAATAATTTCTCCCAGTCTATCAATTGTGTTTTAATTTCATTTAGTTAGCTATGTTGTAGATTTTTAGACAGCTGTGCTGGATATTTCTTGTGTTTGCTTGGTAGCTTTTGGCTGTCTAACATTTATCCCACATATTTTAGGAAAATGGTGTTATTTTCTCTTCTCCATTTGATAATCTATGGCACCATTGATCAAGATGTTCTGCCCTCTTACAGTGTGTGTGCTGAAATGAGATTTATAGTCTCCACTGGACAAAATCCATTTACTTAGTAATGAACAGGACTCATTTGCTTCACTATGCACATCATCAGCCTTCCACAAACAACTTCCATCTCCACAGAATTATTAAATAGACCAATCAAAGACAATCAAATGTTCACATTCCCATGGAATCAGACGGTCCCCAGAGATTGTGTAGTATCATTATTCTGCTATAATAAAAGGATACTCAATAATCTTTGCCTTGCCCGTTTCAAAAGTGTTTCACAATAATGACCTTTGAGTCACTGTCTTCAACATCTACGCTGGTCACCAGAGTCAGGTGGATTGTTTGACAATACATATTTATCATGAATATGATGAAATAAGTGATTCTTAGCCTATTCTTCACAAATGCAGTAGTTCATACATTCTACCAATTCAGCCACGTGCAAGACAAAAAGAATAAAATCAATCAGTGTTTTAACTTTGTTTTAGCTTTTTTAAGCTAGCCTTTTAAAAATATAAAAGAAAAAAATTATTCTATTTTTATATAAAGTATATACCTTGGATAAGTAATTTGATTTATTTTTATTGTGCCTAGGAATAGAATAGGCATTGGAAAGAAGAAAGAGACTCAGACTAGGTCAAGATAAGGACAAACTTGTACCTCTTGGCACCTCTGCATCTTTTCTTTATCACCTTTAAGCAACAACTTGCAGAATATAGTGGTTGCTTCACTTCTGTCTCCCAAATTTCACATAAAATGTCTCTAGTAGCCAATCCTAATCTAAAACATAGAGAAATATAATCTCAATTTATCTAAATCGACAGTATGAAAGCACCATGATCTACTCTTTGTCAGTTTAGCATGTATATACTCCTCTTTCAACCACATTTAATTTCTAAGTAAAGATAATAGGAAAATCATGCTTTCATCTAAAATAATGCGACCTTCACTTAACTATACAACCAAAAACATGCCAATCTTCCCTCCAAAGGAGAACACAAAATCACTTTGTCCTTATTTAGATGATGTCCATTCCTCTTCTGAGTTACCTATTGATATCTTGTCATTTAAAATGATAAACTGATATATAAGGTTACCTACTATTAATACATCTTATTTGGTAGGTAAATGGGGGCATGTGAGCTATAAGCAGTCTTGTCTGTATGAGGTTGTTGTGTTTTTTCATTAATTTTTATCATAAGATGGAGGTACAAAGGGGTTCCACAAGGGACCGCCTGAATTCCAGACATACTCCTTACCCATCTTGTGTAACAGCAGCCCAATTTCCCCTGATAGCCATAATCAATCACTCCAGCCAGTATAGCATAAACTTATTTTTCGCCTTTTTGTTCACTGGCGTAAGGAGCCCAAGGTAGAAAAGTGGCATTTTCAACTTCTAGTTTAATGAAACCATTGTTCTGTTCCCTGGTCGAAGCACGTCTCCCTTGGAAACAAAGATCTCTAGACCAACAAAGCCCAAAGTTTAGAAATGGAGCAAAAATTGTGCTAGTGAATCATAAGAGGTAACAGTGAGATTATTCCCATTTCCACCCTTTGGCTCCCAGAGCCAAGACTCTTGGCTATGAGAAAAAGAGAACATCTGTCAGTGATTTAGAGCACATACTATATCCTCAAAGACATTTCTGTAAACTCACAGTGTGCCTGCCACCCAGTTGGTGCCATAACTGATTCATCACTCCACCATGCTATCAAGTCACCTGTTCAGGTGATGGGGAACACGACAGGACATAAGCTCATGGCGGCACTTCATTAACTCTAAATTGAGGGGTTTTTTGGTAAGAAGCAGTGCTGTGTGAAATACCATGGTTATGAATAAGGCATTCTATAAGTACATGGATGGTGGTCTTTGCTGAAGGACTATAGGCAGGGAAGGTAAATCTATATCCAGAGTAAGTATGAATTTCATTAAGAACAGAGCACTGTCATTCCCATGATGGAAGCTACCTGTCACCATTTGGCTAGATGGTTCCTCTGGGGAATGATGCAATATCAAGGTTCAGCATTGGTTTTTGCTCTTGGCTAGTTGAACATTTAGCAGTGGGCATAGCCAGATTAACCTTGGCAAATGGAAGTTCTTGTTGCTAAATCCATTGATAGCATTCATTCTACTGCTGTGGTCACTTTGTTTATGAGCCCACTCGACAAGGACAGCGATGGCTAGAGAAAGACGTTGGCTGACATCCACAGAATAGGTCATCTTGTCCACCGTCCCCTGCTGGGGCTGCTCCTTAGTTATACATCAGACACAAATTCTTCACACCCTGTGCCCATTCACAGTGGTCTATCTACATACATCTTCCCCAGGTCTCCTAATCTCCAGTTTCCAAAATGCTTGCATTGTATTCCTTTCAAGTCTGTGACCATTCAACTAAACTACTAAGCCACTATCCATGAAGCAGCATAGATTGACATCTCTGACCATCTCTCCTTCCAAGCAAAATGAACAACCAAGTACACAGTTTAGTGCTCAGCTGCCTGGGAAGATTTTTCTTCTCCACTGTTCTTTGGGTTCACCCCAGGATGAGGCAATAGTGCTCCAGCTATCCACCTGTGAGAAATTCCAATATATTATGCACAACCATCAGTAATATCAGCCTCATTTTTCCTTTCTTTGTGAGCTGCTCACAGGGCACTCCCCATGTAGTCATAGGTGTAAGTTGAGAGAAAATGCAATGCAGCCAGTGTAGAGGCCATGGGCATCTATACCACTTATTTATTCTTTCAAGACCTGCTTGAACCTGGTATTGTATACACATCACTTCTATATAGTGATGTGTGCTGCTGTGTACACTCAAATTAGGGCTTGCTGAGTCAAAAACACACAATTCATTTACTGTCCCATGGTCCACGAAGTTACTCAAAAGTTCAGTCTCTACTGAGGCTCAAACCAAGATAGTTGTTTCTCAAAAAAAAAAAAAAAGAAAACAAAGCTGTCTACAGAGGATGGCACTGATGTGTTCCAAAGTCATAAAGATCTGCACTATGATACAGCTGTACAGGCTTACTACGAACCCTATCTGTACAGACACTATAAACACCACTGGATCGGCTGCCCAGATGGGTCAAGTGGCAGAGCAGCTTACACAGTACCCTAGACCTGTGGCACAGATTTCTCTTGTTCTGCACCCCATTCAAAACTGGCAACCTTTCAGCTATCTCAGTCAATTGCTTAGAGTAGCATACTCAAACAGACCCAATAAGGATTGTACATGTTTCTTATTGTTAGAGGTGCTAGATACATTAACTTGACCTTCACCTTGTGAAAAATAATATGGATATGGCCCAGACCAAACTCCGAGATGGCAGAGATCTGAATTTTCTGGGATTTGCCACGTTCTCGCATAAATGTGCCTTACTAAAGGGACTTAAATAGCTCATGCAAAGGGTCTTAAGTATTTCATACTTTACAGTTCCAAACAGTGTAATATCATCAGTGTAATGAACTACTATGATGCTTTCTAGAATTAAAGGTAATCAATCTCTGAAGGTGAAATTACGAACAAGAATGACAGAGTTGATACAGTCCTGAGATAGGACAGTCGCAAAATATTGTTCACCCTGTCCAATGAATGCTAATTACTTCTAATGATAGAAGGATGCATCATCAAAGAATATAGCACTAGCCAAGTTGATACACACATACACACACACACACCCACACACACACACACACACACCCCACACCTGAGATCTGTACATTTACTCCAGCAACAAAAATCACATCTGGAATAGCAGCTACAATTGTACTCATGGGCTAATTAGATTTATTATAATCTATTGTCATTCTTCAAGGTTCATCTGTCTTCTGCACAGGACAAATAGACAAGCTGAATGGTAATATGGTAGGAATCGCCAGCTCTGCATCTTTAAAGAACTTGGTGGTGTTACTAATCTCTGCAATCCCTCCAAGCCTGTGGTATAGCTCTTGGTTTACAATCTATGTGCAGAGACGGTTGTAGTAACTTCCAAAAGGCCTTCCTTGTCTTAATAGCCAATATGAGGATTCCAAAGTCGCTGAGTACTTCCAGTCCAACAACATATTCTGAAACTGGGAGAAAACTTCATAGGGAAAAATTGAGGACATGTTGAGCTCATTGCATTTGGGGATACGTTGGGCTCAAGCTAATACTCTACCAATTACCTGACCTGACTAAGCCCCTATTCTGAGTGGTGAACCATAGTAATATTTGGGTTTCCAGGAATTAATGTCATTTCAGAGCCACTGAGTCATCATCCCTAAACAGTCTGATTCTTTACTCTTTTGCAATGATTATTCTTGCGGGTAAGTGTCCTTAGTTCCCTTTGAAGAATGCCAGGAAGGAGAATATCCTATACATTTTTGGCTATATAACATACATCGTCCTCAATGGAGTCTGGTCTCCCCTTTATTCAAGGAACTCCGAGTTTGGTAACTGGCTCAAATCTCGCAACTGGTTGAAGGACTGACCATAGCTCTCTGTTGCGGTGACTCAAGTCAGACTTTTGTTCACAAGATCTAGAGTTTTTCCACTTTATTAGGTAAGACTTTAGGAGCTGATAATTGATTTCACTTTTAGGGTCATCATTATCTGGCTAATGTCAAAGATCTATGTTGGTTACATCATGCTAATTACTACCTTGGTCTTACTGACCATAGTGGTCATATCGCATCCACATTGCCTTGGTAATTAATCGCAGCCACTTCTCAGTTGCTCTCCAGTAATTCCCATTATGGCCACTGAATTCCAGGAGTTCAGTTTTAGGGCAAGAATTCCCTTACCGTTCCTGGCCTATAGAGATCTCTACCAGAGATCTCTTCAAGGATGCCAGAGTTCTCCTCATGAATATATTTCTTGCAGCCTTGGACAGCTTTGGTAGAGGAAGTGTCCTCTGGATGTTCACAAAGCTAAGGATGTGCAAACAGGTCTTATATAATAAATCTTCTCTGGCATTTCAATCTCCCTAAGCCTTTAGATACCTTTCTTTACAGTACACCAAGAAAGCTCTAGCATTACAATTTTATTTAATATAAGTTAACTTTTGTTCTAGGTTTTAGTTAATCAGTCAACCAAACTATTAGACTCTCTCTTCACTGCTCAGGGTGTCACCATGAACCCAGAATCTCTATATAGTGTACCCTTATCAACGAATTAAGCTTGATTCAACATTATTTTCTCTATCCTACTCTAATTGGCTTGGCTGGGAATTTAAAATGTCCACTAAATCATTTTCTTCTTCTAAGTTTTCCAGTGCATTTAAAAGCAAGCAATAGATCCCATTATACACCTTATTTTCACTAGAATGTTCCATAGCAGAAACTTGATTATCCCAAAGGCTTGCTTCCTGTAGGTACTTGAAAAGGTCTCAAATTGAACATTTAAATAACTGCTTATCAATGGATTACTGGTGTCCCTGTTACTGGCCACAGTGACATAGATGGCTTTAAATCCAATAAGATCAGAGAACCAATTCCAGATAGATATCCATCTTTAATGTTCTGTTGCCCTGGAAACTTGAAGTTTCCATTACCAATCACTTCAGCAACTAGTGCTTAATTAGAGATGCAGAACAACTATGATATAAAAGAATGATATAATAGAATAAATAATTTATTTTTAGTAATATTTAGTAATTACACCTCAGAAGAACCTGAGGTAATAAAGGTCTGAAAATGATCATACAAAAAGTCACTGATCAGCCCTGGCATGAGTGAACCAGTTGAGCTTTCAGGAAGCTAAGCATGGCCACCTGCTGGTGTGGATCATGAAGTAGAAGTCTATGGGAGGCGTGTGGTCCTTCTTGGATGTTGCTTCTGTGATTTCCCAGCAAAGCATCTGGTGGTGGGCCCTGCATAGCTCTTGATTAGAAGCGCCGAGAGTTGGAAAAGAGAACTGGATGCAGAGAGGGCAAAGGCAAGAACACAGTGAAAGAAGTACATGGAAAGGTCCTGATGCAGGAAACCATTTGGTTTATTTAAGACAGTGAAAGAGAGAAGTATGGCTGGAGATAGAAGAAAAGAGTAGAAGGTTAATTCAAGATGAAGTTGCAAAGACAGAAAGAAGTCAAATCACGTAGGGTCTTAGAGGAATTTGCAAGTTAGTCTAAGTGCATTGGGAAACCATTAAAGGGATTCTTAATAAACGTGATCATTCTCATTGGCATCATATTTACTTACTTTGTGCTGGGGATGATAGTAAACATTTTGCACAATTATTTACCTAACATTTACTAAGCACCTACTATGCACTGGACACAATGCTGGGTACCAGAGATTTAACAGTGAACAACATTCTTGAACATGGACATTCTTTTCAAGAAGTTTGTGATCTACCAAGCATTGTTGCGTTTGAGCCTCACAAAATCCCTATGAGATAAGAAACTGAGGCATGGGAGGGAAGTATCAAATCAAATTGCCTGAGGTTATCCCACTAGAAATTTACAGACCTGGTGTTTCGACCCTGCTCAGTCATATTGCCCATACCTTCCTTTTAAGCAGTAGTCTATCTGCTTACCATGCTGTTATATAAACACTCAGATAAACCCAAGGAATAAATCACTGGAATATGATTAATTTCTTAATCTCTTTTTTCATGGTCCCCAGTTCTCTATGCTTGTGCCAATGTGTACATCTTAGGTTATAAATTTCACTTGAGCAAGGAAATCAGATAGCCTTGAGTATGTGGAGTGTCCTTTGCAGGATTCAGAGCAATTAAATTTACCAGCTCTCTCAGTTTATCATGTATGTGGTGTATGCTGAGCAGGCGCTTGGCTGTCCATCCTGAGACTTAAAGTTCCGTGTTATATCGGACATGCTCACTGGGATGACACATCCAATTCGGTAGCTTCTTATTGGAATCTCATCGTTTTGTCATGTTTTCTTTCCTTAAACAGAAAGTGTAATCATAAGTACTTAAAAAATAAGTTTTAAAAAAAGTTTCTGACTAACTCTAAGAAAAAAAGAGTTAATTTAATGCTGAATACATAAACCAGCATTGGACAGATAAAAATCTAAATTTGGTTGTCATAACTGTCAGGACATTTAGAAACCAAATAACTCACACCCTGCTAATTGCTTTTATGTTCATTTATCCAAGAGACATGAGTCATCTCTCACAGAATCCTAATTATGAATGACTTACACCTTGTTGATGACAGAGCTCTTTGTTATTCTTACAGAAACTATCCAAGATACATTTCATTTGAAATAATTTTAAATTTCTCTGATTTTAGTTTATCTGATAAACTTGTATTTCTGCTCGGCAATATGTGACCTAGGGGCCTAACCTTGGCTGCCTGTCTGTCCTGTATCCAAAGAGTTGTTCAGAAGCCAGGGAAACTGAATCTCTGAACTTTTTGCTGCAAAGAGTGTTGATGCTTTGATGACAGATTAATCTAGGCACATGATTGCTGAAGCTCTGTTTTGGAAGCACGGATTCTTTTCAGTAGGGGATCCAAAAACACCATGAAAGACAACAGAGACATGGAAATCCATGTAGTGCACATTTGAGTCTATTAAAACAAGGGTCACCACATTCCAGATCGATCAAGAAGTTATTATATCACCATTAGGAGTATAGCTGTACATTTCCTAATTGAGTTTTAAATATGAGGACTTATTCCAAGATTGAGGAGGGAGAATTAATATAAGTGTAACTCACAGACTATAATGTTTTAAATATTCCTTGACACAAAAAGTCTGCTGATTCAGAATCAACTATTATCAAGAGATTTGTAAACACACACACACACATACACACATACATGCATGCACACACACATGCATGGGCACTCAGTAACAAAACATTTTGATGGGTTCTTGATCCTTCCACATTTTATAGAACTGGAAATGGCAACTTTACTTAACCACTACCATGCCAGCATTCCTTTCCCATCCCCAGGTGTAAATCAATCCTGGCAGGCAGATGCCTGAAGCCTAAAACTAGTATAGTTTAGGCCTATTTTTGACATGCATTTCTTTTGTCTAACTGTTTTTATACCATCAGCTGTGCGTTATAGGGAACACGTTGTGTTGTCCATGGGAAAAGTTAGGTGCAAGTGCGGCTTTCCAAGAATTAAGCTGTGGAGACTAATCCTTGACTTGTCTGAAATAAGTCTCAAATACCTTCTACCCTCCATATCTGGGAATTATACATTAAGAAAAGGGTTGGCAGATGATAAAAATGGAATTCATGTACTTATTCAGCATAGGGAGTGGTAGCACAAACTGTTTGGAACATTATTCCAAATGGGAGCATCTAACAATAGGGATCAATCTCTCTGCTGAGTCAAATGTTGGCTTCTCTTCTGAGAATTCTGATATGTATGCATCAATGAAAGTTATACACAGCTTTGGGTATGTGTACATCTTGCCGGTAGACACTAGTAAGAGTATTAAAATATTTTTTTCTTTAAATGAGCAACTTTCCTGGTCTTAGTGCCATTAATATTTATAAATTGTCATAAATGTGGTGCTTCAAAAGTACCCCAAGATGGTATAAAATCATTTATAGGATTTCTGTTTTTCATAAGTGGAAATGAGAGCACAGATAGCTCAAGGTCATATGGTTTACCAGCAGGCAGAACCAGTAAGAAAACAATGTCTACCCTTATTATTTTAACCTTACCACAATAAACCATCCCTTTTGGAAAACAGTCATAAAATAGGACTTGAACTCAAGGTCTGATGTGATTTCTTTATCATATGAATAGTTCTTAGGAGCTTAATCATTTTTTCTCAGTTTAAGCCCCTCTATGTTCTATGTAACAAACTCAAATTAATTTTTAGTTGATATTCCATTAGGACCTACTGGAGTTAAACAATCTCTACAAGGAGAATACTAAATTCTCTAAATAAGTTTCTAAATTATCTGAAATATTTGATTAATGCGTCTTATGGGAATAATCTCTCTCTCTCTCTCTCTCTCTCTCTCTCTCTCTCTCTCTCTCTCTCTCTCTTTCTCTCTTCCATCTACCCCTCCTACCTTCCTTCCCTCTCTCCCTTCCTTTCTTCTTCCCATCCTTCCTTCCTCCTATCTCTCCTTCCTCCTCCCTTCCTTCCCTCTTTTCTTCCTTCCTTCTTTCCCTTTCTTCTCCTTCTCCTCCTCTTTCTTCTTTTTGATCTTATTGCTTATTGAGACAAGAAATCTCATTACATTTATAAAAAGTGGTTGTCATATCAAACTACCACATTATTATAAACTACTCTGTACACGGTAATATAGATGCTTCTCTCACATCCCTAGTCCTAGTACTCTCCCTGCTTTCTTATTCTTAACCAAGAAACAAGTGCAATATGTCACGTAATAATTCTATAATGCAGGGATTACCAATACCAATCTAAGTCGCTCTAGGCCAATGTAAAAATTCCACATGGTAAAAGGGGGCTTAACGATAAAAGACATAGGATATTTTCTGTTTTACTGATATATACATTCATAGCCATAGCAAGAATCCATACTACAATGATGGTTGATAGTTTCATGTCTGTTTTAATAAGGAAATTAAAATCTTACTGTTAGAGTCCTCTTATTACAGACTGTTCACTTATTAGAGCAAATATTTATTAGGGATATTTTAAAAACCAGTCTGCAGCTAGGATCAGGAACCAGGAAGCATGGAGTAAAGCAGACCGCAATCAGTAAAGCAGTACTTGGATACCAAGCATTGAGGCAGGACCAGACAGGTTGAGAACCTGCTGGGCATCATGCTTCCTGATTGTTAGAATACAGTTCAATCATATGAGCTTAGTGTCAGGCCCAGAACAGGATGATGGGTGGGAGAGGCAGGGGTCAAACTGGAAAACAAATGCATGAGAAAAATATTTTAATCTTGATTCTCTCATGAAGCCATAGATACAAAGAGGTCATACACCTGATTAATTTTGACCATTGTGTACGAAATACCCTAGATCAATAACTCAAATTAATTCAACACTTTTAGGCATGGGCTAGAAATATATTGCTGATGATTGGCAGCAAAGTTTATTCTTTTCATTGACTAAAAAACGCAGAATTGGCATGGCAGACCATCTATGCAGTACAACTTTCACTGCTTCTGAAGCATAAGAATAAAATTATAGACTTTCATTTTTGTGAATAAGGTAACTCACTTGGAAGACCACTTTTCAGAATCTTATCAATAAAGTTGTAACAAGGAAATACTTCTGAAGGTAATTACAGGAGCAAAGATATACGCTCTACTTTTCCCTCACATTTAATGATACTATTGGTAGAACACCTAAGATGAAGTGTAGAAAGGGAAATTAATTCATTCGTCCATACCGCCAACAAATATCAGGCTTGGACTATGGAAATAAAATTGTGAGTCATCAGCCAATAAGAGTTAATTGAAGCCCTGGATCCTAGAAAAAGTATACCATCATATCAACTCATAAATTTCAGAGGCAATAGTGTTAAATGCTACTAATAGGTTAAATGAAACGAGGATTGAGAATTGACCTTTGGATTTAGTGACATGAAGATCATTAGTGACGTTGATAAGAGCAGTCATTCCATTGGAAAGGGGGGTGGGGCGGCAACAGACTGGTTGGAGTAAGTTCAAGACAGAGTGGGAGATGTTAAAAGTTGCAAATGTACTCAACATTTCCAAGGACTTTGTCTAAAAAGGGAAGGAGAGAAAGGGGGTATGAGCTGGGATGCCTCAGGTCCAAAGAGGACTTATTAAGATGGGAGAATCATAGCATGCTTATACGTAGATGAGAAAGATCCAGAAGAGAAGGGAATATTGATGATGCAGGTGAGAGAGAAAAATGGCTGGGATGGTACTCCTAAGCAGGCAAGAGAGGATGCGATCTAGGTCCTAAGCGGGAGTTGGCCCCAGCTAGGAACCCTGATAGTATTAGCAGAGACAGCTCTCAGTAAATAACTGTGAATGGATTTTAAAATGCTTAGTATGTTCTTTCTCAGGATGATAGTGTCTTACTATTCTGACTTGTTGTTTTGTAATTTAAAATGTAGTTCAGAATTCAGGTGGGATAAATGAGCATCTCAAAGTAATGTACTTTCACACATTAACGTTTCTGGGAAATACAGTCAGACTATGTGAAAGGCAAATTACTTTTGGTCTAATACTGCTGCAAACTATCCTCAAATGAAGACATGGTTAGTGAAATATCTAGCAGAATAAGGACACAGAGTTAACTCTTTCTTGGGATAGTCTTCACAATAGTTCAGGGGATCCTGAAGCAGGTAGGAAAAGCGAGAGTTTATAGAAAATAATTTCTCCAAATATGATATATTCCTTATGCCTTTTTATCCAACAGACTGCTTGGTTACATGCAGACTGATAATATGATGATAAGAAGCATGCAGTGCATTGTTACCAATAAAGATAAGCATCGTGCCATTTCATGAGAGAAAAGATCTTATATGTTGGAGCTTTTCAACGAGGAGTGTAAGATCAGTTCCTCCTGCATGAATCACCTTGACATTTAAAGAGTTCATGGAACCTAGAGAAAGGTAAAGCCCATTATTGTAAAAGGAAAATGTCATAATCCTCATGGAATGTTCCTGGATTTCTGCCATAACGAGGAAGGGACTTGCAGTGGATGGCAAGAAGGAATACTAGTCACCCATGTGACGAGTAGCCAATCAAGCCACTTAAGGTTTGAGATCATCAAGGCAATGAAGTGTCAGTTTCCGCACAGGTTGGGCTCCGGCGCTACTAGCTCCTAGCCTTGAGTACATTCTATCATCTATACAATGTGTGATCCAAAGGATTAAGAGACTCAGCCCTTCCTTTGCTCACTCCCCTAAAGAGTAAAATAGACGTTGGTAAATATTTGTTTAAGAAAGATTCTTTCTGATAACTAAACTGGATGCCTTTTCAGAGTAACCACAGAGGTAGGATTAGAATTGTCTGGGTAGACTAGAAGGAAGTGGTAGAGAAGGGAAGTTGGGTGTTACCATGGAAAGCTGGAATCCTGCTCTACTGGTGTGTTAGCCTCTGCCACTTTGGAATCTTTTAATTGCCACAAAGCCCCATTTCTGGGTAAACACAAGGGAACTCATTTTGAAAGGCGGTGGCAGGAGGGGACAAAGAACAGAGAAGTAGCCTTCCTTTTCAGGGAAAATGGTAGATAACTAGCACTTCATCAGCTGGAAAAAAAGGTTTAAATTCTTCAGGACTTGAGGTTTAGTAGGGCCCCTGTACAGTGTTATATGTTCTCTCATTGAATGAAAATATCATACCTAAAACCTCAAGAAGTCCTGTAAAAAGACCCAATAGTATATTCTGAATTACTAATTCTAAAGCTCAAACCATCACATTAACAGAAGGAGGAAGGTTAGTATCTCAAGTTCCTTGATTACATATGGCATTTCTGGCTTTAAAAAAAAAAAAAAATCACCTCTCCCACCCACCCCATTTTATTGGAATCATCTCAGAGAAAAAAAACTAACTGTCCACCTGTTTGTCAAATCACTCCTAGCCCACAGGCCACGCTAGACAGCTTGGGCTTAGTTGAATGCCAGTGGCTAAATTTAATGTGGTAGCTTTCTTGTTCTTGAGTGTGAAGGTGAACAGCAATCAGAAATGCTATGCTCTAGTTCTTTTTAATTCATTTTTAATTATAGCATAAACACAATGCATATAGCAATGGGGTGATTTCCATGGATTATTCTGGCAGGTATCAGCCTGTTTCCCACTGAATGACTAATTCTCTTCCTTTCTTCCTCCCACCCCTTTTTTTTTCCTGAAGGAATATCTTATTTGAGAGGCCATTGTCCATTTTATTAAATGAATTACTACTTTTCTAAGATAGTAAAGAAGTTTTAAATTTAGAGTAAATAAGGTAAAGCAAGGGTTATCCCTTTCGTAAAAATGATCCAAACATGGAGAAATAAGTAAAGAATTTTATACTTTTTCAAATTAAACTATTGAATTAATTTTCATCTTATATTTTGGTAAATTTATATTCCATAATAAGGATGAGGAAAATTAAACTAATATTAGACAAATACAACATACAAATAACAGCTTCAAGTTCAATGATTTTCAATATCATTATAGGTAGGGACTTCCCAATTATTTCTATATTATTGCAATCATTATTATTATTTTACATGTGTACAGTGATTTTTAATAAATACTCATAAACCTATAAGGTCTCATTATTCCCACTTAATAAGAGACAGAGATTCAGAGATCAAGTGATTTGCCCAAGGTCACAGAGCTAATAATAAGTGGAAGTGTTACAATTTGAATGTAGGACTTCCAGTTCCAAATTTAGTCATTTTTATGCTACAAACGCTGTAAAATTTTCAGTATCCTCATTTTCATATTTTTCCCCAAGTCCCATCCTCTTGCCACCATAAACAAAGTAAACAGATTAACCTTGGGTTAGTATTTCATTAGGGCTAAATTTATTAACTATCTCTTCTATACCTGTTTTCTCATCAAGTATTTCTAAAGTATGTCAGGCAAAGTTAACTTATCAGTTAGGATGTGCTTTCACAGGCTACTTAATCTGTCTGGACCTTGATTTCTAAATCTACAAAATGGGAATGATAATTGCAACTCTTAGAATTATTTAGATACGATGGAAGCAAAATATATCTTCATCATTATGCTTTGTTTTTAATTAGAAATGAATCACAAGCATTTATTAATTTAATATTTTTTTAAAGAGCTGACAAGATTTTATTACAAATGTAACTAATAGTCTAGGCTCTTATCCAACATAACTTGGAGGTATTTTTAGAAAGACACATAGGCAAGATCTTTCAAAAATAAAATAGAGCAAAGGAATTCCTTATTTTTCTACCATGTATAAGCAGGAGGAATTAGCAAACATTTAAGTGCTTCTAGAATAATTACATTTTGGGATGTTGCAAAATTTCTAACTTAGCTTGACCTTTTGGTGTTTGAGTTTGTCTACTTTTGGCATAAGATAATTTCCTGACTTTAAAGATACTAGGCAGCTCTTACCAATGAACATTTTAATTATTCAGCTTGCATAAATGACTTGAAAACATATGGACTCAATTTCCCAATATTCATTGGTTAAAAAAATGTGAGAAAAATGGCTTTGCTACACATGAATTCAATTTTCTTGAACTTCAAATTTCATGGACTTGAAGGTAAACGGATCACTGTTAGACCTTAAGCAACTCAAATAGAGTGGATTACAATCCTAATGCTAATCTGAACTGTTTCAAGTATTATGTTTACATGGCAATCAGTTTGTGTCACACAATATATTTAACTTTGTCACTGCCCTTCCCCTACCTACTATATGGTCCTTTAAACTGATACCAAAACACTGCAAGATAAATCAAGCATGCTACAATACACAGAATATCAGACAGCCAAATGTATCTCTGTGTCAATGTTCATTTTACATGGACTTCTGATGAAAAAAAAAAATCCCATTTGATTGGAAAAAAATTGTATTGTGAAGGCCACCATTTATCAACTCACTAGTGTTTACTGTGCTCCAAACTTCTCCATTAGGGATTTTCACCACTTATTTTCTAAGTATGAATTCCAAGTCATTGGGAGATAAGTGCTCTCTCACTTATTTTTCTGTCACTGCACTTAATAGCACTGAGCATCATGTGGACTGCGTGGGATTATAGCACTTAGTATGAAAAAGCTAGAGGGAGGACATCACAGCAACAGCTATGTTGAAATGAAAGTCCGGCGTACATGCCAAACCATCTTCCAACTCCTTCCTGTTTCCAGTTTTGGACCTACTATCATGTACTACCATGTTTCCCCGAAAATAAGATCGGGTCTCATATTAATTTTTGCTCCAAAAGACGCATTGGGGCTTATGTTCAGGGGATGTCCTCCTGAAAAATCATGCTAGGGCTTATTTTCCGGTTAGGTCTTCTTTTCGGGGAAACATGGTACTACTAACATTTATCTTGTTACCCCTCAGAGTGACTGAATTTTGTGACACAATAATTAAAAAAAAACACATTATATTTCAATTGGTTTATCCTTAGAACTTTAGTAGAAAATGCATCATCAGATTTGAAATGGTACAGACTGAAGCAGGGTTGATCATTACACTCATCGCTGGTCACCAAACTTCCCAGTATAAAGTTTAAGTCCATTGATTTCTCAATGTTGATTGGAATGAAACTGACAACAGGATTAAAACTGGTTTTGTGTGCTTTGTTTGCATTTACAGTTAGATTCTCATTGTTTGCAGATTCCATGTTTTTGAATTCACCTACTCACTAAAATTGATTTGTAACCTCAAATCAATACTCACAGTGCTTTGCGGTCACTCATGAATGAATGCAAAGAAGCACAAATTTGAGTCACCCAAAAAACATATCCCCAGTTGACGCAGAACAAAGTGATGATTTGCCTACTTGTATCAGCTCTCGTACTATAAATAAGTGCTTTTTTTGGGTAGTGTATTTAGTGTGACATCTTTTGCATTTTGTAATTTTTTGTTGTGATTGGACGTTTAAATGTACCCCAAGCACAGAGATGAAATGCTGTCTACTGTTTCTAAGCGCAAGCTGGCTGTGATGTGCCTTCTGGAGGAAATGCTTGTATGTGTGTTAGGTAAGCCTCGTTCAAACCAGAGTGACAATGCTGTTGGCTGTGAGTTCAATGTGAATCAATGAACAATAATATTAAATAAGGTGCCATTAAGCAAAAACATACATGAAACAGTGCTGTATTTAAATGGTTGATGAAAATGTGATGAGGCTTGTAGGAACCTAATCCTGTATTTCCCCTAGGAGCAATGGTTTGGTATTCCAGGAAATTTTATGGGACAGAACTATACACACACACACACACACACACCCTACGTAGGGTATCTTAAATGAGGTGCTATGTTTTGCCATGTCTCATGCTCATCATATCCTTTTCTATTATTATAACTTCTAATTCCTTTTTTTAAAGCCAGATTTCCGTAAATTTTATGGATAGCACTTCACTGAAGATATTTTCTAATCTAAAGCTCATTGAAGAATGAGCTGGAGGCTGTGTGCTCTGCAGTCTTCCAGATGGCCACGTCACTTAGTTGACAAAAGCACTGCTACATGTAGCAGAAAGAGGAGCATTCGCATTCAACATAAATGGATCCAAATTCAAGCTTTACCAATTCCTGCTTATATGCAAGTTATTCACCTTTCTGAGGGTCTCTCTCTTCATTTGCTAAATGAAGATAATGCTATCAACTTACAAAGGAAACCTTTTCCTTTACTAAACCAAATGTAGAACCCATAGCTATAGAAGAAGCTTGGGATGACATGGGTGGGAACCGAGCTGCTCTGGCATTTCCCCCAATTTAACTTCCTGAGGTTGTCTCATTTTTACCACCACTACTAGCATTTTAAGGGGCCCCTCCCAGGTTTGCGGTTCGCCTTAACTGATCCAAAGGCGGTTACAGCCTCTTGTTTCCCTTTAAGACAACTGAGAGAGGTGGAAATCTGCCAAGGGACTCCATGAACTATCAAGAGAAACAAAGGTCTAGGACATCTAGGAGGTGTCTCTCCAGTGGCTCATTTGATGGCTTTCCCCACATGGAACAAGGTCAGGAACTAGAAGGTAAAAAATACAGGGAAATAGGGTAAGCATGTGAGACCTACACTGTAGCTTCTTCAAAATACCATTTGGAATCTTGTGAAGGTTGAGTTAGCAGTAGTTGAATCAGAAATCTGCAGTGTGTAAAGAAGGCTTCTGTTTTGCTTTTTGTCTTTTCTATATTTGTGCGCTTTTAATTTTTTCCCATTATTTGGTAAAGTACCTTTAAATCAAGCAGCCTAGAAAAACAACCAAGTTCTAGCTGTGCAGTGGTTATCACAAGGACTACATATGACAATATATGTAAAAGTGTTTAGTACAGTAATATGGCACATCCTTCTGAAGTATTTTACAAGTATAAATACATGTTAAAATTAGGTAATATTTTTTAAACCTTTTCATAAGAAATTTAACTAAAATCCTACTGGAAAAGAGGAGAGTGGTAGGATCATTTAAAAAAATTGCATTCAGTAATTCCATCCATTCAGCTCAAAATATATCATGCAATATAATCATATAATTTTTATGGCATCTGTGGTAGGAATAATTATTCCTGTTTTACCGGAAGCAAAGAGACATTATGTGCATATTTGCAAATCATGAGTAGGGTTTAAATTAGGATCGAAAACTTTTGGCTCCTGTACACTATCACACTATCAATGCTCAATAAAACTTATTGCATGAATTAATGTAATTGGTTAAATTCTACTGCTCCCTAAAATATGTCACATTTTGTAATTTTTAAGTCTCAGAAAATCTGTTCAGTGCCCCTTTTAAGACAATAAAGCAAAATACTTCTGTAAATAGTGTTAAATGAGTCTTGCCGGCTGGTGGAATCAGGGAAAAGGGAATCAGAGCCACCAATTTATTTCCTGATTCAGAAAATGACTCACTATGTAACTCTGTGAACGTTGCCTAACCTTTTAGCATTTCAGTTTCTACAGCTGAAAAACAGGGATAATATTGTCCACCTGACAATGGTAAATGCTCTAGAAATAGAAAAATAAATTAATCTCATATCAAGGGACAGTAAAGCTGGTTTTTCATGTACTTGAGATATCACTGACACATTCACAAAACAGTTTCTGCCAAAGTTGTATGGTTAATGCTTCCGGATCACCTCCCTAAACACCACATTGTGCACTGAACTCTGTTTATCCTGCCCTGAATCAGAATGGTAATCGCCGTGGGGTGTGTCCAACATGACTGATGAGACACAGCACGCAGCCTGTATCCCCCGCCTATGCCAGAGTGATTTCTGCATGGTTGTCAAGGAAGACACAACTCAGCAGAAGGGAAAAGATCCATACGGTGGGAATACACTTTCTCCTTGAATTTGATTCTGGAGACTATGACTAAAATTATGAATAAGCCAATTTAATTTGCAGTCTTCTGCCACAATATGCAAGCGTTCTGTCACCCTCATCTGCTGGATGCCATAATTTAAGGAAGCATGTGCGTGGTCTACGTGTCCTTTGTTGAGCTTTGCTGATTATCTTCTTACTGTCCTTATAAGTTTGGCTTTTTTGTTGGTTGCTTGGTTGGTTGGTTGGTTGGTTGGTTGGTTGGTTGGTTGGTTGGTTGGTTTTTTAAAGAATAGTTATTTGCGATTGTTAGCCCAGGATTTTCCAATATCTGTTGCTTGACATATCAGTATCTTTCCCCATTATTCTGATAGCTGGCAATCATCACAGTTCATTAAAGTCTGTGTGTCACTTCAAATGGCTTTCTCTCAATCACCTATTGCTGATAGGGAGCTTTACTTTTAAGTGGCAAACTCCAATATACCTTAACTTGTTAGGGATATAATGCTATTACCACAAAGAGAAAACGAGCAGGCAGGATCAAATTGCACGACTCCCCACTTTGGCCCAACGCCTCCTGTCTCCAGAACTGGCATAGGATTGACATCAGAAAACCCAGTGGGATTGTCACACACAACTAGACAAAACAGAGCTCCAAATTGAGAAGCAGTGGAGAGACATGTGGCTGTTTAGAAAGTAAATTAAGATTTTACATTATGAAAACAAGGCATAGTTTTCCAAATGCACACACATTTGGGGAAAAAAAATCATGACTTTTCTCCAACACCATGTACCCACTGCAAACACAAACAAACATTGTCTAATTCTGTACTGGGCTGTGATTTAATGTCACTGCTTTCAGTGCTCGGGGACTGGCCTCCTCTGTAAACTAAACTTGGATTTCTTTCATGGTTTCACTCTCCTCCACTGCTCATCAGAGCAGGACCGGTAATGTCAGGACGTGTGGACATCCGAGCATAATATTAAATTCACATGTGACTAGAAGTAAATAAAACTGGATGGAAGTGTACTAGGCACGCTATCAAGGTATTAAGATATTGACAACATGATATAACAACCTACCAGAAAACGTAGACCAAGCTTCAAGAGCAATTTTATTCCATACCAGTATTTCCAACTTGCTTTTCTTAAAATATGTGAGATATTATTTTGTACTGCCAAAAAGGTTTAGGTTTGAAAATTACCGCTTACTGCACACAGCCCTGTCTTGGAAATTCATATTTTATGTAATCCTACTAATTACTCTAAAGTAACGTAGAAGGCAGTAACTTTCTTTAACTCAGCCTTCCCCAGAATTACTTAACCCAGGTACACTTTCTATATTTTTATTTTTCTCAGAGTATCTAATAGGGGCTTTCAGATCCTTTGACACAGTTCAGAGAATATTTAAATATTCTATACTTAATTTCTCAATCCCTTTAACGTGGGATTGAATTTCTCACTATACTCCTTCATCTTTGATTCCTTCAACATATTCTTAAAATGTGTATTTATATTTTAAAGACAAATAACTTCCCTATTATCAGAGACCTATTTTAGGTGTGACCTGGGAAAGGATTAACTGCAATTCCTTTTTCTTCGAATCTTCTTTTAGAGAATTTGTGGGCAAGCAGCTTCCTCATTTTGATGGTGAGCAAGCAGAAAATATTTATTTAATTGAATCAGAGTGTACCAGCATCAGAAACGTCTATTTTCTACAGTAAAGATGATCCCAAAGGTTAAAAGGAAATGTAGGTTAGATTATTTTTTTCCTTTATTTTTACATATTCTGTTTAAAGAACATCTGCCAAAGACAAAAAAAAAAAAAAAAGGATGAAGACAGTGAGGTTTCTTATCTGTTTATCATGTTTATCTGCACATCCCTGTGCTTTGAATGCTGAACTGTCCCAACCATACAGGTGTCTCTGGAGATGTGAATTAACAGTGAATTTAGGCAGCAGAAGCTGGAATGCAGTCTAGCGATTCTCTTTAAAAAAATGACAAGAAAAGTACATAAAGTTCATAGATACTTTCCTTGATAAATATTAGCTTTTTTTCTTCTTCCCATCCTTTCCCCCTTTCTGTTCTCTTCCCTTTTTAGTGTAACTTGAGTTTCTCTTTTAGTTTTCCTATTAAGTATGATTTTGCTTTCACTTTTTCAGATAGACTCATAGAATCAGAAAGTCACAGAAAGTCTTGAAAGGCACATTTTCACATACATTTCCCTACCCCAAACGAAAATCCTTCCTTCCAAGGACGCATGTACTTAATTATATGATTCTCTTGTATCTTGGAGATATCATTAGTTGAGTAGTGACATTCTCAAGTGTTCCAGTCCCCATTTTAAAGGTGGAGGACAGAACATAGAGACTAGGTGATTTATGCATTGTCACATAGTGAGTCACCAAGTCACCAATTTCCCTGGGAGAGGGAGGGAGTCCTTTTCTCTATCCACTCATGCAAATTTTTTTCCTGTCTTTGCCTGAACTTGGTATCCACTATCAAGTATATTAAATGATTTAGACACACACACACACACACACACACACACACCTTTGCATCATTGCAGCATTATCCTTGAATTTTTAAAAGAACATTTCATTAGCATTGTACCAGGTCAATGCTAGTTTCCCTGTTATGTAAACCCACACCCATGCTAAGGGAATCTAGGGTTAGGAACACAGTGATAATATGACTATTTGGTTTCGGTGTTTATGTACAAGGAGCCCCAGGTCATTTCCAGAAAAAAATGAAAGATTCTGAGAACTTCACCAACAAAAATGACTGTTCTCTCTCTTTCTCTCTGTCTCTCTGTCTCTCTGTCTCTTGACAAATTTTAAAAAGCAACTATGAAAAACAGTTGCTATGAAAAAGGGTCAAGAGAATATGGAATATCAAAAATAGATAATGAATCAATTCTCCATATGATCAAAAAGTGGTAAAGCTTTACATTAATAAGTGGCTCCATGAGAAATCTGGATGCGTAGGGAAAGTGCACCCAGATTGGGAGTCATACCATCTTGATGACAGCTGGGGCTGAAATTGAGATGATGCTTATACAATCTCCCCCAATTCTAAGGCTTGTGTACACCCAGGGCTGCTCCTGTGAGTTCTGCAAATTTCCAGGGACAAAAGCTCCCATGAGCTCCTCTGCTTCTGAGCTCCTGTGTCTACAGCCTCTGCTAAGCAGAGATGTTACTCTACCCTTCCTGGATTTCCACCAAACACCTCCTCCCATCATAATAGATGTATGGATGGGACCCCAGTATATGCAGTAGGGCTGGGGAGGGGGTTAATAGGTTTACACCGAAGCAATACAAATACCTTCAAATCAAAGTTTAAGAAGTCTCATTCTTAAATACTTAAATACTTCTTCACACAGACAACCTCCTCCCCTGTGCCCCGCCCTACCCTAGAAATCGTGGAGGCATTTTTCACTTGTCCTTTCAGCCGTATAGGTCCCAGACATTTACCGTGTTATTGTTCTCATCTTGTGCACCACTCTTATCCCACTACCTATCCCTTTCGCATCAGTAGTAACAACTATTTTTCATTTTCTCAAGCTGAGGGGTAGAGCCCATGCTCTCACGGTCTCACCTTCTATCCCAAGCAGCCAATGATAGGTTTTCCCTAAACACTGAGATTCTGGGGCCACTTCTTTACAGATAGAATGTCACTCGTGTCACAGTTTTGTCCAGGGCCACTTAGTGCTTCTTCTTGCGAATGGGGCAATGCCACTTAGAGACGTACTTTGTGTAAAGTTACTCATCCGATTCAGGTGCTCGATTGGAGTGAGTCTTTTTCTATTCTAACATTTTGAAACTTTATTGAGTTGGAGAAGAAAATGAGGACACGAAAACTTGCCCCGCAGTAATTGATTATCCCTACTCAGACCACTCACTGCCTTGCAGCAGCATAGCAAGCGGGGTTAGAGACCAGAGGTTCTGCAGCTGCATGGGCCAGATCTGCATTCTGGCTCTGCTCTTTCTGCAAAGCCACTTGGGGCAGTTCTTCAATCTCTAAGTGCCTTAGTTTCCTCATCTGCAGACAGTAGAACCTACCTTGTTAACTAAGTCAGTTTTAAAAATGCATTTTGAAAATGCTTGGCACATGCAAGTGTGAGCTGGTTTTGTTTTAACTTGGCCAAAAAACAAAAGGCTAGAGAAAGGCTAGGCAGAGCACAAACAGACAGCAACAGAGATTGTTTGGCACATGTTTTCCCCATGGGAGACAGAAGAGATGGTTGATGTGGCTATTGTAAGAGCTTGGAAAACTCCACTCAGGAATTAGTCCTTTTGGCAGGCTTTTTGGCTGTAAATGTTTGTAGGTGGAAATCCTATATAATACTTAGGGGTCTTTCTATCCTGCGTATTTCACATCTGGGCTTTTTATTTATTTATTTTTTAATAAACAGGACTTAATGTTTGAGTGAATTTGGGTATTTTTACAGACATTGACCCCAGTTTCAATTGAAATGGAGTTCTATTCCTGTTGTGTAACAGTCCTTCATTTTCTAAACAAAGTGCACTTAAAAAGACAGGACTTGCTCACTATCTTTCTGAAGAATGCCTGTCTTGTAATCTCATATGCATATAGTACCTTGCATATAGTACATGCTCAATAATTACTAGTTGGCTTGGTTTTCATAAAAAAAAAAGACCTCTTTTAAAAGACTGTCAACTTCTGCACAGGTTTAGGAACAGCAGCAACAACAGCAATTTAGATATGTTTTCCATCCAATTCTGGAGGAACTTAATCAGTTGGGCTTGTATTTAATTTGCTGTACAGTGGTACCTCGGTTTTCAACCGTCTCCATTGACGAACATTTTGGTTTATGAATGCCGTAAACCCGGAAGTAAATGCTTCAGTTTTCGAACACGACTCAGAAGTCAAACATGTCACACGGCTTCTGCTGAGTGCAAGATCCCGAGGCCTAGCTGTCGGCTGTTTTCGAACATTTCAGACCTCATGGATTACGTTCAAAAACCGAGGTACCACTGTACCTCTAACCACACAGGAGTCTTCAATCTGGGAGTACACCAATGAGAAAAGAATATACTTGTTCTCATTTTCAAGTGTCCTAGGATAAATTGTGTTCTATTCCCCAGTGACTGAATAAATTAGTACATAACAGTAAAAACATTCATTACTAGTGAAAGGGAGAAAAGAAACACACACACACACACACACACACACACACACACACACACACACAAAGCTGGGGAACCACAGAGAGAAAGTCAAAGCATACAAGTCCCATCATGTTGTACAATTCCAGGAGCACCATTTGCACAAAACATGAAATCTCCTCTAGGATTATTCAAACGATGGCCTTGAAGAATAACTTTGGTGTTCAAAAATTTAAGTAGCTTGCTTTCTGATCACAAATAATTCATTCGTTTTTCTGTGTTTCAGTATTCACCTGAGGTGATCACATTTAAAATAAGAACTAATATTTTTGAGTACTATGTGCCCAGCACTAGCCTAAGCAGTTTTTATATATTAATTCATTTGATTAAAAGAAAAAAAGCCATGAGATAGGTATTCTTATGCCCATTTTATAGATAGGAAAACTGAAGCCAGAAAAGGAACTCATCCAAAGTCATACAGCTAGTAAATGGTGGAACTTGGGTTTCATGTGTGTGGTCAGGTTCTAGAGCCTGAGGTTTGCCAATGCTGCCTGATTTATCAAGCCCATGTATACTCCAGGACACCATGGTATTCATGGACATTGGGAAAGATAGCAACATATCCTGGTTGGGTTGACTGAGTATGAGCTTTCTGATTAGAATTTTAGAGAGAATGACACTAGACGTTCCTTGTCCCCAAAGACCATGGGGATTTCTGACTGCTACAGAGAGCTCCAAATAGCCACTTACTGAACAAATTCAGAAAAATTGGAGCTTAATCCTTTTTAACACCCACGTGGGCATTCTGGGAAATCAGAGACAAAATGTCTTCGCTCTTTAGGATAGTTATATTACATCCAGTGCCATAAAGTCTTTCTATTTAAGTGCTGAGAGTTGGGAACTCTCTTAAGGACTGGAGTGCCTCTTGTCCCGAGCACAAAAAAAAAAAAAAAAAGTGGGGGGAGCCAAAGTGTATATGGTCTTCTCCAGATAGGAGGGCCCACGTGTTTTTAGATTCTACCAGGAAGCCTCATTCACACCCTGAATTTTAAGGCATCATACTCTTTGTCTCACCTATTATGTCCCTTTGTGGGACCACTAGGAAAACATTGCAATGATTGTTATATGCTTTGAGATTTTCATTTGGATTTTCCTTGTGAGTGTGAGGCAGTCATTTTACTTTAAAGTCGTTTGTTTATCCCCAGATCAGGAACTCTGTCCCATTACAAAATCTTTGATTGTCACTTGTTTTTCTTTGAAGAGAGTGATTTCCAAAAGAAAGTAGGTGAGGTAGTTATCATAAGAGCCCATAAAATATTTGGGATTGTGTGATGGTTATTTTTAAGCGAAAAGAACATGGAAAACAAAGAAGTAAAGAAAGGGAGATTTTCAGAGTCTCAAAGACTAACAAAGTCCCACGTTAGTCAGGGAGTATCAGGTTAGAGTAGTTCTGAAAGGATTACTTGGCCCTCAACCCTTGGGAATTCTCAGTTCTGCGGTGTTTGTTTTTGTCTCCCAACAGAGGCGTGGTATGAAGGGGTCACATAGCAGGTGAATAAGACGTGAAATGCTCCATTTCCTGAGAAGTAACACTCTGCAGTCAAACCAGGTGAGCTGAAACAACTGGATATGCTGCTCCATAGAGCTAATACATTTTTTTCAAACACTTCCTCCACAACTCTTATTCCCTGACTGGAGCATTCTTTGCTACTGCCGATAATAAGAGGTCAGAGGTAGTCAAAATACCTCCAAAGAAGAAAATGGCAAAGCAACAGAATGATAATGATATTTTATGTTGTCTATAAAAGAGATGCTTCACAGTACACTACCTATACTTGAGTGAGTTAGAGATTTGCAGCTTGGTCTAATAAAGCAATAATATGGATGAGCTTTTAGGGGGTTTTTTGGTTTGTTTTTTTTAAATCAGGTTGGCTTAACAACCTGGTAAGCCAGGTTGTCTATTGGTGGTATAGAGTCAATTACCACATATTTGGTGGAAAACAACTGCTTAGGAAATCTGGGGATGTTGCTGAATAGACTCTAAGCCAATTTGAGTCTCAGTTCCCTAATCTACGAAATAGGGGTCTGGACTAAATTCTCTCTAAGAACAATTATTGTGCTGAAAACTCTTTGACTGTGTCTGGGTGTGCCTTAATTCATTAGCATATACTATATATTTAGTCACTGTGAACAAAGGCAATTAACGGTATTATTTATATTTTACTAAAGTTGCTTTGACAATCTATCCTAGGTTTGTAGACAGAATACAGGAATCAGGGATTTCAAACACAACAGTGTACGGACAATGAAAGACAGACACCAAAACTTTTGGTGAAGCACGTTATATTGCCTATCTGCCTTACTAGAATTTTGTTAATGGCTATTTATCCTTTAGAAGTTCTTATATATATATATCACAGACTACCTATAAGAAAGATCATAATCACCACTTATTTCCAGGAAATGAACACTTTCATTTCCTCCATTAAGATGAGCTTAGAAACTCAAACAATCTTAGAAATGAGGACTAGTTGGAATTGCCAATGTAATCAAACTCCCCTTTGTAAAAGAAAACTTGCATATTCTGAAAGGATTATATCAGTTGGCTGACAAGTTCTTGAGCATAAAAACCCACTTAAGCAAACCTAAATAGAATGGAGTCTATTGCTAAAAGGAATTGATTCACTCAACTCTTTCACCCCCGCCCAGTTCACCTCCTACGCTTGCCATACCTTTTCACCTTTTTTGAAGCTCCTCCAGTTCTCGTTAGGTTTCAAATAAAATTTGGCATCCTCACCCAACAGTTAGTACTGAGCATAATTGGAAAGCAGCCTGGTCTACTGGAAAGAACATGGGCTTTGTAGTAAAATAGATCTTTCTTTGAGTTGTCTACTGTTCACTAGCTAGGTGACTTTGGACAAATTACTTACCCTCTCTGAACTCAGTTTCTCCTCTACATAGCTGGAATAATAGCATCTTGCAGGATTATTGTGAACAGTCATTAATTTAAGTATTTAGCATCACAATGGCATTTGATAAATTAAGCTAGCTAGAATTAGGAAAGTATATTTGATAGGACTTTTGGGTAAACACATAATCTGATCAGGCCACATCCTACTTTAACATTTTAACAATGTTAACAAGCTCATTTAACAATGAGTCCTTGTTCTGAAAAATCCCAGTCTTCTTCACATAGTTTGCAATATCCTTGTTGCTCCTATTCTGACCTCTGCAGTCATGTGATCTGTCCCTACACCTTTCATTGCACTCTGTGCTCCAACCATAGTGAGAGCATTGTTGTGGTTGTTATATCATACTTAGAGAAAATTCATTCATGCTCTTCCCTTCTACCTGAAACTCATGCTTTCCCTCCTTCACCTACACCTAATTCCTAGTCACCTCTTGGCTTCATTTAGTCACTACTATATTCAATGCCTTCAATAGACTTCCTGAACCAGCCTCGATTATTAGTTACATCCTGCATTTCTTCTGTCATAGTGCTTACTACACCATTCTAGGATTTCCTAGTCAGGTGTCCTTATCTCCCTTATACTGTAAATTCATTGAGAGCTGGATTGTGTCTGTCTTGTTATCTCACCATAGCCTAGCAACAGGCCTAACACATACTATGCAATCACTAAATAAGTCATAGTAGACAAATAAATGAATGTGTAGTCTCCAATTTCGATTTCTTCATATAGCCAGTTACATGACTTCAAGTAGCCGTGAGAAAGATACGAGCTTCCTATTTCTTTCCTGCTTACCACTCCCTGTTCTAAGAGGAAAGGGGTGTGTGGATTAGACAGAATGCTTAATTATTAAGGGAAATGTTGCAGATTGGCAGAAAACTGATGAAGATATTCTCTCCCAATAGGTCAGTTTTGGAAACAGGCTTGATCAGTACAAAGAGGTGATTTTTATAAATTTAATTATTAAAAATATGTAGTGTATACATGGTAGGATTACAAATACATAAATATATGTGTGTGTACTGCTACAGAGGAAAAATACTGGAAACAAATAACGAAAATTTGAATTAGGCATCTCTAGGTTTTTCAGTTTTTTTTAAATTTTCTTCCTCATGCTTTTCTGTATAGTCAACTGTGCTACAATGCCCCATGCATTAAGGACATAATTTTAAAAATAAAATAGTAATAATAATAATAATAATAAAGATAAAATCTTTTAAAAGAAACTCAAATTTTTATATGTGTCAGGCACAAGAAGAGAATTCTGAGAAACCACTGATTTTTTGTTTTTGTTTTTAATCTATATCTGTTACTTGCTTAAGTTACCATTTCCCCTGGATGTTAGAGTCTTCCAGACTTTACACTACTCCCTCTGTTGAGAATCCCTGTTGGGCAATCTACATTTCACTATGTCCTCAGGATTTACTTTCTTTACAAAGTCTTCCCAAATAAGACACTTGTCCAATGAGAAAGGTCTTTCTTTCTTTTCCAGTGAAGTCCTTCAGTACTTACTCTGAAATTTATTTTCTCTTTTCCTTTACTGTTCTCTTAGGGGGGTCTTATAATTTCCCAATTATATTTCTTGCTCCCTAAAGTTAGAAGCTTGCTTTTCACAGAGTTCATGACTTTGAGGATGGCACTCGACACAGAGAAGAGTCTTCCAAAATATTACTGATTTAATTAACATTGAGTAAGAAGATGCATTCAACAACACATTAGCAAGTAAGAGTGCAGTCTGTCAATTCTTGGTATGTAGGTGATCAGTTCCTGACTTTTTCAGTCAATATGGAATTTGGAACTTAAGTATGTTCTTTTATCACATTCAATAAATGACAAAATTTTAGATTATTGAATTTTGAGATCCAAGATGGCAGAGTAAATAAACACTGTACCTGCTTCCTTCCATGAACACATTAAAATTACAACTAAATTACAGAACAACCTGGAGAACCATCTGAAGTATGGTCGAACAGAAGTTTTATAACTAAAGATATAAAGAAGAAGCCACACTGCGATTGGTAGGAGGGGTGGAGACGTGAAACAGGCTGGCCCCAAACCTCTGTGTGGCAGTTGAGAACCAGGAGGGATATCTCAGCCATGGAGGTTCCCCCCAGAGAATCCAGAGATCCCAGCCCTGCACCGACCTCCCCAGCCCAGAATACTGGTGTCGGGAAGAGGAGTTCCCCACAACATCTGCTGTCAAAAACAGTCGGGATTCTGACCATCTGGGTGGGACAGAAGGCTGTGGGAGACCCAGGCATTCTCTTAAAAGACGCAAGGACTTACTCACTTGCAGGCACTCACCTTGGGCTCCGGCAAAGGAACTGTGACTCGGGGCGGGGGGCGTCAGAGGCAGACAGGAGGCAGGCTGAGGTGTGTGGCTTGGGGGGGATGGCGCAGGGCAGTTGCCATTTTCCCTGTGAGGAGTCCTCCTCCCGTACAGCCAGCGGGCCGGCACCATCTTTCCTATGTTGAGCCCTCCCTCACACAGCCAAAACTGAATCCGATTGGTCTGGTTGAGCTCCACGCATTCCACCCTGCTGATTCCCTGGGACTCCACATTACCCAATGCCCCTAACTAACACTGGAGCTGGTTTCTCAGGGAGAAGCCAGCCCAGGTGAATTGCACTCTCTCTTGGAAAACTATCAGAGTCCGTGGGCCCCAAGCTGGTGGCGACTGACCTCAATGTGCTCTGAGACTTTTCCTGAGTAATTCCACGCTCAGCACTGACACCAAACCAGAATCTACATTAACCTGGTGAACACAGCTCTTCCCACTCTAGTGACTCCCTGAGACCCTGCCTCATGCAACTTGTGTACCGCATGAGGCTTTATCAGTGGCTGAACGTTAAGGGAGCTAATAGGTGGCAGCAGGCCTCGGGGGCGTCCTGGCTTTTTTAGGAACTACTCTAGGCCCAGTCCTGGTGGCAGACAACCTCGATTCACCAATGTGGCCTCTCCCATGCTTAGCGCAGGCAGTTAACAACTGTAGATTACTTGTAGCTCCTACCAGGTAGTCCCTGGCCGGTCACAAACAGTGGGTGATCTGGGCCTGCACCGGAGTCCCTCTCAAGAGGCCCAAGAACAAATACTTGGAGGTTGGCTTCAGACCACAACAGAGCACCACCCAGTTAGCCCCACGAGCTGTAAACACAAAGGGTGGTCTCAGCAAGCACCAGAGCCTCCTGGGGTGAATCCTACTCAGTGGGGGAAGTGCCCCCGCACAGCAGCCCATAAACTGTGGATGTGGCCAAACCCCACAGCCAGTCAGCCTGAGGGTAAATCCCACCCATTGACACGCCAAACAGCAATCAAGGCTCAACTGTAACAGGAGGGCACACACACCCACACAAGGGACACCACTGGAGCAACTGGAGCAGGTAACCAGGGAGACTGCCAAGGCCCAACAGGGCACCTACTGCATAAGGCTACCTGACAAGACTGGGAGACATAGCAGATCTACACAATACATAGAAACAAACACAGAGAGGCAGCCAAAATGAAGAAACAAAGAAATAGGCCCCAAATGAAAGAATAGGAGAAAACTCCAGAAAAAGAACTAAGTGAAATGGAGGTCAGCCACCTACCAGGATACAGTGTTAGAATATCGAGGAGACAATAAGTTAGCATTTGAAAAGGATTTAGGGTGAAAGGTGCTATGTGAGTTCAAGGTATTTGTTAATGTTATTACTCCAATCCATTCTGGCCCAAGGTAGAAACACAGGCAACTTCTATTACAAATAACACAATTTGCTGTGAAATAACCTTAGGAAAAAGAATAAATGAATCTACAAGACAAATAGATATCAGTTGGATTATTGAGACCACATGTTGAGGTTGTAAGCTTTTAACACTAAAACAATGTTCTTTTAATTTTCAAGGAAAAATCATTTGGGGAGAAAAATAGGGTAACAGTATCTGTTTATGAAAGAGTGACATTCTAGGTGCATATTAACAAATATATTTACAAAGACAGTTTCTATGAAAGGCTATATTAAGCAGAAGTCTCAAAAATGGATATGTAATGAAAGATCCATGTGTGAACTAAGGAAATACTCAGGACTTAACCAGACTTCAGCAGATTCGTTTAGGATCTTAGACACAGTCAAAATCCCAAAAGAAATATATAATATTTATTAAATAGTTTTTAAAATTGATAATTATTAAACATTAGACATATTTTAATATGCATATATATGTAAATTTGGACTGTGAACAGCTGTGATATCTTCATCTGCCTTTAAGCTGTCTTCCAATCAGCTTCTATAGGCTAGAATGCTACCTTTTTTGCCCATGGATAGCTAATGATCTTGGGTTGGGATCATCAGAAATGTCTCATCCTCACTCCTGATATTGTCTATCATGTAGAGAGATCTCCACTAGCATAGCAGTCCTGACATTTCTGCCCTCAGGAGAAGAAGGAGTCATTTAATTTTATTCAGCCTCTTTATCTCCTCGTTCTCCTGAGAGCTCAGTGCCTACAGACAGCATACATTCCACTCTCCCTATTTTAAACCCCAAGTTTTAGAGGACTACATTGTCCATTGCTGGGAAGAAGGCAGGTGAATCTCTCTACATCTGAAGTTCATTATTAGTAAACCCATTCTCAAATGGGCTTTACCAGTGAGAAAATTGACCATTTGTTTTCCATCTATCATGCTCTCTTATTTTTCAGTGGCTCAAAACTCAGCTGGAGAAGGGAAGTGTCCTTTGTTTTGAGCCCCCTAAAGATCCCAGTCAGTAATCCAAAATGTAATGGAAAGCACACCGCCTTTTCAAGCCAAAGGAAAGGAATACACGCCTAGGTTTCCAAAGGCTTGGGATAAAATACTACCACAGATATAAACTCAGCAAAGTTAAACTCAGCCGTTGGAAAATGAACTTGAGTGTTTTTCCTGTGGCTGCTGCAACAAATTACCACAAACCTCAGTGACTGAAAAAAAACAGAAATTTATCTTCTCACAGTTCTAGTGGAAAGAAGTCCAAAATCAGTTTCACTGGGCCTAAATTGGAGGTCAGCAGGGCCATTCTCCCTCCAAAGGCTCTCAGGGAGAATCTGGTCTTTGCATCTCCAGCTTTCCTTGGCTTGTGGCTTCATCTCTCCAATTTGCCTCTGTGATCACATTATCTCCTCCTCGTCTTTGCATGTCAAATCTCCTTTACCTCCCTTTTAAAGGGATTTATATGATTGCATTTAGGGTCCACTCTGATAATTCAAGATAATCTCCTCATCTCAAATCCTTAACTGAATCACACCTACGAAGACTTTTTTTCTTTCTGTTTGAGGTAACATTTACAGATTCTAAGGATTAGGACTTGATATTTTTGGGGACCATTTTTCAACCTACCATAAGAATTTAATAGTCACAAATAAGTATCATTTACTTGTTTTGCTCCTTCCTCTATATTCTGGAATTTTACAATGTAAGATACCAAAACATGTGGTCTAATTTCACAGCCTTAGAGAGTCAAGCAGATAAATTCATCCAGGCTTGGACCAACCAAATAATATTTAGAAGAAATATATGATAAGGTGATCACTTTTTCTATGCATGTGTGTAAATCACCAAGTTTTCAAATACATATATAATTTTCTACGTGAACTGTGGCCAAAGTATCAATTTAAAAAATGTAAATGATCCCTACACTTATGATTGATGTTATAAATTCAGGACCACAGTTACCTATAAAGCTATCTTAAAATCCTGGTTGAAGCATTTGCTGGAAACACTTCAAGAATTAATTCTTCTGTTCTTCATTTATAGAGAGCATTTGATGGAATTACTCATATACTGATATGAAATTGGCATTTTACTATTAAATTATAGAAAACATTCACCTTTTAAGCTAAGAACCATTAGCTTCTTAGACACACTCAAATTCATTTTACTTTTTTCCACCACCATTTAGTGTTTAACCACTATCAAAAGATAGGCAACTTAGCAAGAGTTACTGCTTACATTAAGATGAGTACGTGACAGCAACACGGCAGACACTTCGCTTCTTCTTAGCACTCTGCCTAGCTAAGAAACTTGTACCCAAGACCACACACACATTGTTTTAGCTCGGACAGGCTATGCTGTGATAACAAACAGATCTCCAAATTCAGCATCTCGGGGCACAAGAACTTTATTTCTCTGTCAGGTAACAGGCCAGGGTGGAAGTTCCAGGTCAGCGGCACTCAGCTCTGTGCAGTCATTCAGTGGGCCAGGATGACAAAGGCTCTTTCTATGGTCTTTTCAAGGTAGACGTGGTCGGCTCCTTCTCAGAAAGCCAAAGATGGAAAGGCATGGAAGAGCACACCAGTACAAAAACTCTAGTACCTGAACACACCTAAACTGCAAGAGAGACTGGGACAGATAGGGTAGCTGTGTACTCAGGAAGAAGAGCAGAAGGGATCTGGGGTGAACAGCTTTCAGTCTTTGCCACATGCACTATACAATTTCTGCCTTAGGAAAAACAAAGATGATTGTATAAGTGACGATCATGGGCCTTTTGTATTGTCACAAGCATTCACATATGTGAACGGTAAGGATTCATTCCATACAAGCAATTACAGGGGGTGCCAACAGAATGTACACAAGTGGCTACTTTGGTCAAGCAGTAGTTCACCATAATCAGAAGTGTCTGGACGCTGATGGTAACCACTTTGAGCACCTCTTATAATTGCAGAAGTCAAATGTGACTTGTATTCATCTTTTGTTATCGGTATATGTAGAGTATTATAATTTTAATAGCTTTTTCCTATCTTAAAATGTGTATACATTCTTTTGGCACCCTCTGGATTTATGCTTAACCTCAGTAAGGGAGGGAAAAAACAAAAATGGTTTATTTTCTTATAATTAGCCTATATGTTAGTGTATATAAATTGTCTCAAATCATAGTAATGCAGGGGTTAACTTTTTTTTTTAAAGTAAATTTTAGCATTATATAGTATATATTGAGAAGCTTTGCTCTATTCGGTTCTTCAATCTATTAAGGAAGGAAATAGGCCAAGGAAGTTAAATTTCTTTTCTCAAGGGGTCTGTTGGCCCAGGCTGGGTTCCAAGAACTGAAACAAGGGATGGTAACTGGTGGGGCAGGCCTTTTGCTGAATGAAGGGAAAAAGTAAAATAAAAGGAGAATTCCAAGTCTGTTCCCAGGCACAGGAAGGACCAGGAAGCAAGGAAATCTACAATTTTCAAGTCCACTGAGCAGAATACAAGAACAGGGTCCAAAACAAAGATTATTCCATTGAGAACCAGGCAAGATGGAGCAATCAAGTCCTGCAAGCAGACTGAGCCTGGAAAGAAGCCCAGAGGCCATGGTATTCTTGGGAGGGAGGCTTCTCTGGACCCTTAAGGAGTTGAGGCTTTGACATTCCAATGCTGCCTTCAGTTTGAGGTTTGTCCACTCCCTCCATTTGGAGAAGAGTAATCTGAAGCTAAGTCATTCACATCCTGAGAATGCTAATCCATGACAATTCACAAAAGCAAAACAAAACTTCACAAAAGACATTAGTCGAATCACATATAGGACCTCCATGGAAAAGAAAGTAGCTTTCATGGAGAAGAGATGTCATGGCATAGCCTGGGCATTAAGTACACTGAAGTTTGATTTAAAAAGAGATTCAATTTCTGTCTCTGGAACAAAGTAGCCTGTTACCTTGGGCCAGGGATCGACACTCTTTAAATCTTCGTTTCCTATTCTGTAAAATGTGAGATAAAAATAACATCTATGTCACATGTTTTATTTCTTTTATTTAAATGAAAGAATGTTCTACTGTATTTAACAAGGTGTAGAAACTCAACAAATAACTAGCTAAACATATTCAAAGAATGGATTTTTTTTTCTCTTTTCTTCCTAGGTATAAAAACTGTCCTGATACCTAAAAAAAATCAAAAAAGAAAAAATCACTCATTCCATCAAACCTCGCCCCACACCCTCTTAGGCTCTAGTGAGTATGAGGTGGGGGCTATTTATGACAACTGACATATCTAGCAAGATAATATGTTAACTTAAGAACACTTCCTTTCAGACATGAGTGTTCCCCAAAAAACCTAAGTATATTGCCTAAGATCTTAAGAAATAAATACTATTAAAAAATAAGTTATTGTTCAAGTAAGGTGGGCACAAATGTCTACAGGCATATTGTGCAGCATTCTTTCCTCTGAGGTGTATCGTATGCTAAGAATTCATGATTCCTCTGCAATTTATTTAATATTTCCGCAACAGGCCATCTTTTGTGTCATCACTCTATCCAGATCAGTATAAATTTCATGTCAAGGACTCCCGGTCCTTTCTCAGGGACCCATCATCACTGGGCATGCCTGTACATCTTCTGGCAAACTGTGAGAACAGTATTAGTCGGCAATTGTGAGAACAAAAGAAGATTTTCCTAAAGGTGATGAGGCAAAGAAGGAAAGCCAATGCCCCTGAGGAACAGGGGCAAATGTCAAGGTCATTGATCTATCTTCTTAGTATCCTAAGGCCTGAAGATGAGGGGGATGTGCCAGTTCATTGCCTCATAAAAAGCTGAGGGAAGGATTCAGCTGATGGCTCACTAAAGATGACTTGGAAAAGGAACGTGACAGTCTTAGTTAGGGAAGAGGAGTTGCAATATAAATTAAGAGGAAGTTCGAATTCACTGGTGTGATAAAATTAAAGAGACTTCCCAAATGCATTGGGAAAATTACTGGAATCTTTAGATTCTTGCAAAACTGTTTCATAATAATTGTATTAACTAATGTTTATTAAGCATCTAGTGTGTATCCAGTACTATGCTCAGTACTTCACATGCTTCACTTAATATTGTACCCCCCCTAAGAAGTAGGCAAGAATATCATCCCTGTTAAACAGACTGGGAAGTTGAGGTTAACACAGCTTAAGTCCTTCGTCTTCAGTAACATTATGGACTGCCAAGTACAGAGCAAAAATCACTTACTCGGAACCTAGCTGGGGGAAGAAGTCTGTTCAGAGACGAACTTTTCAGTGATACTGTGTTTCTCCGGAAATAAGACCGGGTCTTATATTAATTTTGCACCAAAAGACGCATTAGAGCTATGTTCAGGGAATACCATCCTTAAAAATCATGCTAGGGCTTATTTTCTGGTTAGATTTTATTTTTGGGGAAACACAGTACGTACTTAAATTCTGAGAAAGCTTTGCTCCCATCCTCTTGGATGAATTGATAACTAGTTTTGTGTCTGGAAAGGCATGTTTCTCTGAGGTCATATTGTAGCACTTTCAAAAGGGTTTCCCTCAAAGGTGTTTCATCTATTAGTATCAGCAAAAGGATCTCACAGAATGACTAATTTTTAGTAATTGTGACCGGCAAGCCTCTATTGAGTCATTCTCTTCAGAAATAACATCCTGATTCATCAGACCTGTTTTTAACATTAATTATATTTAACATCTGACATCTTTTTTACCACCTTTCCCACATCACTGAATACCAAGGAGAAAATAAGACAAGCCCCAAACCCAGATTATGGTTCAAATATAATGATTATTAGTGATTTTCAAGTGAAAATTGAATAGCTTCATCATTCCACTAAGAAAAAAAACATTCTTACAGTTTATGAGGTTAAAAAAAGAATATTAAGTATGTGTTCTTAATGTGTGATGTTTATTTTTTCTACAAATTTCATGATACAAATTGTATGCTTTTTATATACCAAAAAAAGAAAGAAAGAAAGAAAAAGAAGAAAGAAGAAGAAGAAAAGAAGAAAGAAAGAAGAAACGAAAAGAAAGAAGAAAGAAAGAAGAAAAAGAAAAGAAAGAAAAGAAAGAAGAGAAAGAAAGAAAGAAAGAAAAAGAAAGAAAAGAAAGAAGAAGAAAGAAAGAAGGAAGAAAGATTTTAATGTGATCATTCTAACAAACGACATGATCAGCAAGGAAGCATTTACTTAAAATTAGCTGCCTTTCTAAATCCCTGTGAAACTGCAAAATGACTTAGGATGAACAGCTAAGACTTCTAAAATTGTCACTAATGTTTGTATAATAAAATGTGCCCTAGTCTTTAATTGAAAATGGTTAATATTTGAACCCCTGATGTCGGTGTGTAGAAAGATGTCCGCAGCATTGGATCAATAAACTAACATAGAAAGGACACTTATTTTTGTCCTTCAATAAAACAAAAGTGCCTGTGATGAACTTTTCAGTAATACTGTGTTTCTCCGGAAATAAGACCGGGTCTTATATTAATTTTTGCACCAAAAGACGTTGTTTTTACCAGTCCAGCATCCTTTCCCCTTTGTTTGATAACACCCCTGGTAGTCATGTCCCACAAGGATAGTACATGACTAGGATAGGCAGATTTTTTGGGGGGCCATCAAACTATGGATCCAAGTGCAAAGCGATGATTGGCACTTCTCCCCCATCCCTAGTCTCCCTTGCCAAGACCAATCAGCTAGAAATCCTAGAAATTTGGCCAAGGGCAGAACATAGTTGGAGCTGATCTTTTTGAATTCAGCTCCCCAAAGAGATTGTACCTGTTTCTTCACCTAGATCTCTGCCACTGTTCTGCTTCTGTCTCTGGAGATTTGTTTGTGCTTCTGTTTCTTAGATATTAGGAGCTACCTCACATTCTCCCATTAAATTCCACTCTCCTTTAAGTTGTCAGGTTCTGTTGCTTGTATTACAATGCAGGTAGACACTGTTGGTAATCTCATTCTACCAAAATTTAGGAAGATTAAATAAGTCTCTCAAGGTCACACAGCAAGTAGGTGAGAGATCCTATAGGTGAATCCAAGTCTGAAATCCAAGTCAGAGCTCTTCAATAATTAACTAGGATTGAGTCCTTCTCTTTGATATGTGGTTTCTGAAGCAGCCAGCACAGTGTTGGGTATATTTCAGATGTTCAGAAGTTTGTAGTAGAGTGTATTTTAACTAAATCAAGACTGAATGCCTCCAATCTAGTAAGTGTTAACATGGAAATTCAAGTTAACTTCCTGTTCATTCTTTCCATTAAACCCGTCATTGGAAACAACTCACAGTATAAACACAGGCACAATTGTATTTTATCATCCCTTCTCTAGCATAGCTCAACCCTGAACTACAACAACAAAATACATAAATATATAGGGGAGTAAGAGGAGCACATGACTGTGTGTATGCATGTGTGTGTTATTTACTGGAAACTCCTATTAATCTTCCAAATTCTTCTCAGCCTCCATTTCTTCTGAGTGTCACAGTACGTATCATGATGTTCTGAATATTTTAATGTGAGCATACATTGGATTTTAGCCTGATTTTTACTTCTTCATATTTAATTTTCACTTTGTATCTTATAATATCTTCCTTCTGGAAATGGTATGGGCAATGACAAATAACTTGCTCTTTTTATTTATTTCCAAACAGACTATCCCTACTGGATGTGATCACTCACTTTTGCTTTATTCTTTTCTGCCCAGTGTCTTGACAAGAAAACCGCAGCTCTTGATTTCAAAAGGCTTGCCACCTGGTTTCTTTGGAATTCCAATCTCCATGCTAACCTCTCCCTGGAGAAAAACCTACCGTGTTTCCCTGAAAATAAGACCTAACTGGAAAATAAGCTCTAGCATGTTTTTCAGGATGACATCCCCTGAACATAAGCCCTAATGCATCTTTTGGAGCAAACCTTAATATATGACCAGGTCTTATTCTCAGGGAAACACGGTAGTGGAAAGATTCTGGATGAATTGCCTAAATCCCTTGACCTCTTCCTATCAAGCCTTTTCCTAGGTCACTTACAACTAATATTAGCATTTTATAAGTAATTACATCTAATGTTTCTCAGAGTTCAAATTTTAAAAATGCTATCTCTTTTAATATGAGCAAAATGGCTGTTCAAATTGTTGCTTACCTCAAATGACATTTTCTGGATGAATATTGATGTCCTCTTAATTTTTGTTCAATGATTTTGTAAATTCTGATAACCCATTCACAGGACAATATGCATAGAACAATTCAAAAACAATTCCAGAATGTACTGTACTCTTTTTCTTACCCCCAGGCCAGGCCTTATTTCTTTAGGTAGTATTTCTTCAATTACTCCTTGGTTCAAGCAGTATTAAGTAAACAAGGGATGTTTCCCTACTCAAAGTATGATTCTCAAGCATCATTTTCATCACTTGCAAATGCAGAACTCAGGCTCCATCCACCCTGAGCCTACTGAATCAGAATCTGCATTTCAGCCAGATCCCAAGCTGATTTTACAAGGTTTAATCTAGTGCACCTACGCTAAATGATTGGGGATACAGTCTTGAGATGAAATCCTCATTCAAATTTGGGCTCAGTGGAAAGAGTGACAAAAGTGAAAGTGTGATTACCTTAGGAGTAGGGTATGTTAATTGCATTGCCAGTCAAATCCTTCTTGTTAACACTTCATCATCTGCTCTGTCGAATCTACTGTATCTTGAATTTTTCCACACACATCCTTTCCTCTTTCTAATTTTGGCAGGCTAAACTTTCCATTGTCTTGCAAAACTTGTGTGTCTTTACTTATTGCATTATACAGGGTTTTCCAAGGAAACAGAACCAATAGGATGACAAAAAGAAAAAAAAATACATATATATAAAGGAATTGGCTCATGTGATTATGGATGCTGGCAATCATCCAAAATCTGCAGTATGAGTCAGCAGTTTCAGTCTGAGTCTGAGTCTGAAGGCCTGAGAACCAGGAGAGCTGATGGTGGAAGTTCCAGTCTAAAGGTTGGCAGGCTCAAGACCCAGGAAGAGCTAACGTCTCGGTTTGAGTCTGAAAGCAGAAAAAAAGCATATGTTGCAGTTTGCAGGCAGTCAGACAGGAAGAATCCTCTCTTCCTCAGGGGAAGGTCAGTCTTTTTGTTCTAGTTTGGCCTTCAACTGTTTGGACAAGGTCCACCCACATTAGGGAGGGCAATCTTCTTTATTCAGTCTGATTTAAATGTCAATCTTATCTAGAAACACCCAGAATAATGTCTCCCGGAATATCTGGGCACTCCTTGGCCCAGTGAATTTGACACATAAAAGTAACTACCCCATTTATCACGTTCCCATCCCCTGGAATTCTCCCCCTTCCACTACACAACTTTCAAGACATAGTTCAAGGGTTACATTTTCCCAAAAGCTTTCCTTGGATTTTCTCCTTGTCTCAACTGCCTATAGCACACAAAGAGTCAACGCAACATGCTAGTCCAGTACAATTTACTATATAAGACCCGGTCTTATTTTACTATACTAATATAAGACCTGGTCTTATATAATGTAATATAAGACCTGGTATGATATGATATGATATATGATATGATACCGAGTCTTATATTAAATTTTGCTCCCAAAGACGCATCTGAGCTGATTATCCAGCTAGGTCTTATTTTTGGGGAAACACGGTAATATAGGTGCATTAACTGACACCTTCTTGGAGATAGCCCTGAGGTTGAATTTTTATAGTACCACTATTTGAGTACATAAAATGATTCAGAGTTTGTCTTATTTCAGATTCCCACCCTGACATAGGCTTTGCTGAAAAAGCCTCAGGAAATGGTATGTTCAGATTTGTAACCTACATAATATTGAGAAGGCAGCAATTCTATTGTACTGTCGTAGAGCTGCTGTAGCTGGGCCGTTGGGAGAAGGAAGTCAATGACATGAGACAGAAAGGACCACGGTGCTGCACAGTGAGAAAGTGTATGTTCAGCCCAAGGTACATGCAGAAAATGACTCTTCCCAACCAAAGCAGTTTTAAATGCCCATGGGTTGGTGGAGTTCAGCAAATCACAGACTGACCATGGCAGAAGAGATGAGACCAGAGTGACACGAGACTCCCCAATGCTGAGGAGCCTGCAACACCTCCCCCAGCACAGTCATCCGGCCTCTTGAGCACGGCTCAGGAGGTACGTGAGGAGGAACCAGGGGGTCTCTGGTCCTTACGGCCAGATCGCTGCCACTGACTAGTCTTGCTGCTGGTCTAGGCATCCATGTATGTCCTCATAGTAGCTCCCAGGGCTCGGGTGGCCACAATCTTTCTGACAATGACACTGGATCATCAGCTTTCTATTCTTTGATAAACTAATTCCCACGCCCATGCCTCTTTCCCTGGAACCTAACTCTCTAAAAACCTCATCCTTACTTACCTAGATTTTCTACAATTAAAGGAGCAAAGATAACACTTTTTCTTTTCTCCTGTGGTTTGGGGAGGTCTGCCCTAATAGTCGCAGGCTCTGAATCAAAAGTACAAACGAAGGTCCATATACTATATGTCGAAACTTTAAGCCAATAACCGCTTAAATGAAATATGTTCCAACCTATATCTTTGACCTAGAAAGCCAAGTTCAAATTTAGGAGACATCATAGGATACTTATGTCCACAACAAAAACAGCCACCCTTAATCAAAATCTTGGGAGATAGAACAGTCTACCCTTTGGATGATGACAAAAGAAAGAGGCTAATTCAGGTCCAACAAACTCAGTGCCTGTTGGGCATAGAATTCTGGCGTCTCTGGAATCCAGACAGTTGTCATAGAAGAGGGGTCACAGACTCAGCGGAAAGGCACAGCCAACAGATAACAAGAGTAAAATCTCTAATGCAGGAGGAGCCCAGAGCAGAGAATTCTAGTCCCCAGGTCTAAGGGCAGTACTGAGGCTGGGTGGGTGGGAGGCAGACGGGAGCTCTTGTGCATTAGGTAAAAAAAAAAAAAAAAAAAAAAAAAATTTGCCACTGCACAGCTGAGAATACAACACAGTGGAAAATTCGCACACATACTACTCAGGTCAGAGAGTTAAAACCTGCAGTCTTGGGAAATTTCCACACAGACAAATAGGCATCTGGTATTTTCAGCTGATATTGGAAGGAACTCAAGTTCTTCACACAGAGCAATTGGGAAACACTCCATATATAAAAAGGATACATGGTGTCGAATGTATAAATAAGAATTCAGGCCTTCCTGTGTTTTTTTACTAAAGCGCCTGAAGCAAGATGCAGACTTCTAGAATGACCAAGATAGGACACAGGGAAAGAAGATTACCAGAATTTAGAAAAAGAAAACTCCAGACCATCCAAAGGCAGAAATTATGTTCTTGGTTACAGATCTTATGATATATCCTTATGGTTTACCAAACAGCAAAATTGTACATAGTTCTCCTTTCAGAGTTGGGATTCCATCATTCTGACTATATCCTGTTGTTATCTAGCTGAATCTTCTGAGTCGGATTATTTATAGATACACCAGCTCAGAAGAGCCTATTGCGCCCATTTCTTCCCATCCCTGCCATCAATGACTTCAGGATGGTTCCTAGAAATTGACCTCGGTGGGAGTATTGTTTAACACCATAGAAATCAGCAAACACTACAAATCAGGGCTTTTCTTCCCCCTGGAGAGCCTTTTCCTATAAATTTAGCAGCACATAACTGTACCTAGGCCCAAAGTGGGCAAAAATATCAGATAAGTGGCTCTCTTACGTAACGATGCTAATTTCTCAGCAGACCACATGTTTATCACACATGCAAGCAAAATTTATATACTTATATCTAAATCTTACTTCAATATATATTTGTCCAAAATGCTTTCCATTCTGTCTTTAAAGATTATGAGTGAAAAATATCAGTATTTAAAAATCATGTGTTCTCGCTCAGATTATTTTATCCAAATGTGATTTTTAAAAGAATGATTTATTGCTCAGAAAGGTAAGAAAAATTAGTCCTGCGTTTAGGAAAAAAGGGGAAAAAATTATCCTGCACCTGGTCAGAAAGTTTTGGAGAATAATTTTGAACAGCACAAAGGTGTCGTCGTGTTGACGGTTTTACTCTGGGGTTTGTTTCTGAAACTGCCTAAAGCACCAAATCCAAAAAAAACAGGTGTGTGTGCATTTCCTATGGGAGTCTGTCATCCCTTTGGTTCCCCTCTCTTGTAAGAAATAAAAAAAAGAAAGTCAAGTTTCCTCCTTCAAGTCCTGCTTCAACACGCCAAGGGCAGACACCGCACACCTGCTCCACCTTCGTCGCACGTCAGTCCTCATCAGCGGGAAGGAGGGCATGGAGAGGGAACAGGGAAAGGACAATCATCAGCCACCTGAAGAACTGGGCACGGCCTCAATTGTTTCATATGTCTGAAAGCATAAAGTTACCCAATTTGGAAAAGTCAGAACTGCAGGGCAAACTAGTTACCTAACTCCTGGGAATAAGGATGGAGAAGAGTTTTTACAGTTTGTCAGCTTTCAGCACAGCTTGGAGAATATTAAACATTTGTGCCATGGCTCCATCCTCGTTCTGATTTATCTGCAACATCTGTGGAGGAAACCAAAGACTAGGAAGAAATCACCTTGACAACTTCTTTTACCCCAAGAGCTGTTCTATTTTCTCAATGTTCTAGTCTACACTTGCTCTAGTCTATACATTTGTGGAGTTGGGTCAGAAAGTTTCTCATTTGAATTTGCTTTCACAATTTTGACCTGGCTGGGGTTCATTGTTCTGATAAAAAGTAGATAGTTTTATTTCTATTGAAATTTGAAACGAATATCTTCTTTAGAGTAAGCATTATGTTGTGGCCCCTTGTGGGGACAGAGCCCCAAAAAGCAGTTTCCAGACTCTCGGCCTCACATAGAAAGGTGCTGGCTCAGGTAGTAAATGGCCATCAACTGTGATCAAGTGGCCAGCAGCTATGGCTAGTTGGCCGTCAGCTGTAACCAGTGAGCCATTGGCCATGAATATAACTGCCGTGGCTAGGCTAGCAAAAAAAGGGGGGAGCTAGCAAGAAGATGGTGGCTGAGCCTGCAAGCGGCGCAGTGAGGGTTGAGAATTGTGTTGCTCCTGGTTCCTGTGTCTCCAACCCAGCCGCCAGCGAGAGCATAGAGATATGACTCCCCTACTTATGGCTCCGTGGGTGTTCCTTTTTGGCCTAGCCATATCCTGCGTTCTTGTGTGGGGAGCGGGACCAGAGACCCCGCCGGACACCCCGCGTGACACTTGGCGAAGTCAGCAGGATCCCCTGCACTACACCCCTCCCCTACATTAAATTACTGTGGTAAGCTTAATAATGGCCCCTCAAAATGTCCACATCCTGATCTCTAGAACCAGTGAATATGTGATATTACATAACTACAGGGACTTTGCAGATGTGACTAAGTTAAGGATCTAAAAATGGGCAGAACATTCTGGATTATCCAGGTGGGCCCAATGCAATCACAAGGGTCCTTATAAGAAGGAGAGAGGCAGGTCACAGAGACTTGAATATTGTGCTGCTATCTTTGAAGACAGGGCAAGGGGTCTAGGGCCAAGGAGTATTATGGGTAGTCTCTGTACACTGAAAAGGCAAGGAAATGGATTCCTCTATAGAGCTTCTAGGAAGAATGCAGCCCTGCTGACACTTTGATTTCAGGCCAGTGGAAGCTACTATGGACTTCAGATCTCCAGAACTATTGAACGAATAAATTTATGTTGTGTTAAACCACTGATTTGTTACAACAATGGTAGGAAATGACTATATTTACAATGCAAAAGTTAAAAATCTGTTCACCTTTTATGGGGCAAATTGTGTCTGAAGTTCACATAATCAGAGACCATACGATTACCTTTCACAACACACTGTTACTGTCACAATTACATTCAAATGACTATCCAGATTTTATTCCCAAGGTATTTGTGTTTCAACAAAACTGTTTTTATTTTAATATCAAAGGGTCATTTTTAGAGTTAAGGAAAAACCTCTGATAGCATCAGCAGCCATAGATCTATTTAAAATACAAACACAGATTCAGCAGTGCTGAAGCAGCTAAGTTGCCAGTTAATTATGATAACTCAACTTTTTGATGAGTAAAATCTCACATTCTGTAGAAACAGAGTTTGTGTGCGTACATTTTAGCTGGAAGGATTGTGGGAAGCCAAAGAACCCATTTTAAGAATGTTATTAAACTTCGTGGTAAGTAAGTTTGATTCACTCCACTTTAAAAAAAGAGAGAAAGAAAAAAGCAGAGGAGATGCCAAGGTACGTGGGGGAGGGAATAGCCCAACAGTCATTGGTTTCTAAGCTGTGAGGAGGGAAGCTGGTAAGGCACTGGCAGGACAACGTCCTTAGGAAACAAGGCAAATGAGGCACAATTTTATACATGAACCAGAATCCTAAAGAAGAATATGGGTGTTAACTAACTTTCCTCTTACCTGAAAAACCATACGACCAAAAAAAAAAGAAAAGAGAAAAAGAGTTCTGTGAGGAAGAGGCCTACCTTGCAGAGAAAGAAGCTGGAGCCAGCCTCCTGGAACAAAGCTGGTTGTTGTTCCTGTTTTCATAGGGTGCTTGGATGTGGATCCATCTGGATGAATGAGGTAGAAAGAGTCCAATGTGGCAACCGGCTTGGAAAAAAGCATCTCTGATGTTCACTTACTGTGAAATAAGATAAAATCTTAGATGTTAGATAGCTATTTCTGAAGTCGGCTACCTTGATGGTATTTGGGAGAACTATCCAGATTGGGGAATGGAGCAGCACAAATCCAGATCCATCAATTTCTCTTTATTTAGCAAATAGAGGGCTTGTGGGGTGGGGGTTTCTGGATATAAGCCTCAGAACTGTGTGATGAGCCAAGCACAGTGGCAAATAGGACCGAAACCCATTTGCACCTGGTGGAATTGGTACATGAGATTCTTAGAAAAGCAGTATTTGCTGTCAGTTTTTCAATGAGTATCAAAAGCTAAAAACTCTTGTCTAGATGAATAGGATGAGGGTCTCCTGATGCCCTTTCTTGGAGGGGCTACATTAATTTTTCTCTCTCCACTCTGTTGCTCCCAGCATAGTATTCTTCCTTTGCAGCAGTGACCAAGGTTGTCCATCTCTTGCTTCCACCTACCTAGCTGGCTATGCTTTTAAAGGTTGTGTATGGAAGGAGCAAGCACCACACTGGTGTCCTCTTTCTCCTTCCCCACCCACTTTATTAAAGCTGCTCAAGTTAGGCCCTAAAGTAATAGTTTGTAAAATGTATTGTTTCACAGATCCCTGTAAAATTCTAATAAAAGATGTGCAACCCTCCCACACCACCCAAACAGAAGACTGTATGTATTCATATAATTATACACCACACGCCACAGTATTTGCAGGAGTTCATGAACCCCCTCAAAGCCTATTTGTGGAAGCCCATGTGAAAAAGCCCTTGCCTTAAAGGATTGTTTCACCCTGTTTTAGGGTTGCCAAGAGCTTTAAAAAGGGAGAGAGAGGAGTGCAATGATGCATGTGCCTTTTCTTTTTAGATAGCTTGGATCTCTCCATGAGCTGTTGAAGAGTTGAAAAGCAAATAAACGTCAACAGTTCTGAATCCCAACATTGTTTAATGACAACCTTCCCATGTTTGCCAACTTTCTGCTTAACAACAATCCTGTTGACACTGTGTAAAAAGCTTTCCAGGTCCTCCCAGGTAAATAACCCACTCCTACTGATCACCTGGCCGCCCAACTGAGCTCTTTAAGACAGAATTCATGAAGATGAGTCATTCTCTTTACCAAATGGAACTTGACATAATATAGATTTTACTTCTTTAGGAGATCTTTTCATATACTAATCTCAGCGAAGTCGGTTATAAGAAAGCATCCATTTTAAGTGAAACTCTATGACCAAAATGAAATGAATAAAGTTTCCGTATCTGTGAAAATTGTCAACATCTCACTTTTCTTAACCATTCAGTTCACACGTTGCTCTAATATGTTTAGCACATGACTCTTTGGACAGGTGAAAAGATTTTTAGTTTCATTCGCTGGTAAAGTTAAATCTCACCCAACTGTGAAATCCAATGATGTGTTATGTGACTGGGAACAAAGAGTTAAAACTGTCTGATTGAAATTACAACATTCATCAATTCATTATAAACAAATGGGAGGAGTGGTAGGTTTCTTGAGGAAGCAAAAGGGCGACTCCGAGTCAAAGGAAGAAGAACTTTTGATGTAGAAAAGACAATTATGGAGTGGACGGCAGATAAACAGCATTGTGCCCTTCCTGGCTCCACTGCAAAGGTAAAACTTAATCGCTTAATTTGATACTCAGTACAACCTGGCAAGAAGCCTGAGGCAGGAGCAGAGAACTAACCCAGGGAAGCAGGGGGTGGGGTGTGGAATTTGTTGGATTGGCTAATCAGGCCCTTCCCTGACAGCCAAGAAGGAAACGGATTACCTGTGGCTGTGACTAAGAGACCTATGGCCAACAAGTCCAGTTGCCCACATAGAATTCTGCCAAGAAGTATAAGAAGAGTCCCAAATTTCATAGTGGTTTTACTCCAGTTTGGAAACAGGTAGGAATATCTGAACACATTCAGATGACAGTGTTCACTGTGAATGGCAAATGAAGAAAATAGAAAAGACTTCCTGTAATCAAAAGGGACTGAATGGCTAGAAACAGCCTTAAATGCCAGAACCCAGATTGGAGGTAAACAGATCACCTAGGACAGGTTCCTGGTGTCAGAGAAAAGGAGGCTGAATTGGAATTCCATAATGAAATTTTGAGGACAGAGTCATATTAGATACAACTCTCACATATTACACATGAGGGGCTTCACAGAGTTGCCATGTCACTCTGACGTACCTAAGGTCCTATAGTTAGTGGCTAACCTAACAAGCTCCAACATCCCTGAGGACCAGTTCAGAGACCCTGGAAACAAATGGAAGAGGTAGTACAATGGAAAACCAACTGTTTATTAACAACAACTGAAGAAGTTACAAATTGGTGAGAAGACATCAAGTTGTACCCAGGTGTTAGCATAATGTAGAATGAATTTCAGTGCTGTTTTTTTCATGGTTCTTTAAAACTTTTAGTAAATTAGGATACTTATTTTGGTCCTAATCATTTATTCTGTAACCGTGCCTACAGGAAACAAACAATCAATATAGTGAAGGGGTTGTACCATTACAAATGTCAAGAAAATTATGGGGTATATGTTGTTCTTCCTATTTAAATAGAAAGTTCTTAGAAATGTCATTCAATGATTTGTCCGTATCGTGAATGATTTAAAATGGAGACGTCTAATTATTTCTAGCTATAAAATTGAAAACAAATTTTAATCTAGGTGACATTATTAGATTCTAATATCTACATGGGCTTTATCTAAGGAGCTGAAGGTTTTAAAACCTGAAGAAAAAAGAGCAGACTCCTTGACTTCATTGTTACTATATACATTTTTAAAACTGTCCTAGAAGTTTTTCCAAAGCTTTTTAATATCATATCACACAAAAGTAGGGAAAAGACTTCTAGGAAGTTTTCTGTGGCTTATTAAGGAACTTCATCAATTGGAATTGTATTATTATTATTGAATGAGGAAAATTTGACCAAAATGTCTCTGCTCTATATATGCAAAATTCACCTTAAATCATTATATCAGATGTAATTTTCTTGAAATTTGTAGAAGTAAAGCCCCTTCACTATTACTATTGTTTTTGGTACTCTGGATACAGAAAGAGTGATTAAGATATACATTAATAAAGTATGGATCCTAACTCAAGACAAAGCTAAAGAACCATAACATTAGTTCTAAAACATGGTTAAAATACGGTGCTCTTGTCACTAATTTGTAGTTTCAATTGTTTACCTACAATTGGTTTTTCTTAGCCTTGGATTAAAACACAGTATCTATCTGACCACGCAATGTGATAGATAGTGCAAGGCCCTGACAGAATTTGCTGGAGCCCGAAAGTACAGCACTCTTTTAGGTGACTCCGAAGACAATGTATAAAAGAAGTGAACCCTGTCCTTTTTATTTTCATAATTTTCTTTATAAGAGAAATTTAATTTTACACAACTCTCTAGGTATTTCAATAATGAAAATAAACTAGTTGAAAATAAGCCAGTGTCAGTACACAAAAAGGATTTTGACAAAGATGTCTAAAGTATTTGCATTCCTGAGGAACATGATAACTAGTATGTGTTATACCCATATAACCTGTATTACTGTTAATCTCCAAAGCTCATGGGATAAAACCTTTTCCAAACACTGTCTTCATAAGAGATGGAATGTAAAGAAATATCAATGGAATCTTTATAAGTGATACACTCTAAACTTCAAGAGCATGCTCTGAGAAAAGCACAGCATACTGTATCACTTATTTTTCAGAAATCCTGTGACTAGAATATTCCATAGAGCTTGAACTGGGAAGCACCGAGAAAGAGGAAGGTGTATTGTGGAGTTCAGGACGATGACAGTGGCTATTTAAGGACTAGGCCTTGTTTCCTAAGCATGAAAAGGCAACAGCAATGACCAAGCAAGTGTTGAATTTGTTCTGCCAGGATTTAGGAATAAACTGATGGAGTTCCAAGCAGAGTGACTCTGCATATCACTTCCATCTCTGAGAAACTGCCCTGGCAAAGTTTCTCAATTATGTTTCCAGCTGAATTATCAGAAAATGAGTGCTAATCAGAGCACTAACTTACCCTTCAGAGAACTCCCATATTACTCATGGTATTTAGTCAATTTTTACTCCAAACAATGCAGAGAAGCTAGGAAAGAATCAGAATTCACCTTCAGTCGCTGGTCCTTGGAACTTAAGCCAAACTACAAATGCCAACACCTTTTCTTTTGTTCTCCTGGTTAAAAAAAGAAAGAAAATATATTAATCTGCACTAATCCTTTGAACATAGATTGAGTCTCTTTAAATTAACACAAGTATTTAGGATTTTTGTTTAATTTAGTGAATGCAACTCCAGCCTACAGTTCTGGTATATGCTGGCGTCCTACACATTATAGGCTTCTCTGAGTCTTCTGCTGGTGTCTGCATGTCAGCGGCAGGTCGTGCACTCCTCTGCTTTTATGCGCCTCTTCTTCTCGGTGGCACATGGTCTAATAGGATACGAGTATCTTTCACTGGTACCCAGAAAAGAGCTAAGCCACTCAGGGTTTAGAGTATAAACTTTAATAGAAATCTCAGTAATCTCCAGGTATTAATAACCTTAACACTGTATTCAGGTCATACCCATTATAATTCCCTCAGTGCTATGTATATAGCATCTTTTGCTAATTACAAAATGAAGAAATATTACACATTTACAACACAACGTACATTCAGGATTTGGATGGAGTGCTATAACTATTTAATTACAAACACACAGACCCTCCAAGAAAATGGTTTGTTGAAAGAAAGGAGGGAATGAGGGAGAGAAGAAAAAGAACTCCCATTTGATCTCTAACAGAGTTGCATAAATATAATCTTTAACATCACTATGTGAGAAAAGAGTAATATAGATAAAAGCAGGTGTCATTAAAAATCAATCTCAATTTTGTACTCATTTATAAAAATACTCTGGGATAGGCAAGAGAGCTCAGACGGAAGAGAGTGGTAGCCTGCGGTGAGCATTCACTCATTCATTCATTCATTCACTCAATCAGTGCTCACTAAACAAAGAGGAAGGCACTTGAAAGGAGAGTTTCCATTCCCTTTCTTAGACTTCCACCTTTAAATCTAAGACTAAAACTCTAAAATGTTTAGGTACCCACTTACCTAGACAAACATTGATACAAACACACTGATGCCTGTGTATGTGGATGTGTGTTTGCATGCACGTTGTTGTCTGGGATGTTGTTGGTGGGGAGGTGTGGGGACACAGCCAGGAGGGCAGTTTCCAGGCTCTCGGCCTCATGTGGAAAGGGGCTCACTCGGGTAGTCAAAGGCCATCGACTGGAATTGGATGGCCGTCAGCTGTGGCTAGTTGGCCGTCAGCTGTAACCAGTGAGTCATTGGCCACTAATATAACTGCTGTGGCTACACTAGCAGGAAATGGGGGCTAGCAAGAAGATGGTGGCTGAGCTAGCAAGAGCAGGTTGCAGTTAGCAAGTGGGGTGGGTTGGCAGAGAAGCGGACGGCAGGTTGCGGATCGTGTGGCTCCTGCTTCCTGTGACTCCATCCCAGTCGCCGGCGAGAATATAGTGGTATGACTCCCCTATCTATGGCTCCGGGGGTGTTCCTTTTTGGTCTCACCATATCCTGTGTTCTTATGTGGGGGGCGGGAGCTGAGACCCCGCATGACACCCTGCATGACAGGAGGTCATACAGCAGTTAGACAGAGAGAGGAATTGTCACTTGTATGTGTATAAGCTAAGAGCATTTGGCCAATTCCTTAGAAACATGTCCAACTCTCAATACGAGTATATTTATTAGTTCATTCACTGATTTGTTCAATCTTTGTTTCCTTCAAAGTGAAGTATTTACTGTGAACCTACCTTATTCCGAGCACTGCCCTTAGGATAGTTCTCCTTTCAGAAAACTATGAAGCTGGAAAATGAGTAACTCTGAGTCTGTAGAGAAAATAACTCAAATACACCTAAGTTTATTTCACTAATATCAAAATAACTTGTAAAAAATAAATAAAAAGGAAAACCTGAGAACTGAAACAAAAATACTATCTAAATTAGATATCCATCTGGGGGTCTATTAGTCTTAAATTAACAGGTAATGATTAAATTGTAACATAGGAACAAGTTTCTAGCAGTAAAAAAGTGGGGAGGGGGACGGCAAACTGAAAGAGAACACAATGAATAAGGGTGATTTATCTAATTGTACAATGAAATTATATCTAAAAGCAAGCCTGTCTCCTTGCACACTCTGCCTCCAAGAAATAAGATGGGGTCTTTAATAAAGTTATGAATTTCTGTTCCTATCAATCTGGGAGCTTGGGTCTGAAATATACATCTTGGCAGCTGATAAATACTTTAGAAGGGAATTTTGATGAATTTTTTTCTTTTGAAGCCAGTTCCCTTTAAGAAACTAGAACTACATTTTATGTGTGTCTATAACAAGAATTCAATAGAGAAAAATAAACATCTTCTCCAGAGATGACTTGATCTTTCCTTTGCAATAAGTAGACAGTAAGTGACATCCCTGCTTTGCCATCCTGAGTTTTGCTCAGGGGAGTACAACAGTATCTGAGCTTGCGTGGGCATCCTTCCTACCAAAATCCCATCCATTACTACTAGAGTATCCCAGACATCAATTGAGGTGTGCTGTCTTTTACAATTCAAATGAAATGAACTCCCATATGGTAGGGGGAGTCCATTTTCCAAAGTTTTTCCAGAAATTCCAGAGGGGAAAGAAGGAGAGGGAAAGGATGGTTTGTGGTTTTGCTGGTCAATGTTGGCTCTGAACTGTTGCTCTAAATTTGTTATGGATTATGATGCTCTCCCGAAAAGCTGTCTGTACTGTACCATATCACCCCTGATACAGAATATAGAACTTTCTCTTCGATTTCTCCCTCAAATATCATTCACACTACTCATGTGAGTAGAACTTCCTAATTAAAGGTTTAGAGATAACAAGGGGATTTATGTAGTTAGCCTTATAGTGTCTCTCCTTCAAAGCTTTCCTCGAATTTTTATCCCCCTCACGTTATGCAGAGCAGTTATGCTCTCCACCCTTTCTTAACCAAACACACATCAATATGTCAGCCTAAACAATGGGCTATATGCTCCTGCGCCTTCCTCTCAGCAGTCCCACAGAGATGCACTGAACTTCTAGACTTTGCTTTATTCTGGTCATCCCCCACCCCATCATTAGATTCTTCAGGGAAGGGAACAATATTCATTGATTTCTACTGATCAGTTTGGTCACTCCCCATCTGAGCCAAAGTACCTATAATTTGGGTTTTAAATAACCATTTGCTTTTTCTCCATTATAATAATCTCCTCAGTATTACAGATTCATTTTTTTTTCTGCTACAGGATCAACAGGCAAAGCTTTCTCCACATAGACTGGCTATGGATCAGCTATGGGTTGCATATAATTGTAATCTCAAGATCCAAACTCTTATTGGTCATGCCAAGACAGAAACTTAGAATTTCTAAAGTATCTACTCTGTGCCAAGCATGGTAGATCTATATTCACAACAATAAGCAAAGTAAGTACTAATGTTTCTAATTTTATAGATTAGGAGGCTGAGATTCCCCCTCAAGTGATATCCTAAGAGAAATAACTTGAATGAAACCACATGGTTAATGGGGCAGGGTTAGAGACTGGACCCAGATCTTCCAGCCAGCAAAGTTATGTGTCCTTTCATCATATCCCAGTGCTAAGAGAAAAAGATGTTAAATTGTACAGTCGTCCCCTTATTCAAGGGGAATACATTATCTGATTCCATAGTGGATGCCTGAAACCATGGGTGGTACAAAACCTTACACATATTATGGTGTTTTTTTTCCTATGCATACATACCTCTAATAAAGTTTAATTTATAAATTAAGTATAGCAAGAGATTAACAACAATAATAAAATAGAACAATTATAACAATATACTGTATTGAAAGTTATGTGAATGTGGGCACTTGTTTCAGGGGACCCTTTGCTAAAGTCTTCGTATAGGCTCGATGCTTTTTGGTGCAATACGCTGCTGTCAGTTGGAGCACATTTTCTGTTCATGCCTTCCACAAATTTCAGATCTGCCTTTTCACTTAACTAAGTACTTACCATGCATTGTGGCTGTAACTTTTGCAGTTTGAGGTGCAACACCCAAAATTTCTTTAGCATGAATTTCTTTATCCTTTACAATTTCATGGATAGAAGACTTTGTTTTTACTGTAGATTTCAGCAACCTCAGCATACCATTTAATTTTCTTAAATTGAGAACTTTCAGCTTTTCACTTAAAGGAAGCACTTTACAGCTTCTCTTTGGCATAGTCAAATCGCCAGCATAACTACTTTTGTGATTTGGGGCCACTGTTAAGTAAAATGATGATTGCTTGAACACAAGCACTTGCGTGCTACCATAGCTGATCTGATAACCGAGATGGCTACTAAGTGGGTAGTGTATATGGAGTGGATATGTCGGGCAAAGGGATGATTCACATCCTGCGTAGGACAGAGCGAGATTTCATCATGCTACAGAAAGGTGCACACTTTAAAACTTATAAATTATTTACTGAATCACTTATTTCTGGAATTTTCCATTTAATATTTTCAATTTGCTATTGACCATGGATAACTGAAACCGTGGAAAGTAAAACCGCAGATGGGGGTTGGGGAGGGGGTCCTAAATTTTCCAGTATTTAACCCACCAACCCGGGGGAACTTTGTTTCTGCGGCTTTCACAAACAGCCTCTCAGAGTCTCCCAGCAGTGATTAGATCTCATTGTAAACCACCCACAGGCAAATAGTCCAAAGGAACCCTTCCGGATCCCAAGCCAGGGCAAATTCAGGCCTTCATGTCAGGGGTCAACAAATACTGAGTTAAGACAGACTCTAAAGTCAATTGGTAAATTTCATATTTGAAATACATGGAATACTAGATTTTTGGATTGATGAGAGGTTTGTGGGAGGTTGAGAGGATCATTTGTTTGGAGACAAGAGGCATTATCTGGTGGTAAAGGTGTGCACACATGCATCTATCTGCAAATGGATACAGGCATCCCACTTTTGTTGCCATGCCTTTATACAACCACTTAAGCAAGAATGAAGCAATCTAACTGGTCTACTGTTTGTGTGTATAAGTTTTTTTGTTTGTTGTGGTAAATGTGTGTATACACACACACACACACACACACACACACATACATATCATATATATGATATAAAAAATGTTAAAAAGGTAAATTTTAAATGCACAATTCAGTAGCATGAAGTATATTCACATAGTTGTACAAACATTACCAGTAGCTATTCAGGAATTTTTCATCGTCCCAAACGGAAACTCCACATCCATTAAACAATACCCCCCTTTCCTCCCACCTGTCAGCCTCTGGTAACCACTATGCTACTTTCTGTCTCTATGAGTTAGACTCTTCTAGGTACATCCTATAAGGGGAATCATACCATATTGGTCCTTTGGTGTTGGGCTTGTTTCATTTAGCATAATGTCTTCAAGGTCTGCCCTACTATTTTAATTAAACTATTAAGAGTAGCTTCTGTTTGCTGCCACTGGATAGTGGCAACAATTTCTCTAGGAGGAAATGCTTAATTTGGGCTGAGATGAAGAAACATGGTAAATACACAGATTAACCAAGCAAGAGGACTATGTTTGTTTTCAGAAACATAAGCATTTGAGCAGATCAGCAAAATTCGGAGTGACAAAAGGAGAGCTTTATGTATGTGTTTCGATTGTGTACATGGTAATATTTTGACACGAGGAATGAATATTAAACATAAACTTCTATTATTCTAGCAAAGATTTACCAAGCCCCTACTATATGAGAGATATCAAGAGAATGTGATAAAGAACTTGTCCTCATAAAAACAATGTGAAAATCGTATGTGTTTCTTAGGCCTGTCATCAGCCATTATCATGAACTGATGTTCATATCTCAGCTTTGATGAGCTGAGATATGATGAACATATCTCAGCTCTGAGATACGTACAATAACTGAAGGGTTAAAAATAAAGGATTTACTGGTGCCTTCAATAAATGTTATTCCTAGAGAAGAAAGTCATTCCCATTAAAGAGGAGGCATTGTGATTTAATATAATGGAGAGTATATATTAAGAACAGTGCATTTCTGGAGAAATAATGCTTAGAACCGAGCCAGCAAAATAAGCCACATTGCTGTAAAAAGTTAAAATATCATATTTCACCAATTCTAAGACACACACTGTTTTTCTCCTTTTAGATCTCTAAAATTGAAAGGCATCTTACAATCCATAGATAAAATTGGGTAAACATAATAGAATAACATAAAAAGGACTGTTGTTTCTTCCCTGGGGTTGTTTGCCTTTCTTTTAAGAGAAGGTTTGTTTGATTATATGTGTGTGTGTGTGTGTGTGTGTGTGTGTGTGTGTGTGTGTGTGTGTGTGTGTGCTTTGTTTTGAAGCACTTGTTTATATGGGTCTTCTATTTTCTAGTATTAATGATTGTGTGAGCCTAGAATTTAAATGGTGCAAAACTCTGACCTCTATTTTGATTCCTTGTTATGACCATCCCTGAGGAGCACAGGCCCTGAAGCAGAAGCAGTGTCTGAAAATGGTGATGTGTAACCTGAGCCTTCTCTGTAGAAGACTCTGGAACGTATCTGCCTGTGTTTGAATCTTGCCTCTTCCACGTATCTAGCTGTGTGATCTGGGACAGATTACTTAAACCTCTCTGTGCCTCAGTTTCTTCAAGTGGAGAATAATGGTATCTACCTCATAGCATTATGAGGGACACACCCTGAACACTGTCAACTTTAATCTGTTACCACTGTGCCTCACTTCCTTGGTGATCTCTTTGGGCCCATCTGTTTAACTATGTCCCTTATTTGGGACAACTCCCAAAACTGTCTCTTCAGTACGGGCCTTTCCCCTGAACTCCAGCTGTCTATAGCCAATTATTTACTCTACAAGAATATCTAATGGCATCTCAAAATTAACAAGTCTACAGAAGACCTCTCAATTTTTTGACAATCAAATTGTTCCTCCTCCAATTTTCCTGATCTCCATAAATGGACCTAGATGAGCCTTAAACCCCTCCCTTGGTCTATCACACCCCATACCCTAGTTATCAGCAGAGCCTGTCAGTTCTACCTTAAAAATAAATCCAGATTTGACCATTTTTCATGACCTCCTGTGCATTTACTCTGGTTCAAACTATCAACTCTTTCTTGAACAACTGGAATAGCTTCCTACTGATTTCTTAGCTTTCTTCCTTGTTTATTTTATCCAGAGCGGTCCTTTTAAATTGTGGCCCATTTACACCTTGGCTCAAGACCCTGCCATCATTTTCCTTCTTGCTCAGTGTAAAGCTTAAGTCCCAGCATGCCTAGCAGGTGGAACCTATTCTGGCGCCACACTACCCCTTGCATCTCCTTTCCCCGCTTCATTCTTTTCCAGCTACTTGGATGTCTTCAAAAGGCTCAGGTACCATCCTGCTCTTGCTCGTTTGTCTTTCTACAAATATCAGGAAGACTTGCCCCTTTCTTTCTCTCAGGTCTTTTATCAATTTGGCCTTCCTTCCCTAACCACCATGTGGAAACAACATCCATTTCCCTCCTCACAGTACACTCTGTTTCTTACTTCACTTTACTTTTCCTCCCTGTACTTATCACCACCTGATATATTACCTATTTATTTGTCTTTCTCCTTGAGATCAGGGACTTTTTGTTCAGGCTGTATCCCTAGAGCCTAGAACAGCTTTTGGCACATAAAAGGGGCTCAGTAAACATTGAATGAATGAATAAAATAAGGAATGTTTCACTTTCTAAGGATGACTTTGTTGGAACCCTCATTTGAGTAACTGGATTTCCCACTGCAAATGGATTTGCATTTATTTCATGGGTCTTTGAAAGATTTTAAGATTGGGTTAAAAAGGGGCTTGCCTTTTTTTTTTTTTCCTATCATATTTTCCTCCTGAGATTTGGATACTGTTCTCTTACTCACTTGTTCAGAGCCAATCAATGTCACCCTTTAGCCTGCCAAAGTGGTTGCCGAGTGATGATGAGGCATTTCATCCCTCTGGGAACTGAAAGTACTGCCTGTGCAGCATGTACAGTTGCTTCTGGCTGTGAGTGAAAATCTGAGAAAATCTCCTACTAGAGAGCATAGACGAGGAAAACTCAGACTCTGGGTCAGCTCAGAGGGCCTTTCAAGTCCTCCCTTCAATACTTGTGCGGATTTTTAGTGCTTATGAAAGCAAGGTACCCCAGAGAGTTGGCTGTAGTCTAATATACGGGAGGATCCCCACAGAGCTTCAACCACAACTCTGCAGAGACAAATCTAGGTCTCTCTGGTGACGAAGCTCATCATATACTTTTACAACTTAATTTCTAATAAAATGTTATTTGAAGCAAGAGAAAAAATCCCTTGTGGGTTTGACTATTGGAGCTGGAGCCGTTGAAAAAAAAAAACAAACTCAGCTTTTTCTCATAAAGGTGACTTCTCTTTTCATGCTAGGGAACCAAAAATAATGATTACCTAAGTAGCAATGTGGTGGTCTTGGTCTGCTTCCGCTGTGTGACCCGATGTGATAGACAGGGTGGCGCAAATAGGAGAAATTTATTTCTTCCAGTTCTGGAAACTGGGTAGTCCAAGATCAAGGTACTCATAGACTCAGTTCCCGGTGAGAGCTCACTTCCTGGCCTGTAGATAGCCACCTTCTGGCTGCGTGCTCATATGACTTTTCCTCAGCGCATGCCTACGAGGAGAGAAAAAGAGATTTGCTTTCCTCCTTTTAATTTTTTAAATTTTTATTAAAGTTTATTGGGGGTGACAGTGTTTAGTAAAGTTACATACGCTTCAAGTATACAATTCTGTAATACATCATCTATATCTCACATTGTGTGTTCACCACCCAGAGCCAGTTCTTCCATCACCATATACTTGATCCCATTTATCCTCATCTACCACCTCCCTGCCCCCTTACCCTCTGGTAACCAGTGAACTATTGTCTATGTCTAGCCGTTTTTGTTTCTTTGTTTGTTTGTCTTGTTCTTTTCTTGTTTTCAGTTTTATCTCACATAACAGAGAAATCATATGGTTCTCAACTTTTTCTGTCTGACTTATTTCACTTAGCATAATAATCTCAACATCCATCCATGTTGTCACAAATGGCACTATGCATCTTTCCCTATGGCAGAACAGTATTCCATTATGTATATATACCACATCTTCTTCATCCAATCATCTGGGAAGTGAATGGGACCATATCAAACTAAAAAGCTTCTGTCTTCCTCTTCTTGTTAAGCCACTAATCTCATTATGTAAATCCCATACTCATGACCAAATCTAAAGCTAACTGCCTCCCAAATACCATCATATTGGGGATTAGGGTTTCAATATAAGAATTTGTGGGGGAGGGCACAAACATTCAGCCCATAACAGTGGTTAAAGAGCTGTGAAGTCAGAGTGATCTGGATTCAAATCTTGGTTGAGATAGTTAATAACTGAGTGCCTTTAGTCAAGTTACTCTACTTTTCTAAGCCTCACTCTTTAAAATCTGTAAAAGGGACAGTCAGCTACTTCACTGAAGTTCTACTGGTAAAGCCCTTAGCAAATTCTCTCTGTATAGCAAATGTTTAGATGATAGCTGTCATTTCCATCTTTTTAATGCCTCCCTTTATCTTATGCAATCACTGAAAATATTCAGGAATGTGTTCTACTTATAGTGAAATATGGCATAATTTTTATTTCTGATTTATAATGTATTAAAATTTAAAATGCATCAGCCCCCGAATGGAAAATGTTTTTATATGTTCCTGAGCTCTTATTTTAAGGGGCAAATTTTTCAATTATGTAGGAAACTTATCAAGCATTATTTTACAAACAGAAGGAATTAAAGTATTATAATCTAAATATTCTATTTTATCCTTAAACATAAATACTACAGCTGAATTTGATGATTCTAATATGGAAGTAGAAAGTGAACATGTTTTGACAAATATGTGTTATTCTTCTTTTATTTATGTGAAGAGCCTAGCTAAGTTTTAGGCATATGGTAAATGCTTAAAAAGTGTTAACTTCCTCTTACCCCAATATCTACATACACTTTAACATAACCTAAATGTTATGTAGAAGTCCATGAGAAACATAACATTTAAAAAAAATTTCTATTTTAACCTTTTTTATATTATCACTTTGTTCATCTGCCTGGCTTCTACAATTTTAGTGCAGACATTAAGAGCCGTGAATATCTATATTCTATTATCCAGAGTGGTCCCTTTAAATTGTTAATCATTGTTATGTCACTTTTGCTAAAATGTTCACTGTCGCCAAGATTGTCACTTATTAATTGAACCAATATTTATTAAGCGCCTGCTGTGTACCAGGCACTGCCCTAGGTGACGGGCATATAGAAGTGAATAAGACAGATAAGGTCTCTCCCCTGCAGCTGATGAAATTCTAGTGTGGAATGATGACAGATAATAAGCAAACAGATAATAGAAAAGTTTCAAAAGTACTAGAAAAGGCTGAAAAACAATGAAAAAGAGTAGTATGTTCCTTTAGTTATCTGGTCAAGGGAGGTTTCCAGAGGTGGTGCCATCTGAGCCGAAACCTGAAATCTGAACTGAAGTAACCAGCCAGGTAAAAAGCCAAGGAATAACATTGTGTTGAGAAGGCAGATCAGATCCAAGGCCCTTGAGACAGATAAGAGTTTAGCATGTTCAGAGAGCAATGAGTAGACCAGTAGAGCTGGAAGCATAATGAATAAATAAATTTGGGAGGAAATGGTGGTGAAAGAAGCAGGGACCAGATCATATAGTGTTATGTAGTCCAAAGGAGAATATTTAGATTTTATTCTAAATTTAATCAGAAGCCAAAAAAGGATTTTAAAAAGGAGGGGAGTGGCATAATTTTACTACATATTAAAATGATAAACTTGGCAATTGTGTGCTTAATCCACTGTAGAGGGGAACAAAAGTAAAAGCTAGGAGCCCAGGTTGGTAACTATTTCCAAATCCAGGCTAGAGGTAATAGGGTTTAGACCCAGGTGGTCATAGTAGAGAAGAAGAGAAAGGGAGAAATCATAGACTCTTAGATATTCAACTTGAGCAAATGAAAAAAAAAATGGTGGAGGGGGAAGGTTAACACAGGTTTTGACAGGATGGAGAGTTATCAAAAGTTCTGTTTTTGATATATTAAACTTGATATGTTTATAATATACAAGTAGAAATGTCAAATACACTGTTGGATAAGGGTCAAAGCTAAATACATATGTTTAGGAGCTAATGTCATCTGGGTGGCATGTAACTTCACTGGGCTAAGACGAAGTATAGCTAGAAAAGTGATCAAGTTCTGGAGCACTCCAACATTTAGAGGTCTCATTTATAAGAAGGAACTAACAAAGAAGAATGCAGATGGAACACTCAGAAGTAGGAGGAAAACAAAACAAAACAAAAAGAACATATCATTAAATAATAACAATGATTGCTAGCAATTTCTGTGCCAAATAGTGCTCTAACTACCTTAAACTAATTTAATCTTCAAAATTTCAAAAGATAGGTAATATTATTACCTTATTTGACAGGCAGGGAAACCAAGGCACAGTGAACTGACCATTTTCCTCAAGTTTACAAAGCTCATAAGTGGTAGATCTTAGACTTAAATCAAAGGTGTCTAACTCCAAAGGCCATATTCTTAAGTAGAACTTGATGTTGGCTCTGATTTGCAAATGAAAAGTAACTTTTCCATCCCCTTCAAAAATATATATCAAATTTCACTGAGAGACAACATAAGATGACAGGAAAGTATCCACTGGATTTGTAACATGGAGAAGGGTTGTTTCAGTGGAGAGTTTTTTTAGTGGAACATTGGTAATAGAATACAGACAGATGGGAGTTAACAAGTAAGCAGGAAGTAGGAAGTGGAAACCACAGCGTCAGATAGCTCTTGTGCAAAGGGCTATTGCAGAGTAGAACAAAGAAATGGGGCTGTCGCTAGAAAGGGATTTGGGACTCACAGGAAGTGTGCTGGTTAGGTCGTCGGGGAAGGGGATCACAAAATGGAGATAGGAGTACAAGAGATTTGCGGGGGATAATGTTTTTGAAAGATAGAGAGGGAACAGGAGTAGGCAGGAAAAGCAGTTAGATAATGAAATAGGTCTGACATCTGTTTGCATTTATGTCTTCTTTGGAGAAAGGAGAGGGGAAAGAAGGGGATTAGGTGGGAAGAGACTATGGTGCAGGTCTGAGAAAGTCTCAGCTAGGTCAGTCAGGGAACTCTGTCATAAAGACTGCTCTTAGAGAAATCCTTTGTGAGGCAGAATCGCCAGGATTTAGGAGCCTTGCCATGCTCAGTTATTGGCTAGGGTAATCTGGGACAAGCCTCGCCTTGGCTTAAATGCTCTAGTGGATCCCAAAGGTGTTGCCCCTGGAGGCTCTCAGCTCACTGAGCTCCTTGAAGTTGATCAGCAAGATCTTTCTTAAAGGCAGAACTGAATGGCAAACCTCCATGGCCATCACAGGAGGGTTTTTTGTTTTACAGTGTTTGTATGTGGATGGGAATCAAGATATAACAGAGATAACACAACTACTTAAAAATTAGCATAGGCCTTAACTTTGTCTTATTGATGCCTCCAATACCAACATTCTGGGAAAAAGAAATTTTTTCCCAGTGTTCATTTAAATGCCACCACAAAAGTATTTTTAACTATACAAAAATCATTATCCTGGGAGCTATCTCATCAAATGTCAAATCTGGATACTCAACTCCTAGAACTTAATAGCAAACAAACAAACATTTGAGTAAAAAATAGGCAAATGACTTGAATAGACATCTCTCCAAAGAAGACATAAATGGCCCACAGGTATATGAAAGTACGTTCAGTGGGGTGGGAAGTAGGAGATGAGGGTAAGGGGGATCAAATATATGGTGATGGAAGGAGAACTGACTCTGGGTGGCGAAGACACAATGGGATTTATAGATGATGTAACACAGAACTGTACACCTGAAATCTATGTAATTTTACTAACAATTGTCACCCCCATAAATTAAAAAAAAAAAGAAAGAAAATATGTTCAACATCAGGGACATGCAAATCAAAACCACCTCACACCTGTTACACAATGGCTATTAAAAAAAAAGTGTTGGCGACAATGTGGAGAAATTGGAAGCCTTGTGTACTGTGGATGAGAATATAAACATGGTTCAGCCACTACGAAAAACAGTATGGAGATTCCTCAAAAATTAAAAATAGAACTACTGTGTAATCCAGTAATCCCACTTTTGGGTAGTTATCTAAAAGAATTGAAATAAAGATCTCCACAGGATAGTTACACTCCTGTGTTCAGTGCAGCGTTACTCACAAAGGTCAAGATGTGGCAATAACCTAAATGTCCATCCGCGGATGAGTGGATAAAGGAAATGTGGTCTATGCATAAAACGGAATGTCATTCAGCCTTCAGAAAGGAAATCCTGCCATATGGGACAACACATATGCTCTGAGGCCATTACGCTGAGTGAAACAAGCCCATCACAGAAGGCCACATACTTCATGATGCTACTTATATGGGAAATATAAAATAGTCAAATGCATAGAAACAAGGAGTAGAATGGTGGTTGCCAGGGGTTGAAGGGAGGGGGAAATAGCGAGTTCCAAGGGTATAAAGTGTCAGTTATGCAAGATAAATACGTGCTGGAGATCTGCACAGCATAGTACATGTGGTCAGCAATATTGTATTGTACACTTACATTTTTGTTAAGAAAGTAGATCTCATGTTAAGTGTTCTTACCCTAGGTTAAAAAAAAACGTTAAAAAAAAATCTGGATTCTTTTGAGCAAATAAAGTGAAGGTTTATAAATCAGATTTCCTCCGTGTGAGGCAACTTGAATTCATGTGGGCTAGCATATACGCTGTGAGAAATAAAATTCTGAAGTAGAGTATGCCTCCAGTCTTAACTCTGTCACATCTCAAAAGTTAGGCCAAATCACATAATCAAATACTAACTTCTTGTCAACATTTAATTTAATCTAAGGAGTTCAAAACACTTGGTAAGTCATCAACACTTTTTTTCTTACCGTGTTCATGAAATGATAAAATGAAGATGCAAACGAAAAGCTTGAGTTATAAGACAGCAAGGCAAATTGTATAAGAGTTCACTGAATTAAACTATAATAAATCTAGAAACCCTTTTTGGGATTGAAACGATGATGAAGCAATCATTAGACATGAGTCAAAAGCACTGCGAAATTATCTGTGTGAAACACTAACCTTATTGCTGCTTAATTGGGATACAAGGTCAATTGTACAGGTTGCAAAAAAATTAGCAATTTGTGCTACGTATGTTTTCACTGGGCTGAAAGACAGAATACATTGGATTAATTGATGTTATGAAACACACACACACACACACACACACACACACACACACACACAGACACCCTCCAAAATTTAAAACCCTCACAGATTACCAACAGACAAGATTTTTCTAAACTAGATCAAAGTACATACACATTCTTAAGTCAATACAGCACTTGTGAAACAATAGGTTAATATATTCTTCCTCAGAGGTAATGAGCCTCCCATTAGAGGTAGAATTATTTCTGTAATATCAATTTCTTGGGGATTCTTGATGAAAATCATTCTAGTAATCTGAGGCAGCATTAAGGCAATAATATAGGAGACACACACAAATATTCACAGCTACTCTCTGTTCCCTGGGAATTTAGACAGGTAATCCCATATGGTTAATAGTACTTGTTATGTATGGTACAGAATGATTCCAAAACAATAGAAATCACCAAGGAATAGTAAGAGGGAGTTAAAAAAATGAGGGAACCTTGCTTTTCTAGTGAAAATAGAGCTGCTGGCAATTTTGGCCAATAGTTGTCAACACTACAAATCAATTTAACTACTAATTTTGTTTAAGAATCTGACTATGGAAGGTTCAGCTTATTCAGCTACTTGCTTCATCACAACACAATAACGATCTCAGTACAGACAACTGACTTTGTATTCTCTGTGGTGCTACAGATTGTTCAGCTTATCTGGGAATTATTAGGAGTAGTTTTAATGGGAAAAGAGCAAGGATGAAAAACTCCTGAGTGTCATGGTTGCAGGTACAAAATTGCTGTCTCCATGCCCCTTAGAGAACAATGACATATCTCATAGCAGGAGCAACAATATGCTCCTCTTACTACCTCATATTTGTGAAGGGATTTCCTTCCAGGGGGCTGGGCATTAAGTCGGGCTCTAAGCAACAGCATGAGTGCTTCATTTTCACGAGGACCCAAAGACTGAGACAAAATAGTTCTCAGATTTATAGATTAGGAACAGTAACTCTGAGAGCAAAACTGATTTTGTGCATTCAGGCAATGGGATTAAATTCATGCCACAAGCTCTTCTCTTTGTGAAAGGTAAACTTCTTGCTGAAGAGAACAGCAATAATTATTCAAAATTCCTGAAGTAGGCCAACCATTTGTCCAGAGGGCAAAGAAATCCTGCTTGACTGGCTTCCACTGAAACCAGTGTCAAGTTCCTGACCTTATGAACTCCCTAGAACAATATTAGGTGGAAAAGGAGGAGCTGTTCTTCTTAGCTCTTCTCTCTCTCTCTCTCTCTGTTTCTCTCTCTCTCTCTCTCTTTTCTCTCCTCACCCCTCTTTCTTTCTTAAATTAGAGCAGGCATTGTGGTTATGTTTGTATTGGCACTCGCGGGTTATTTCTCAGAGGGAATTGTTACATTTGATTATGGGTTTCCATCCTTTATAGCTTGGATGATATATATCTTAGTTTCCTTTTCTTAAAATGGTAGTGTTCATTAAGGACATTCTTTCCTTATGGTGGATGGTGTTAATAGATGAGTATGCACATTTTCACAGATGCACTCTCATAGTTTTCTTTTAAGAAGACATTATTATATTGTTAGTGATCTACTGCCTTTCTTCTCTAGGTGTTTTCTGAGTGGGACTTAGTGAGACTTGGTCCCAGAACTGGAGAAAAGTGAGGAATGAGAGTTGACTGTCTAAAATAGTGACTCTTAAAATGTGGGATGTCACAGATTTTCTTGAAAATTTGATAAAAAGTAGGAAGATACACTTGAGAGGAAAAAAGAATGTTTAGGCTCACAAAAAATTGTATTTAGAATCTCAGGAGTTTCAGAACCTCCCTAACAGGTACGATGGATCCTCACCCCAAAGTTTATGAATATTAGGGTAGTCAGGTATAATGAAAGGTGGACATTTTTACCACTACCAAGTTTTGGAAGACTTTGGCTGCCCCACCATCCCTCAAGCTGTGGCTGAAGTCTTTAGGTCTTCCTGGGCAGCCCCACTGCTCTGAACTCTGCTATCAAGAAATACACCTCGGTCATCGGTAGCAATGACCGGATTCTTTATAAGTGCTGATTATGAAACAAATGCTCTATCCTATCTTCTTCTAAAAGTTGAGTTCCTAAAAACTTCAGCCACAGACAATGCATTGCAAAACTCACTTGGTGCACTCAGGAATTCACTTATGAGACGATGCACATAATTTCAAAACTGGCTCTCGCTGGGTGGTTTTGCAGTTGCCTGTATGAAGTTATCTGTCAATTTTAGCTTTGATCTTAGGGAACACAGAGCCACGTCTTGATACATTCTTCATAATAAGCAGCTTGAATAATACTCCTACTCCTGAATTCCAAGATTAAAAGTATCTGGAGAAAGAACTAACCTCCCTTTTCTTGAGACATTTCCTCTAGGGCAGGCCAAAGGTATACTGGGAAGAGCGGAGAGGGAAAGCTTATCATTTTTTCTATCCATAGTATCCTGAGCTGTCAATTCAGCAGCTTTCGCAAAAACTAAACCTACTTAAAAAAAAAAAAAAAAAAGGAGAGCTTGAAAGTGTTGTACCATTAGCTATTCTGATTCTAGTCCATGCCGGAAAGCAAAGGTTCTTATTATACCATGTTCTATTTTTGATCTAATCCGTATCAACAGCCTGAAGTCTAAGCATGGTAGTGCTGGGGAAATTCTTTGATGATAATTGGAAACTGCACTGCCGTGCCCCTTAAGTTATACAATCTGACTGTCACTAGGAGTGTCACTTGGGCAATAAAGAGTCAGGGATGAGAAATGTGGGCATCTGGAGTCTATGCGGAGGGGACAGCAGCAAGTCAGAGCCTTTTGTGAAAGTTCTCCCGTTGGTTACATTGGGATATAGAAGGAAGGTGTGTGTCCTTCCCCTGATGTTTCAGAGCCTCAAGACAACCTGGTATGCCATCATTCAAACACCCAGACAACACTACCTTTACTTGTTGGGCAGACAACACAATGTGGGAAGAATAGTCACGCTACACAGCAGTTATTGAAAACAGTTAAATATAACACCAGGCATTAAAACCTGGTACCTTCTTGTCATGATAAAGAGTGTAACAAGAACAGGAAATGGCACAGCACAAATCCGTTTTCATGATAATGATCTCAAGAATATAAAGAGCATAGGAAATGGAACAAATGTAACCCATTCCATTACCACCTTCAAACGGTAAGCTCCTGTCCTAGTCACATGCCCTACTTATGGTCCTGATTAAAAGCACAAAGGAAATCAAAAGGCTGACTATGACACTGGGGGAACAAAAGAGCCCCCACTTATTTGTGCGCACATGTGTGTTTCCTCCGTTGACCTCTGTTGCACTAGAGAATTCTTTACAGCTGATTCCCTAACTTTGACCTGAATAAAGCAGATCAGACACAGGAGGAACAAAGAAACCTAAAAACCAAGGAGTCATCTGGGAATACTCACTCTCCTCACCAACCTTTATCAGGATGAGGAAACCCTGACCTTCCCCTAAATAGAAGCAGTAAACAAAGATGACTGAATGCCTTTCTTCCTTCTAACCCTCATAGCTTCTCAGCTTATTGAGGAAAATGAAGCGTCTGTCTCATGGTGTGTTCTCTCTGCCCTATCTAAAGAGGTTGCAATTTGATTAAGGCTCATCTAAGAGTACAAAAGAAGGTCTCGGGAACACAAGGAAGCCAGAACTTGAGGTCAGTCAGGCCAGGTCAGAGTTGCTGCTGCCATCCCTTCCTCTTTGACCTGGTCATGTTTGACAAGAGGACTTGTTTCCCTTGGAAAGCGCTTTAATACTATGTGAAGCATAATAAATCATCTCATCCCAGGATGACGACTTCAGATCTGAGGGGAGGTGATGATGGCTGAGTTTGCCAAATAAATACTAGAGAACATGAGAGCCAAATTGCCTGGGGGACTGTGCACACACAGCACCTCAACCTAGTGTCACCCTGCTCAGCTGGCTAGGAACTCCTAACATGGCATCCAAAGAACTACACTATACATTTTCTTCTACTGGGGATTTGTCCAGGCAAGCAAGCCTGAATATGCTTTACATAGACGGCATCCCAGGCGTCTGTCCTTTCCAGATGATATTCCAATTACCAAATGGCCCTGGCTGGTTAATGAGAAATGCAGTCGTGTTCCTCGCCCTACCCTAGCTGTATGTCACTCGTTAAGTGATGTTGGGAGATTCCCAGGCGATTTCACATCAGAAGATAGCAACTGACGTCCTTATCAGATACCATGCCAAAAGTTTTCCGTGAGGCGCATCAGTTTCCTAAGTATCATAGCTTGATTCTTAAAACAGATTACATTGAAATTGTGTTTTCAAAGAAAAAAAAATAAAGCCCTAACTTTCAAATGGTCTAAAAGGAGGCTATGAGCACTGAAAAAATAATCATTTGAGAACAATACTACATGAGAAGAAGAATGTATTGGGGAACTGATTAAGTAGTGTCTAATCTCTATTGCCTTCCTAGGAGGTTTTAACTACATATGATTGTGATGAATCACAACAATGGGTCTGTTTTATTTATTTAAAAACACTCTATAATACGCTTTTAAAAAGTGATATGATTGGGATAACTAGAATCTATGATATGTGTGTATATATATATATATATGTATATATATGTGTGTATATATATATATATATATATATAATTTAACCTAGAAAATATATATATCTTCATCCTCCAAATTTTTGTACTGTTTTTATCCTTGTAGTTTTCATTCCCAAATGACCAGCTGATATGTATACATACCTTTAAGCATAATTATTTCTTTTCATGCTTTCACTATTCTATGGGAGATACTATGGTTTAGAAAGAGAAATAAAAGGAGAGCAGGATGAGGAGGCAGATCTCACTAACTGTGTATCCTGGAGGTGAACTTTTGGCATTTCTGAGCCTCAGTTCTCTCACTGTAAAGTGAAGAGATTGGTCTATTTGATACTGAAGTTTGCCTCTAATTCTAAAATCTAAGAGACATTGGGTTTCTATAAAATCTAAACCCGTGACATAGCAGCATCACCTGGATTTTTGATGAACATCATGTTGGATGTCTTTTTTTTGTTTTTAGGAGGGCATTATTTTCTCTTTTCATGAATAGCAAAGCTCTATGTCTCCCACTTCTTGCCTGTAGTTCTTTATCTTTACAGATGTGAGGTACTTTGCTGTCTTCAGTGTCTATTTGTTTGCTCAATGTCTATTTTTGCCGAGTAAAGACATAAGAATGGGGAAGAAAATTATGCAGTGAGTTTTACAGAAAGTTTGCAAAGTACAAAATGGACCTTTGGTGAAGAAAGGAGGAAGAAAGGTATTTTAGCCAGAATGCTGCATGTAAAATCTCCAAAGTAAGGAGACTTTTAACTTCTGCTAAGCAATTGTACACCAGTTTCATTAAATAAATATACCATTCTCTGGACATGTAATTAGAAAGACAATGTTAGGAATAATTTCCCATTCAGAAGCATGAACCAGAACCAGCTTTCCTACTATGTATAATGCCATCTATAGCTAATCCTGAAATACCCCTAACTAGATCTACCCAACTGGCACAGCTGCCACTGTCCTCTGCCATCTCCTCTGCTCCAGCACTCTCTTGGGTAACCCAAGTCTATTTCAAAGGCTTTCACACTGTGGAACCAGAGATAAGAATTGTCTCAGGCTTGCACAGACAATAAATACTGACCACAGCAAGGTGCCATTTCCCATCCCAGAAGTGGTATCAACCGAAAAGGGAACTTTCTCTGATCTTATCCAGGGACTTCAAGCCATTTTGAATTACTCCACTTCAGCATCCTATTTCCTAATTCCACAGTTATCTTGCCTGCCTGTTTATTTGAACACTTGAGGTTACCTTATTTGAAATTATTTCCCACCTAGAAAATTAACCTGGGATTCAAAGCACTCATCTTGTGGTGTGCAAAGGATATAGAGACTGCCTTGTGTGCAAAGACAAACTGGTAACAAGATGTTACTAGCTTGTGACTGGTATGCCTCTCTGTGACTCCAGTGATATCTTCTAATAAGACTTTAGACTTTTGGTTTTAGCCTAAGTTGGGCTCTGGTGCCAAAATGCCTTTGGCCAAACTAATAAACTGGTGATCAAGCAGCTAGGACTTTGTTACTAAAGATTAGGAAGACTATGGAAAAAGTAAACCAAACACTACAAGCTAGAACACTACAACTGAGTACAAAAATAACTAAAATAATACAAAAGAACATAGAAAAACAGCTATCCCAAAGATTGTATTTTCACTGCCCCACTTGCCAGTGCAAAGTATCATATTCCTACACATCTGGTAATCTTATCAGTCATTTAAAAAGATAAGAGACAGAATTAATGTGAGTTGTGGAGACTAGAGAACTGTAGACAGACAGGAGAAGGTTAGTGTTTGCCATCTTAACCATGGATCTAAGCATTCGGTCATAAATCAACATAGGTTTTATTTATGAGCCATCTGAAATACGTCCGTCGCTTATATCAATGCATTTGAGCTGTGGGGGAACCCTAAGGTATGTGTCATAGGGTAGTCTCTACATTCGAGATAATCTGACCAAAGAAAAGTCTAATTAAATACATATGATCATGTTCACATGAATGTATATAACATGTCTCTAAGTTCATTTTAGGTAGGGAAAAGGGTACACCGATCACGTTGGAAACAGGTATGCACTGATATCTCTGAAAATGGCCTAAGGGCTCCATTTGCCTTTACAAAAATGAGAAAGGCTTTAGGAAAAAAGTGGATTTGGAGCTGAGTATTGAAAAATGTTTAGCAATGAATGTAGATGAGAGTGTGGCTAACGGCCAGGTCATGGAGAAGCAGGTAGGAAAAATAGAGCAACAGCTAGGTATAACAACAGGAATGTTGATAGGTGACCTCAAAACCCAATTCAGGCACTTAAGGGATTTTCAGAAAAGAATTTTGTGATCCCAGCAATGGAAACCAGTTAGTAGCATTTAGATGAACGTATCTGTAGAGAAGAGGGTCTTGAATGTAAATACTTGAACCAAGAAACAATATCCTAGACCAAAGGTAATCAAAACCCCGATGAGAAATGCGACTAAAACAATATAGGCTAGCAAAATATAACACATACGGTAAACTCTGACATATTAGGGAATGGGATTCACTGACATTTATGAATTTTCTGGGAACAGGAAAGGCTGGCTCTGTCTACAGTTAACAAAATGAAGTATTCTTCCTCTCTATTTCCTGTTTGCCTCTATACCTTTGGAAATGGATTTTATTCTGATTTTAAATAAGTAAAGTGTGATACACAAAATTGAATTATATGACATATAATCCTATTTTTTTCCAAAAGGAACTTCAAATTCTTATAATGACTTAACTTTATTATTAAAGATGTTAACAGGGATGAGAGGGGAGAGTGTCGAATGATAATATTTAACAATTATTGTGGTATCTTCGAAGTTGATTACTATACAAGGGGCTTTCCATATGTTTTTCTATATATTCAATTATTGTTTTCTACAGATATTCCAGTTCACCTCTTTTTGTGTTTTAAATTAAACAAAATTTTACTGAACATTATATATAATATTGTTCATCAGCTTAATTGTTTGACAGAAGGAATGTTTGAGGGCAAAAACCAGTGTGAAATGGCAACCACACAAGAATAGAGGTATTAAGAAAAATTAAGCAATGTAAGGGTTTTTTGGATGAGTTTAACATTAAAATATATAGGTAGATATCTAGATAGCAATTTCATTTTTAGAGAAAGAAAGGAAAGGATCCCATAAAGGAAGAGCCTCATACTTTAGAACTAGAAATTTTGTAGACATGCAGGTTGGATTTTAGAAATATTAGGACAGAAAAGCTAATATTTGAATCATTTGCTGCAGTTCTGAGGTCTTACTGCAATAATTTTAATCTACTTCTGTTTCCATGGGGGCGAAGCGTACATTTTTGTACGATTAGGAATCTCGAGCAATATTAGCATAGATGCAAGATAATCTTAAGCAAGGCTCATATTTATGTATATAACTGGAAAAGCAAGGGCTTTATCTTAAGATATCTTGATTGGAAGATTCATTAGTTATAAAGGAATTTTATTTTGAACCCACAGCACATATTGATTACATAAGCGTGTAGGTCATAATGCACAGTCCCAAAGAAGCATCAGGTTGAAAGCCCTGAAGATGGATTTTCTCTTTGATGTTTCACATTAAGATTGAAAATACTAGTTACCGCAGGAGAGAAATGCTAATATGTCAATTACTCTATATTCTCTGGCCCTTTTTTTGTGGGGGGTCTGTCTAGTACACAGGATAAGACAATAATTCTAAGTCATATTAAGCAAGTAAGAAATGTTTGCTGTCTTTCAAATTAAACAATAGAATCACAGTTGCCAAGCACAGATATTGCAGCTGAAAAAAATTACTGAATGTATCGATTTCTGCCCAATATTTTGTTTTATTCTATGTTAAGTAATAGAGCAAACTAAATTGGAATTTCTAAAATTGCTAAGAGTAATTGCAAAAAAGGAAAAAAAATCTATCCTAAGTATACAGTATTCTGGTATTGTATTACTACTTGTAGAGTAGGTTTTATATGCTGCCCATTTTATATAACAGAATAAATAATATGGTAATAGCTGAATAAGCAGGAAATTCCCCCAAGGGAAGGCTGCAGAGGGATGGGTATTTACCAAAGTACTCTACATTGTGTATTAAAATCAATGGAACAAAAATACAGGGAAACTTCGTATTTATTTCTGGTAATATCAAATAATACATTATGTTGAGAATTACAGGGCATATTTATAAGAATCAATATTATTCAATCAAAAATAAAAATATGAAAACCAATATAATTCAGTCAAACCTAAACTCAGGATACTCAAAACTATAAATGGCATCTGAAACAGGAATGACTATCTAGAAAATGTCTGAAAAATATGATCAAGCATTACTAATGCTTAGCAGTGAGATGAAAAGTCTTTCTTCCCAAGTTTTTCTTTACTATAATGCATCCCACTATCATTTCAATGATATTTCCCACAGTGCTTTCAAGTTTAATTGAGCTTACATATACCATATGTAAACACAGAATTCATGAATTGGAAAGATAGGGAAGCAGAAGTTCATGAATTATGGTGAGAACAGAATATCATTTGGCATTTGGATGAAATGTCTTCCCTCAGTGTACTTTCAAATCCATTACCTTGTTTTATTTTAACAACATTCCTATGATATGGATCAATTTGGCCGTTAAAATTATTCACATCTTACTCTAGGAAATGAGCTTGCTACCTACCCACGGAGAGAAATATGGTATTTGTATTCAGACCATACCTCCATCACTTTGGTGTTCTTTCCAATAATACTTGCTGCCTTTCAGAAGTAGAAGCCGGATGGACTTCAACAAAACTTAGAAATGACCCTGAAAAGAACAAATTATTTTAAAAAGAGAGACAGCCAGGTGGCTTGCCAGGTGAAGGTCATGCAGTTTTATAATCCTTCGAGTTGGTTTGGTCATCATTTGTAATCCAATCCCTCACTCATTCTTTGGAGAAATAACATTTTCTCTTACGGTATATTTTATACATGTTACATGGTTTGAAAAGTATTCTTTACTGTATACTTCAAAAAGAACCTTAAAATTATCTGAATTGCAATAGATCATGACACAAACTCCTCCTAACCCCTATCCTTACACTTTTATCCTAAAATCACCGTTTTTTATCACTTCCAACCTGGAAGTGTATAACATTTGACGAAATGAAATGACTATATTGGTAATATCTGCTATGTCCTTCTTAGAAATATTGTCTATATATGCCATGCCTTCTATGTGCCTGTATCCTGTGAATTTATACGATCTTCTTAAAAAGCTTTAAGAAGATGATCTTTATGCCTGTTAAGACAGATGCTATTGTAAAATTAGCTCTTTTCTAGGAATTTTTGCTTAAGGTCATTTTAGATTTAAAAAAATATGACTTGTTCTTTAAAAAAATCAATTGAAAATTGGTGAGGCAGTGGTATATATACCAATTTTTAAGAGATGTGTTCCATTTTGGTATGGGTATGTAAGCTCCTCTAGTGAGAGTTATACTAAAATTCCAACTCGCAACATGTGTTATTTCTGTTTCAGAAAGTCAAGTTACTGTTTGAAGCTTTAAAATTCATTGCTACCAACATTGTTAAAAAACAAAACAAAAAAACTTCCTTCACTGGTTACTGACTTACTGAATTTTTCTAAATGATTAAAGTAATCCGGGCTAGTCAAAACTAAGCTAAACATAAAGACAATGGACTTTATAGTGGATTTGCTAAGCCAGCCTCCCTTCAGAATTGCTTCACATTGCAAGATTTTAAGTAGTCTAAGGGTAGGAGTGATAATATCTTATATTTCTGTCACCCCTCAACATCATCTACTACAATTCTAGACACATAATAGATGCTCTATAAATGCCTGATTGTTTCAAACAAACGCTTATATCACCTACCTCTCCCTTGTCCTTTTAATGATTTATTTTTGCTCAAGCACGCTGATGGAAAGTTATTTCAGTGTTTGTCAATGAACACGTATAAGAGTTAAACATTGAGTTTAATAGGGAAGGAGGATGCTAGAACTGACTGATGGGAATAAGTGATTAATTCTGAAATAATGAAAGGGTGCAGTATTAGCAGCAATACTCAGTTTTATGCTTGCAAGGAAATGATGAGTGGGAATTCTGTGACACCTGACGAAAAATCAATGCTCCTGGGAGGTGATATAATAGCTTTAAGGTGGGAAAAAAATAAGTACAGGGAAAATCAAAGCTGACATGGTGAAAGTGCACAGAAAGAAGTAGGTAGAATAATGACAATGTCAAGTAACGAGTGGTGCTAACGATGGCAGGAAAGGCCTTGTGTCTTCTAAAACAACTAGTTAATTTAGCTGACTAATTTGCTTACTCACCTTTTCTAGTCAGTCTCTTAGGGACATCCTGGTGGTGCCCTTACGTTATACTTTGCATTATTATTTTTCAGAGAATTCTCAAAATAATACTGAATATAAGAAGGCTACACTTGAAAAGAAGAAATGAGTGGAAAATTAAGGCCTTTAACTTATTGATGGGAGTGAGGATGAACTCCAAAACAAATCCCAAAGTGGTTTCTCTGTAGGAAAAAATATGAAGGGAAGAGATAGGAAAGTAAAACGTACAGCTCTATTTTTTTCTGGCTCCAACAGCAAAAATATGAAAACGTACTGATTTGCACTTTCAGAGAGGAAAGCTTCATATTTGATGTAAAATGTCTGTAGCTGGGCTGTATTTTCTTTATGCTAAATTGTTCCGGCACTCCTGTTTTGGTTGTGAAGAGGCCTGTCAATAGCTTCCTTCACGTTCTTCTGTTTTAGTAGAAGGAGCTAGGGGTAGAGGTGGCTAAAAGAGAACGTGAATTTGAAAGGGATTCTAAAGACGTCAGACCCTGCTGAGCAAACGCCTTAAAATTGCCATAGAGTTACTGTTTTCAAGGCCGCAGTCAGCACTCTTTGAAAGCTGATTTAACTTGGCTACACGATAGGCATCTCTTTTGGTGAGCTAAAGGGTCTCAAACAACAAGGGATGTTTCATCTTGGTTAAATTGATAATTTGTCCTACTTAAGTAAGTAATGCAAATTTCCTTGCAAAGTTCTGTGCTCATTAGCTCATAATTAGGGTAATAAACCTGGAATCACCAAACAGATCTGTGAAACATCATAGAGCTGTAAATGTGAGAGAGAGTTTATCCTACCCTGCAGGAACCATTAGAGAGTTTGCAGAAATCTATTCAAATTCTGAATGCAACCCTATAGGTAATTATCATAAATTTAATCCCTGAGAAGAAGAGGAGAAAACAAAGGCTGGGGGGTATGAAGACACTTTAACAGCTCATGTGAGAACCAAAACTTTTAAAATTTATCACTTAATATATAAAGAATATTTATAATTCTAAGGTATGTTTATGAATTATCGTTAAGTGGGTCTTTCACACAAATTTTCATACATGAACATTTTTGCAAGTAAGCACTTACTGTGCTGCTGGGGGAAACCAGTGGCCTGAAGGTACTGAGCAATTAGTCAGAATTCACATAGTGAGTCAAAATATCATGTCAAGAAGACAGCCCAGTAGAGTACTCTACAAAGCACAAAGTCTACACTCCACCCTTAGTATGTAGAATTCTGGGGTGGATAGATAATGAACTACTGTAGAAACAAGAGAGAACTTCAACGTCCCAGAAATCAAGCAATTCTGCTGTGTTTTTTTTTCTTTAAAACAAAAATGTTACTTCTACTCTGCTTAGTTGTATACTGACAGCACACCTTTCATTCTGCTTTGCTTGCAAAAGTCATTTTGCAAATTGTTTACAAATATGTCCCCTCCTCCTTCAAAGCTGATACCAGTCTAAATCAAGCCTGTACATGCTAAGTATTTTCTGTTTATTTCTGAGCTCCACCCAACTTGTTCATTTTCCTTATTACTCAAGATTTAGAAAAAGTTTATTCACGTCAGTACTGCACCATGTAGATTGACTAAAACTAACTTCAAGATTAGAGTAGACAATATGACCTCACTTACACGTGGAATCTAAAGAACAGAGTGAATGAACAAACAAAACAGAAACAGACTCATAGATACCGAGAACAAACGAAGGGTTGCCAGATGGGAGGAGGTAAAGGGGCCTGGGTTAAAAAGGTGAAGGGATTAAGAAGTACAAATTGGCAGTTACAAAATAGTCATGGGGATGTAAAGTAAAACATAGGGAATATAGTCAATAATATGGTCATAACTCTGTGTAGTGCCAGGTAGGTGCTAGACTAATCGGGGGGATTATTTGTAAATTATATAAATGTCTAATCACTATGCTGTACACCTAAACTAATATAAAATAATATTGAATGTCAACAGTAATAAAAAAGCAAAAGTTCATCAAAATAATAATTAACCATAGGAAAAAAAAGATTAGGGTAGACATCTCTTCTCTATAGAAGAACCGGGAATTGCTCTTGGACTTCATGTGTTTGTCCTAATCTGTGTGACACTTCAGTTAACCGAACTGAATTTCTTTGTGATTTCTATTACTACTGAGAATATGTTTCTTCTTGCTTTGAAAGTGGTATGTTAGACCCCAATTTTTTCCAATTTTAGCAGAGGATACAAGATGGACTCTCCAGTGATCTATTTACTGCAAACAAGTTGTTACCACCGAAGTGGAAACTCTTTTTCAATTATCTATTCAGATCTCTTTAGGGACTAAAAAGTCAACTTTTAGCTAAGATGAAACTATCAGAAATTGAGAAATATGTGTTCTCTTTTTCAAAAGACAAGAAAATAACTAAATAAAGTGAATATGAGATCTATTTATATTTATCTTTTATCCTTAGAACATGAGCCTCTGAAAAGAAGACCACAGAGGAATCTTAGTGAATGCTAAAAGGTGAACAGAAAGATACTCATCATGTGACATTAGCTAAAAGACCAAATGTGCGTGGTGGGCTCAAATGTATTTTTATTTTGGACTTAAGACCTTAAAGGTCTTTAGTAGTCTAGCTGCAATTAAAAATATTTAGAACAATACATTTTGGTATGAGAACAAATCCAGTCATTGTTAATGAATCGTGTGGGAAATTGAATTCTTCTCCAGCTGTTACCTTTAAAAAACATTAATTTAAATATTTATTCACACCCTTCCCTTTTTTATATTGACACTTTGTTGCTTGGCCTTTTGGCGAAGTCAAAAATTGTTTTAAAATGTAGTATGTTCATCCACTGCTTAGATCCCAAACAAACTCTCTATTTAATAACTATCAGTTTTTCAAACTAGCACAAAACATGCTGCCACTTTTCAAAAAACAGCTGCAAGCAGCATTTCTCCTGCTAGCAGATCCATGGGTTTCATCCAGTGGTAAAGGGCTTAAGTCCAGAATATTTATCGGGGGGGGGGGGGCGGGGGGACAGGGGACAGGGGCAAAAATATGTTCTCCAGAGCTAATATAATAGAAAAGAGGCACTGCCTGTAAGTATGAGGCTAACTCATACACATAAGGGAAAAGAATAAAGGTGATAGAGATGAACTGGACTTTTTGTATGTTGGTTGCTAGGGTAAAAGAAAGGGAAATCGGGAGAAAGACAAAGGGCTAATATAGAAAATACCAAGATATTGTGAAACTTCTAAGTTCAGGACTTCATAATGCCCCATTTTACCCCATTCTGGGAGAGCCCATCCAGCTTATTGGTTCATGCTTCCCACACCTCAGCACGACCCTGAATTCCAAGGCCACGTTCTGACCGTACTTCTCTCTCATCCCTATGCATCTGTTGCTTTAACAAAATGAGGAGCTAAATCCTGAAAATAGACCCGCTTATCCCCACATACCCACCCCCAGCTCAAGTCATTTGTCCTATGATTTATTGTATATCATAAAAGAGAGGACAGATTTTTTTTTCTAAATTTAGATTTTTTTTTCCTTCTAAATTTAGATGTTTCACAGTTTTTGTGGGAATCTGGTCAATGAAATGAAAGATAATAGCTAGGCTTCTTACAGTTTCAATCAATGGCTCCTTTGGCTACCTCTTCATTAGTATTTTAAACAGAAAAAAACTAAATGCATGGAATATTTTAGTTTAGTAAACAAAAATAATTAGGTATACGAAATTTGTCTTTAGATGTCAACCCCAATTCTGTCTGTCCTCTTTTCTCCTTTTGGGATCTTAACTACAAAACCCTCTGCTCCCTCCTCTCTCATTTACCGTATTTCCCCGAAAATAAGACCCAGCCAAACAGCTCTATCTAACATGTCTTTTGGAGCAAAAATTAATATAAGACCCAGTATCATATCATATCATATCATATCATATCATATCATATCATATCATATCAAAGACCCAGTCTTATATCATAGTAAAATAAGACTGGGTCTTATATTAATTTTTGCTCCAAAAGACGCGTTTGAGCTGATTTTCCAGCTAGGTCTTATTTTCGGGGAAACATGGTATATTTTTCTATGAGTGCCCTATCAATGTGCTACTTTCTTCATGGGGATTTGTATTTTATCCCTTGCATCCAATTCAGCAATGGAAAGCTTTGTCTCTAAGACCTTTCAGTACTTATGCCATGTTTACTTAAGAGACAGGCTCTGGAAGTAAACTTCCTTCATTAAGTTTAAAATGGAGGAAGTGATAGTGATGGGTGATTTTTGCTCTCATCCTCACTTTCTCTTCTGCACTAGCAGCAGTTCAAGAGGTGCTCACATGGGAGCTGCTGCATACCCATTTCCAGGAGGCATAGATACAATGGAACTTGGAGATGGTTTGAAATTCTTCTAATCAAAATTGAGACATGGAACTCCTCGTGAACAAGCAGGGTTTTGTTCTGCTTGTAAACCAGGCCTCAGCTCTCTTCACTCCTTGTCAGGGTGCCGATCTTCACTGAGATTCTGAAGCAGCTGGCAAAGACGTGGAATATGCCTTTGTCCTACAAGACTGGAGATGCGTAGGTCACGATCTAGTGAAAGGGTCAGTGAGTTTCTTTTGCCTATAGACCAAGTCAGGAAAAACTGTTTACAGGCCACTTTAAAAAAGTTCAACATGAGAATAACTTTATTTGGTCTTTTGTGAAAGTAGGTATATTCACTAAATTTGGATCACCTATTTAATGTCAGTTAAAAAAAAAAAACTAAGTTCAAATTTAGTTATGAACATGATAAGGTTTGTCATGATATAGTGCAATTTTCTAATTGCATGCTGAAAATAGGTCCTCTATCCTATGGAAAAGCCAGGAAGATTGCACAACCGAGTCAGGAGCTATTTATCACTGACCTGCAATCGGATCTTCTTTAAGTCATTCAAAAACCCAGAACAATTTATGTCCGTATTTCCATGCAGGAAGAACTAATTCCTTTGGAAGTGAGGGCAGAGAGCTCAAACTTGACTCATGTGAGAACAGGAATTGAGGATGTAAACCCAGCATTTAATTTTTAACATGAGGGCAAATGTCAAGATTATCTAATTCAACCTCCCAGATTTTACAGACAAGGAACCAGATCAGTTACATAACTTCTCAAGCTATTTCGTGGCAAAAGCCTGGGAGTCAGACTGCCTGTTTGATTACCAGCTCCAGCACTTTCCAGTTGTGGGGCATTAAGCCTGTTCACCTCTGCCATAGTTTTCTGTCTACAGAATTGGGATGATTGTGTAGTACTACATCATGAGGTTGTTGCAAGGAATAAAATGAATCTACTCATGCATATAAACCACTCAAATCAGTACTTGTAAATAAATGATGAACTTCTTTCCCAACTCTCCTTTGATGTAAGGCATTTTAATTTTTCCTCATGACTTTTAGAATAATTTAAAGAATATACAGGTATCTTCCAGGGACACAACATACCTGAAAGAAATACCATCCCTATGAATTTTAGAATTAAAATATAAAATAAATCTAATTTTAATTCTTGTTTGAAATGTCAGTAGGTCTTTAATGGCAACTTAGGCCAGACTTGAAAACATGTAGTAACTCAGAATGTTAGACAAGCATTTCATATCTGGCTAAGCCTTGAGGAATGGGAAAAAGGGAAGTGAAATAGCCTTCTCCATTCAGAGATAACACCTCCCCACCCTGCTCATAACTCAGACAGCTGTGCACTTTGAAGAGAGGAAGACAAGGGATAAAAAGAAAGATAAGAACAATAAGACTTTTTTTGCAACTCTGCCTTTCTTAGAATTTCTCTTTCCATGAATACCTTCCTTTCTCTTTCTAGCTCTCTGCCTACCATTCAACACCAAGTTCTTCATGAAAACTTTCCAAGGTACTCAACCCACAGCCACCTCTTAGTCTCATAAAATTGTGGCATTTATTGCCCATTTCATTCATTTGGATATTAATCCCAAGCCTCACTCTGATATGTTCTCTATTGCTTTAATATCTTGCTATTACTTTTCCTGTGTTCATATTTTGTTTCCCAACTAAATTGTAAGTCGCTTGAAGTTCCTGGAAGTTTTTTTTTTTGTTTGTTTGTTTCTTTTTCAATTGGTTGACTAAAGAAAAGAGATGGAAAGGTAATACAGGAAAAGAAAGTAAACACTGTACGTCAGAAGAATTTGCCAGAACAACTCAAATACCATCTTTGCTCCACAAGCCCCACCCCAAAATTAAGCAGGACTGAAACAGCCAAAGCAAAGCCATAACAAAGCTCAGTAAATATTTAGCTTGTCTTGGACTATTGCAATAGATTCCTAACTAATCTTTTTGCCTCCAATCTCTCCTATCCAATTTCTTCTCCACACGACTGCTCACATGATCTTACCTATGTTAGGCACATGATAATCAGTAGTTTCACTGAATTTATTTAGCATATATTTTGTGCAAGGAAAAACAGTTACTTGGGTAATTCAAATGATTGTATCAATGTTATGCTGTAAGTGAGAAGGTAAAGCTTTGGCAATTTGAAGAGTAAGAAACTCAACTTGGTAAACAAGGTTTGAATACAATGTATTCCGGTTGTTTTGTACATTCATCAGGATGACTGCAAACTACAGCATGTTTTTTATTCATCTCTCTCCAACAACCATGGCAAAATAATAATTCTTTATCTACACTGCTCTATATACAAGACAATTTGATCATTAATCACCTTACTGGAATAATACTAACTGATGTTAGAAACTATAATTCAGGAAATACAATACATTGCATAGATTCATCCAATCAATCACCAAGTAGATATTCAGTACCTACTACATTCCACATACCAAGACTGATAACATAGAGCAGAAGTAAAACAGATACTGGGATGTTATGAGAACCTTGCTTTTTTGTTAACTATGACAAAATCTATGCTTAGGGGTAAAGCCATACCTTTGGAATTAGGGTCCAAGCAGAAAACAGATGGCATATTCACACCAGAAAAGTTTGAGAACAGTATCATGTCCCTTTCACAAGCTGGGAAGAAGGAAAATACAGGGCCCGTAGGCTGCACCAGTGTGAGAGCAGGGCCCTGCACAACCCTTAGGCCAGCCAGAGGCACAGACAGAGGGGAGTTACTGGAACCTGGAGAAAGGAAGAGGCAGCCAGACAGAGCTGAAACCTTGGAAATCACATGGGGCCGGGACCGCAGGCATACATATCCCCCCACTCTCCGCATTTACTCATCTGCCTGTCTGGAATCAGAGGGTGAGGAGGCTCACTGATGAGGTCCACACACTGCAGCTGCGCCGGCCAGTGCGGAGAATGGAGCATAGACCAGAGGCGACATTATTCAATGTCTCTTTAACACTTTACCATAAGTATCTATCCTTGGCCTAGGGAACATCAGAAATAACAATGAAAAGCAACGCCACGTGCCTCAGAAAACTACAAGTAGTTGTTGCTGGTGCACAAAAGCCAACAAAAACTACCTTGGTGCTTCTATCTGGTGAAATGTACTATGTGTTGTGGCCAAGGGGTCTAGAGTGCATGTTTAAAACAGCACGATAATATTCTACTAAGATTCCTCAGGCAACGGGTCCGAGAAGCTGTCAACGTTGATGCTATTTACAGAAAATGAAAAACGTATGAAGCAAGAAGATCAATTTGAACTTGGTTTGGCCAGGTAAAACTTCTCATTTCAGCCATATATATTAATTGCTTACCATTTAGGCCTAATTGCCATGTAGCCCAGTAATGTGTATCATTAAACACGGGTCAAATTAACTTTACAATCCTAATTTTGCAATGTTAACTTTACACAA